>NC_060149.1:10626553-10966553 GCF_021461385.2 Schistocerca piceifrons
CGCTTTATGATCACTGATTCCTTGTTCTGCGTTAACTGTTTCAAATAGTTCGGGTCTGTTTGTCACCAGAAGGTCTAATATGTTATCACCTTGAGTTGGTTCTCTGTTTAACTGCTCAAGGTAGTTTTCAGCAGATAAAGCACTTAAAAAAATTTCACTGGATTCTTTGTCCCTGCCACCCGTCATGAACGTTTGAGTCTCCCAGTCTATATGCTCCAAATTAAAATCTCCACCCAGAACTATAACATGGTGGGGAAATCTACTCGAAATATTTTCCAAATTATCCTTCAGGTGCTCAGCCACAACAGCTGCTGAGCCAGGGGGCCTATAGAGACATCCAATTACCATGTCTGAGCCTGCTTTAACCGTGACCTTCACCCAAATTATTTCACATTTCAGATCTCCGTCAATTTCCTTCGATACTATTGCACTTCTTATCGCTATAAACACGCCTCCCCCTTCACTGTCCAGTCTGTCTCTGCAGTATACATTCCAATCTGAGTTTAGAATTTCGTTACTCTTTACATCTGGTTTCAGCCAACTTTCTGTCCCTAGTACTATATGGGCATTGTGACCGTTTATTAATGAGAGCAGCTCTGGGACCTTTCTATAGACACGCCTGCAGTTTACTATTAGCAGATTAACATTGTTATTCCCTGTTGCATTTTGCCTACACCTACCTTGCCGCATCTCAGGAGGTGCCTTGTCGGGCCTAGGGAGGGAATTCTCTAACCTAAGAAACCCACATGTGCACTCCACACGTTCTCCGCTATCCTTCTAGCCGCTTCCTTCGTCTAGTGCATGCCTGACCTATTCAGGGGGACCCTACATTTCTCCATGTCACAGCTGCATCATTTTGCTGAACTCTCTTCCAAATAAACTTTAATCATTTAGCCAGAAGCTTCATTTCACTAGACTTAATTACAGTTGACGACTTCCTTATCTCAAATTGCAAATTGGGGAGGGGGGGCTCGTTTTGCAACTGTAAACAACTTCAAAGGGACTCAACCCTGGTGCTTCATGTATCCTGGCATTGTACAAATAAATCACAAATGTGGTCTGTCCCAGTCTGAGTGTGAGCTATTTACATAATAAGACAACATTTTAACAAATGTTTTATGAATGCCTTCAACCCTGCCATTACTCTTAGGATGAAATGGCGTTGTTCTCGCTTTCTTTATTTTCCATAGCTGACATACCTTTACCATAAGACTGGACATAAAGTTTGTCCCTTGGTCTGTTTTTAATAGTCTCTGGACTTCCAAATGGTTGTCTCAGCAGTCATGTCTTTAACAACTGCCATAATACTGAAAACGTAAATACATGCGATAAAAATGAGATTTCATATAGTATTAAGCATAGGAAGTTTCGAAAAGATGATGAGAGGACTGATGTGTAAACAGTGCAACTTCTGCCTACATGAAAAGGGTACAGGGGTCAACATTAAATATGTGGGTGAAACTATGACCTGGCAATGAGCTTTTTGTATCGTGGAAACTGGACATCAGTACAACTTAGATTTAGAACTGATAAGTGAAATAATTAAAGATCTTCAAAAACAGTTGCAGCCTCAAAAACAAGTACATGATCAAAACAATGAGTTCTCATTGGGTATTTGTGTGAGCAATGATCAGTTGGTGTCATCAGGTTTGGATGAAATGAACTATAAAAATTATGAGTCTGATTTTGTGTTTCCTAAAAAATATAGTACATTCAGATCCCAGGAACAAGACAATATTCTACTTTCTAATGAATCTGAAGTGCTAAACTTAGTTGAAAACGGCAAAAACTGTGAAAGTACAGTTCCTCAGAAACTTTTCACTACTGCTAGAGAAAGTATGTCACAATAATTCAAAAAATTTAATAATATTTAGTGTTCTCAACATTGATTTCCTTGAAGAATCTGCTCAAAAGTCGCAATTAGTAAATTCAATGGGGTAATTCAACTTAAATATGAAAGTTTAATGTCCAACAAGATTAAACAGCTATCTTGATTAGGTCTGCTACTAACACTGATTGCACTGTAAAATTATAGATGTTGGTTTTTCAGATCACAGTGCACTAAAAAAGCAGTCCATCTTCAGGCCACGAGTGGCCTAACAGGACCATCCAACTGCCATGTCATCCTCCGTGGAGGATGCGGACAGGAGGGGCGTGGGGTCAGCACACCACTCTCCCGGTCGTTATGATGGTATTCTTGACCGAAGCCGCTACTATTCGGTTGAGTAGCTCCTCAATTGGCATCACAAGGCTTAGTGCACCGCACACTGCACTAACAATACATTTTAATCCACCACTCAATGTACTCCCAACAGGAAAAACAGTTATTAAGTGTAGAAGTTATAGTGACAGTAACATGAATAACTTTGTACTTGGCTTAAAGAAAGAAGACTGGCAAACCATATTTACTTCTTCAACTACAAATGAAAAATATGACAATTTTTTGCAGATTTTTGAATATTACTTTAATACTACACGCCGGAAGGGGCTACAAGGGTAGCGGAGTACGTGTGGAGTGCACATGTGGGTTTTTTAGGTTAGAGAATTCCCTCCCTAGGCCCGACAAGACGCCTCCTCAGGAGCGGCAAGATAGGAGTAGGCAAAATGCAACAGGGAATAACAATATTAATCTGCTAATAGTCAACTGCAGGAGCGTCTATAGAAAGGTCCCAGAACTGCTCTCATTAATTAACGATCACAACGCCCATATAGTACTAGGGACAGGAAGTTGGCTGAAATCAGACATAAACAGTAATGAAATCTTAAACTCAGATTGGAATGTATACTGCAGAGACAGGCTGGACAGTGAAGGGGGAGGCGTGTTTGTAGCGATAAGAAGTGCAATAGTATCGAAGGAAATTGACGGAGATCCGAAATGTGAAATAATTTGCGTGAAGGTCACTGTTGAAGCAGGCTCAGACATGGTAATTGGATGTATCTATAGGCCCCCTGGCTCAGCAGCTGTTGTGGCTGAGCATCTGAAGGATAATTTGGAAAATATTTCGAGTAGGTTTCCCCACCATGTTATAGTTCTGGGTGGAGATTTTAATTTGTCGGATGTAGACAGGGAGACTTAAACGTTCATGACGGGTGGCAGGGACAAAGAATCCAGTGAAATTTTTTTAAGTGCTTTATCTGAAAACTACCTTGAGCAGTTAAACAGAGAACTGACTCGTGGCGATAACATATTAGACCTTCTGGTGACAAACAGACCCAAACTATTTGAAACAGTTAACGCAGAACAGGGAATCAGTGATCATAAAGCGGTTACTGCATCGATGATTTCAGCCGTAAATAGAAATATTAAAAAAGGTAGGAAGATTTTTCTGTTTAGCAAAAGTGACAAAAAGCAGATTACAGAGTACCTGATGGCTCAACACAAAGGTTTTCTCTCAAGTACGGATAGTGTTGAGGATCAGTTGACAAAGTTCAAAACCATCATACAATATGCGTTAGATGAGTATGTGCCAACCAAGATAGTAAGAGATGGAAAAGAGCCACTGTGGTACAACAACCGAGTTAGGAAACTGCTGCGGAAGCAACGGGAACTTCACAGCAAACATAAACATAGCGAAAGCCTTGCAGACAAACAGAAATTACGTGAAGCGAAATGTAGTGTGAGGAGGGCTATGCAAGAGGTGTTCAATGAATTTGAAAGTAATGTTCTATGTACTGACTTGGCATAAAATCCTAAGAAATTTTGGTCTTATGTCAAAGCGGTTGGTGGATCAAAACAAAATGTCCAGACATTCTGTGACCAAAATGGTACTGAAACAGAGGATGGCAGACTAAAGGCCGAAATACTAAATGTCTTTTTCCATAGCTGTTTCACAGAGGAAGACTGCACTGTAGTTCCTTCTCTAGATTGTCGCACAGATGACAAAATGGTAGATATCGAAATAGACGACAGAGGGATAGAGAAACAATTAAAATCCCTCAAAAGAGGAAAGGCCGCTGTAACTGATGGGATACCAGTTCGATTTTACACAGAGTACGCGAAGGAACTTGCCCCCCTTCTTGCAGCGGTGTACCATAGGTCTCTAGAAGAGCATAGCGTTCCAAAGGATTGGAAAAGGGCACAGGTCATACCCGTTTTCAAGAAGGGACGTCCAACAGATGTGCAGAAATATAGACCTATATCTCTAACATCGTTCAGTTGTAGAATTTTGGAACACACAGTATGTTCGAGTAAAATGACTTTTATGGAGACTAAAAATCTACTCTATAGGAATCAGCATCGTGTGAAACCCAGCTCGCGCTATTCGTCCACAAGACTCAGAGGGCCATAGACACGGGTTCCCAGGTAGATGCCGTGTTTCTTGACTTCTGCAAGGCATTCGATACAGTTCCCCACAGTCATTTTATGAACAAAGTAAGAGCATATGGACTATCAGACCAATTGTGTGATTGGATTGAAGAGTTCCTAGATAACAGAACGCAGTATGTCATTCTCAATGGAGAGAAGTCTTCTGAAGTAAGAGTGAGTTCAGGTGTGCCGCAGGGGAGTGTCATAGGGGACCGTTGCTATTCACAATATACATAAATGACCTTGTGGATGACATCGGAAGTTCACTGAGGCTTTTAGCAAATGATGCTGTGGTGTATCGAGAAGTTGTAACAATGGAAAATTGTACTGAAATGCAGGAGGATCTGCAGCGAATTGACACATGGTGCAGGGAATGGCAATTGAATCTCAATGTAGACAAGTGTAATGTGCTGTGAATACACAGAAAGATAGTTCCCTTATCATTTAGCTACAATATATCAGATCAGCAACTGGAAGCAGTTAACTCCATATATTATCTGGGAGTACGCATTAGGAGTGATTTAAAATGGAATGATCATATAAAGTTGATCGTCGGTAAAGCAGATGCCGGACTGAGATTAATTGGAAGAATCCTAAGGAAATGCAATCCGAAAACAAAGGAAGTAGGTTACAGTACGCTTGTTCGCCCACTGCTTGAATACTGCTCAGCAGTGTGGGATCCGTACCAGAAAGGGTTGATAGAAGAGATAGAGTGGATCCAACGGGAGAGCAGCGCGCTTTGTTACAGGATCATTTAGTAATCACGAAAGCGTTATGGAGATGATAGATAAACTCCAGTGGAAGACTGTGCAGGAGAGATGCTCAGTAGCTCAGTACGGGCTTTTGTTAAAGTTTAGAGAACATACCTTCACCGAAGATTCAAGCAGTATATTGCTCCCTCCTACGTATATCTCGTGAAGAGACCATGAGGATAAAATCAGAGAGATTAGAGCCCACGCAGACGCATACCGACAATCCGTCTTTCCACGAACAATACAAGACTGGAATAGAAGGGAGAACCAATAGAGGTACTCAGGGTACCCTCCACCACACACCGTCAGGTGGCTTGCAGAGTATGGTTGTAGATGTAGATGTAGAATAGCCATTTCCCTGAGAAAACAAAAACTGTCACTTAGAAAATACAGAATGCTTGGGTCACAAAAGGTATTAAAACTTCACCCGAAAAGATGAGGCTGCTGCACAGACTTAGCAAACTGGACAGCAGCAAATCCAAAGAGTTCAAGGTATACTATAAAAATTAAAAAACCACATACAGGAGAGTTATCAAATGGACTAAAAAAGCCCATAATGATAAAACAATTAGGTGCTCTTCCAACAAATGTAAGATCGTCTGGGGTATAGTAAATGAACAGACTAGTAGAAAGTTAGATTAGATTAGTACTTGTTCCATAGATAATGAAGACGACACTTCGTAATGATGTGGAATGTGTCAGGTTAATAAAAGGTATCTACACAAGATATTGCATTACACAAAATAATACATGACACTTAATATGTGTGTGTGGGGGGGGGGGGGGGGGGTGGGGGGGGGGGGAGGTAGAGGGGGGTTGGGGAAATTGTCCACTTACGATATCCAAAAATTCATCTAATGAGTAGAAGGAGTTGCCATTAAGAAATTGTTTTAATTTCCTTCTAAATGCTTTATGGCTATTTGTCAGACTTTTGATGCTATTAGGTAAGTGACCAAAGATTTTTGTGGCAGCATAATTTACCCCCTTCTGAGGCAAAGTAAGATTTAACCTTCAGTAGTGAAGATCATCCTTTCTCCTAGTGTTGTAGCCATGTACACTGCTATTACTTTTGAATTCGTTTCGATTGTTAATAACAAATTTTATAAGTGAATATGTATATTGTGAGGCTACAGTGAAGATCTCTAGCTCTTTAAATAAGTGTCTGCAGGATGATCTTGGATGAGATCTAGCAATCATTCTGATTACACGCTTTTGTGCAATGAACACTCTTTTGCTCAATGATAAGTTACCCCAGAGTATGACGCCATACAAAAGCAGAGAATGAAAATAGGCATGGTAGGCTAATTTACTGAGATGTATATCGCCAAAATTTGCAGTGACCATAATAGCATAAGTAGCTGAAATCAAACGTTTCAGCAGATCTTCAGTGTGTTTTTTCCAGTTCAACCTCTCATCAATGCATACACCTAGAAATTTTGAATATTCTACCTTAGCTACCGATTTCTAATCAAAGTCTATATTTAATAACAGTGTCATTCCATTTACTGTTTGGAACTGTATGTGCTGCGTTTTGTCAAAGTTTAATGAAAGCCCATTTGCAGAGAACCACTTAATGATTTTTTGAAAAACATTGTTTACAATTTCACCAGTTAATCCTTGTCTGTTGGGTGTGATAGTTATACTTGTAAGGATAGAGGATAAAATCACACTAAATATAGAAGGACAAAAGACTGAAAATGCCAATGAAACTGCCAATAAATTCAACAGCTATTCTTCAACAATTTCCACAAATCTCCTAACCAACTCTTCAAATGCTTACATCCCCTGTGTCGACACCCTCGTCTAAATCCTTGTCATGGCGTGACAGCACCGTACCCTGTTCAACAACATCCACTCCCTTCCCACCAACAAGAACCTCTTCCTGCACACCCTTGCCACCCACTGCATGGATGCCTTCCTCCTACATGAAACCTTCCTCCAACCCCACCACATCATCCACACTTCGCTCTACCTCCTTCACCGCTCCGATAATCCCCTCCCGATTGCGCGTGGTGGAGTTGCCATTGGTCACCACCGCAGATCCCGGTTCGGCTCCAACCTCTCCTTCGCGACCCCACCGAACACCTGATCCTCAGTCTCTTCTTCCCCGGCCTTACTGTCACCTACGCCACCGTCTATGTCCGGCCTAACGCCCCTATTCCTTTCGACTTCCTCTCCCACATTGACTGTACCTTCTCCTCCTACGTGATCGCTGCCGACCTCAACATCCATAGTCGTTCCGCCACCCAGTTACGGCAGTGGCATCGATTCCTCTCCTGCCTTCAAGGCGACCTCGTCCCCGTTCCCCAGCACACCCGTCCTGAATCCAACTCCATTCCGCTAACCTCCTTCGCCGCATAACGGTGGATGTCCTGGAGCCCATTGGTAGCGACCATCTCCCTCCTCCTCAACGTTTCAGACGTTCGTCGCCCCCGCCCCGACCGTCGTAATGACCCTCCCCCGAAGTACGTCCATGATTATTCCCGTGCCTACCGGGATACCCTCTCCACCCAGGTCGATAGCCACCCCTTCACCTACCACCACCCTGATGTCGTTACCCTTGCTGCCTCCTTTCTCCAGCAGACCTTGTCTGAGGCCGTGGAGGCCCACGTCCCTACTGTCACCGTCCAACCCCACCATCGTACCTCACCCCCACAGGCCGTCCTCCTCCTCCGTGAATCCCGCCGTCTCTACCGTGCCTTCCTCCACACGCTTGACCCGGACACACTACGATGCCACCGGCAACTCCAGCGACACATCCGAAACTTGCTCGCAGCTATGAAATGCTGGGACTGATGACAGACATGCACCCAATTAAATGCTACCCTACCTGTAAACTCGTCCAAGTTCTGGTCAGCCTTCCATCGCCTTACCGGAACTCAACCCTCCCCCTACTATCCTCTTCTCCATGATGATCACCCCTTCCCTGACACCCTTAGTAAGGCCAATCACTTTGCCTCCTACCTCTCCAATGTTTTTTCCATCCCTGACGATCCACAGTTTGATTACTCCCTCTTCCTGGATGTCCGCGATCGAACTGACACCTCTGTACCTCCCCTCGCACCTGGTTTCCAGTACTTGGACAACATTGCACACACGGAACTCAATGCCCCTATCACTACACAGGATCTCATTGCTACACTCCGCACTAGACGCAACACCGCTCCTGGTCACGATCGTGTCACCTACCGTCACCTTCGTGAAGCTCTTGTCTCTTTCCTGTCCACCTTGGCCAGGCTCTACAAAGTAGTCCTGTCCACTGGCTACTACACCAACCTGTGGAAAACCTCCCATATCCCGATGTTCCTTAAGCCCGGTAAACCACCATCTGCCGTCTCCTCCTACCGTCCCATCAGCCTTACCTCAGTCTTCAGCAAGGTCATGGAATCCATCCTCACCCACCAGCATCTCCGCCAGCACTGCCTCCTTCCCGTTACCCAGTGTGGCTTTCGGCCGTCCATCTCTACCGATGACCTTCTCCTTCACCCCACTCATCTCCTTTCCGAACAGCTTAATTCCTGTTGCTCCGCAATCTTCCTCTCCCTGGACCTCGAGCGTGCCTGTGACCACGTATGGCATTCCAGTCTCCTCTTCAAATTACAAACCTTCGCCCTTCCCATTAACTACGTCTGTCTGATCGGCTCTCTTCTCTCCCACCATCCTTCCCACGTCACCATCCATAACACGGATTCCTACACCTTTTTTCCCTCCACCGGTGTGCCCCAAGGCTCCGTCCTCTCCCCCCTTCTGTACCTTTTGTATACGGCAGACATGCCGCTGCCGTCACCCCCATCCACCATCTCCAGTTTGTCGATGACACCGCCACCTTGCCATTGCCCCCACCCTGCAGCGTTCCCAACACCTTCTCCAATCCCATCTTGACCGGTTCACCACTTGGTGCAACCAGTGGTTGCTCAAGGTCAATCCCTCCAAAACTCAGGCGATCATTGTAGGTAAAACCACCCCTTCCTTCCACCTCCTCGATTTCTATCTAACCATCTATGGCCGTCCTATCGCCCTCACCCCCATCCTTAAGTACCTTGGCGTCACCCTCGACCGTCTCCTCTCCTGGACCCCCCATCTCTGGACAATCCAAGCCAAGGCACGCTCCCGACTCAATCTCCTCAAGCTCCTTTCTGGCCGTACGTGGGGTCTGGACCCCTCCACCATACTCCACACCTATAAATCCCTCATCCGCCCTATCCTGTCTTACGCCGATCCGGCCTGGATCTCCGCCCCCCCCTACCTTTTATAAATCCCTTCAGATCCTTGAACGTCATGCTCTCCGCCTTGCATATCGCATCCATCTCCCCTACCCCACGCGGATCCTGTACGACCTAATTCCGTTCCCCCACCTCCTCCTTTTCCTCGAACGGATACGGATCCTTTACACCTCCCGTAAACTCGATCCTCCTCACCCACTTGTCTCACCCATCCTCTCCCACCCCCGCCCACTGCCGCGCCTGTATTCCCACGTCCCACCCGGTCTCCATCACTCCACCCTCCTTACCCTCTCCCAAGGTGGCTTCCAACAGCTCCCCCTCCCTGATGATGCCCTCCTCCCCTCCATCTACCCCTCCTATCAACTTTGATCCCCCCTCCCACTTCCTGTGTTTTTTCCTTTGGGCACCCTCCCTCCCTTCTCTCTCCTTTCCCCACATCCCCCTTCCTCCACCCCTCTTCCCCCAAGCTTCCCCTCCCCCTTCCTCCCTTCCTTCCTCCCCCTATCTCCCCTGCCCTTGGCATCTCTGCTCTCCCCTCTCCCTCTCCCACCTCCCTCCTCCTCTCTTGGCAGGTCCCCGGACTCGTACACGCTCAGTGGACATTCGCGCACCGGAGATCATCGCCATCTGTGTCTCGTGTGTGTGCCTTCGTGTTTGTGTTTATTGTTCTTTCGCCATCACGCCACCACCGTTCACCTGTGCCGTCGCAGTCGTCCGTGTTTTGTGCGGCGTGTCAACAGGTTTTAGTGTTTTTTCTTGTCCAGCATGAACGGCTTCGTGTATATTGTTTTCCATGTCTACTGTTTTTTTACCCGCCATTTTTATTGTATCATCTGTACCTCCATTATGTTTTATATTGTATCACTCGCGGCTGAAAAGCAGCGTATTATGCTGCTGACAGCCCACCTTTGCACAAGGTGTTCAAAATAACAATAAAGAAAAAAAAAAGCAGTGCCTAGCACTCCCCAGGGCCCCCTTTCTCCTCTCCCCTCCTTGTCCCAGAGCGGATTTTCCTCCTTTCCCCCCCCCCTCCCCTGAGACCCTGCACCCTATCCTTGCCTCTTTCCTTCCCACATCCCTCCCTACCTGGCCCTCTTCAGCGCCCGCCCTCCTGCCCATCTCCCCCGTCTCTTCCCCTCCCTCCCTCCCTCCCACCCTCCCTTCTTCCGGTCACTCTCCTCTCCTTGCGCCTGGCAGATCCTCCGTTTTGATCATCATCAGTGTGCCACGTCAGTGTTGTGTTTAGTGCTGTTTCTCCTGTGCGTCAAGAGGTGTGATTTTAATTGTGTACTGCCTTGAGGTTCACTGTCAGTGTTTGTTATATGCTACGCCATCCGTCGATACTTTTTATGCTCCGGTCATACTGTGCCTCGTGTTCTTTTAAGTGTCGTAGTGTGTGGCTTTTTGTGTGCGCTACTTTTTTACAGTTTTTATCTCCATTTTACAGTCGCCTTTTTTTTGTCTGTTGCCTTCCCCATTTTTTATATCTATGTTCACAATATTCTCTCCTTTGTATATTTTTCAATGCCTTCTATTGTTTGTTCTATGTCTTTCGGCTGAAGAGCAGCGCATATGCTGCTGCCAGCCCGCCTCGATGGGGAATTGAAATACAATATAGAAAAAAAATGTGCCTAGCGGTATAAGGCGCTTAGGGACTGATGACCTTAGCAGTCCCATAAGATTTCACACGCATTTGAATATTTGAGAGGCTTGCAGTGTTTAGAGTTGTTAGCAGCAGACACAGTGGCTGCGCCAAAGACTGAGACGGCGTAGAGTTTTACAATTATTTATTGAAAATTCTTTACAATTTCTCCCTCGTCGTCGCTCCCCAGCCCTGCGGATCCCTCCGCCTGGCTGCTGCTGTGTAGATTCTCCGACAATGCGCGCAACGCACGCCGCTGATCGCAGTCGGGATCCTCAGGCCACCAGTGCTCCACTGAAGCCAGGACGCCCTGTGGTTGAGATAAACTCGTCGCTGCTCGGCGTCCCAGTACGGCACGCCCACGGAGCCGCGTCGCCGTGAGGTCAGCTGCCGACGCCTGCTGCACCGGCGGCTGGGAAGCCGTCAGTCACGATGTCCGCGAGGTCCCGTCATGGACGGACCACGGGCCGTGGGGCCGTTCCACATATTGCTCTATATCTCTTGAAAAAACTTAAATGTCATCCATGCATTTTTCGGTTTCAACCCGCGAAGGACTCCGTCCAACAACCTCTGAAATGTTGCTGGAGCGTTTTTTAGTCCAAACGGCATTCTTGTTTACTCGAAGTGACCACAATGCGTCGTAAATGCTGTTTTTGGCCTGTCCTCCGAACATACTTCAATCTGGTGATAACCGCTTCCCAAATCCATTGTGGAGAAAAATTTACACTGCCCTAGGTTGTCTAACGTTTCTGTGATATTTGGAATCAGATATACGTCCACCAATGTCCGTTCATTCAAATGTCTGTAATCTCAACGAAAGCGAAATTTTTTTCGGCCCGTCCGGTGTCTTCTTCGGAACTAAGACCATGCTACTAGACCAAGGACTATTACTGTGCTGGATTATCCCATCTTCCAGTTTTTGGTCCATTAATTGCTCTACTACTGGTTGTAATTGTTTCGGTAGTCTGTATGGCTTACGATACACCAGAGCGTGATTCCCTGTAGGAATACGATGTAATCGATATAGCAGGTAACGTACCCTGTGCTTCAAAGAATGCTTTATACTTTAGTAATAACGCTTCCATACCCGAACGATCATTTCCTCTCAAATGATTTACCTTGTCACGAAGTGCAGACGTGCTGACGGTTTGCTTTACATCATAGTCTAGCCTCGAACTATCGATGTCATCTTCATCCATTAACTTTATTGTGGGTATTACTAATCCCTTCGGCAGATCGACATCATCCCGCCCGAAGTTATCTAAACTCACCGGAACCATAAACTGCCCGTTTATGTCCGTTACCCGTGATACACTCCTACGAATAAAGCAATGCTTTTCGTCTAAAACCTCATTACTCGGTAGTGGCTCAACTAAGAATAACCCCTGCTGTGGCACATCGACATCCACCGGTACCCAGATCAACTTCCCTGTACCTGTTTCGCCGGCCGCGGTGGTCTAGCGGTTCAGGCGCTCAGTCCGGAACCGCGCGACTACTACAGTCGCAGGTTCGAATCCTGCCTCGGGCATGGATGTGTGTGATGTCCTTAGGTTATTTAGGTTTAAGTAGTTCTAAGTTCTAGGGGACTGATGACCACAGCAGTTGAGTCCCATAGTGCTCAGAGCCAGCCAGCCTTG
Organism: Schistocerca piceifrons; assembly: GCF_021461385.2. Classification (NCBI taxonomy): domain Eukaryota; kingdom Metazoa; phylum Arthropoda; class Insecta; order Orthoptera; family Acrididae; genus Schistocerca; species Schistocerca piceifrons. The sequence continues at coordinate 10,639,114 of NC_060149.1, forward strand.
CGGATCCCTCCGCCTGGCTGCTGCTGTGTAGATTCTCTGACAATGCGCGCAACGCACGCCGCTGATCGCACTCGGGAGCCTCAGGCCACAAGTGCTCCGCTGAAGCCAGGATGCCCCGTGGTTGAGATGAACTCGTCGCCGCTCGGCGCCCCAGTACGGCCACGCCCACGGAGCCTGCTGCACCGGCGGCTGGGAAGCCGTCAATCACGATGTCCGCGAGGTCCCGTCATGGACGGACCACACGCCGTGAGGCTGACTTGCCGTTGAGGTCCGGGCGTCGTCCCCGGCGGCGCCTCTGACCAAGGCCGCGCTGCGGCCGGTCCTGCTGGAAGTTGTCGCTGTAGTTGGTTGGTTGGTTTATGGGTTTAAGGGACCAGACAGCAACGGTCATCGCTCCCTGTCGCTGTAGTTAGTCAGCCATAGTGCCGACCGAATTCGGGCCGACCTCTGGAGCTGAAGTTGACATCTGGCGGCGAACGGATGACTCCTGCGAGCTGGAACAGATTTCCGGAATCGTCACCCACGAAGATTGAACATTCGGACACGAACCACGTCCGTGCTCAGACCCGAACTGCTTCCTAATGGCTTCTGTCTGTTGCTGCCTGCGCTCCACTATTTATATCCGGCAGGAGGACGTTTTTTACCCTCGGTGGTAGCTTTATGTTAATACTCCTACAGTATATTGCAGCGTAATTTAGTGTGTTGGCCTCACTTCTCCTTACTCAGCACTCTCCAGGCTTCACTCGAGGCCCGGTCTGTGTGATTCCTCGCGTCAGCCTGTTGGTAGACTGTCGCTGCCAGCAAGGCTATCTGTGCGTGGTTACTTCGCAACGCCTCGGTCGCTGGCGTGCCTCTGTTTTGCCACTCTCCACTGTGTGAAGGAACGCTCACTACATGTGCCAGCAACGTAGTAAAACATTGTCAGATACGGCAAGGTAGGCATTGGGCAGAAAGTCATTTTGCCAGTTAGGCAGTTTAGCTGGTTCTCTATATTTTGCTTTATCCGCTACTGGCCATTAAAATTGCTATACCAAGAAGAAATGCAGATGATAAACGGGTATTCATTGGACAGAAGTATTATACTAGAACTGACGTGTGATTATATTTTCACACAATTTGGGTGCATAGAACCGGAGAAATCAGTACCTAGAACAACAACCTCTGGCCGTAATAGCGGCCTTGATACGCCTGGGCATTGAGTCAAACAGAGCTTGATTGGCGTGTAGAGGTAAAGCTGCCCATGCAGCTTCAACACGATACCACAGTTCATCAATAGTAGTGACTGGTGTATTGTGACGAGCCAGTTGCTCGGCCACCATTGACCAGACGTTTTCAATTGGTGAGAGATCTGGAGAATGTGCTGGCCAGGGCAGCAGTCGAACACTTTCTGTATCCAGAAAGGCCCGTACAGGACCTGCAACATGCGGTGGTGCATTATCCTCCAGAAATGTAGGGTTTCGCAGGGATCGAATGAAGGGTAGAGCCACGGGTCGTAACACATCTGAAATGTAACGTCCACTGTTCAAAGTGTCATCAATCCGAAGAAGAGGTGACCGAGACATGTAACCAATGGCACCCCATACCATCATGCTAGGTGATACACCAGTATGGCGATGACGAATACACGCTTCCAATGTGCTTTCACCGTGATGTCGCCAAACAGAGATGCAACCATCATGATGCTGTAAAGAGAACCTGGATTCATTCGAAAAAATGACGTTTTGCCATTCGTGCACCCAGGTTTGTCGTTGAGTACACCATCACAGGCGCTCCTGTCTGTGATACAGTGTCAAGGGTAACCACAGCCATGGTGTCCGAGCTGATAGTCCATGCTGCTGCAAACGTCGGCGATCTGTTAGTGCAGATAGTTGTTGTCTTGCAACCGTCCCCATCTGTTGACTCAGGGATCGAGACGTGGCTGCACGATCCGTTACAGCCATGCGGATAAGATGCCTGTCATCTCGACTCCTAGTGATGCGAGGCCGTTGGCATCCGGCACGGCGTTCCGTATTACCCTCCTGAACCCACCGATTCCATATTTGGCTAACAGTCATTGGATCTTCACCAACACGAGCAGCAATGTCGGGCTACGGTAAACCGCAATCGCGATAGGCTACAATCCGACCTTTATCAAATTCAGAAACGTGATAGTAGGCATTTCTCCTCCTTACACGAGGCATCACAACAACGTTTCACCAGGCAACACCTGTCAACTGCTGTTTGTGTATGAGAAATCGGTTGGAAACTTTCCTCATGTCAGCACGTTGTAGGTGTCGCCACCGGCGCCAACCTTGTGTGAATGCTCTGAAAAGCTAATCATTTGCATATCACAGCAGGTTCTTCCTGTTGGTTAAATTTCGAGTCTGTAGCACGTCATCTTCGCGGTGTAGCAACTTTAATGGCCAGTAGTGTAAATTTCAAGCACCTCTAACAAATTAATAGCACGGCCTGTTTTCACTTTGTGAAGTACACGCATACAATTCTCAATGCTCCCTATGGAACGACCAGTATCAGATAAATGCTGTCCCAAAGCCGTTTTGTTTTTTGGCTGTGAGTGTTCTTTACGGCTGGGCGCACACTGATCCAGCATTTCACCTAAAGCAAGTGTTGCGAAACAAAATGTTTTGCTGTGTACGAGCGCTCCATGTATTTCAATCAGAGCCCGCACACCGATCAAGCAAACGTTGCGAGGCGTTTCGCAACTGTGGTGTGGTTACTGTAAGACCTTTGGTACACACACCATCAGATTATTTGACTTGTCGCTCTGACGAAGTAGGCGAGTGTCAGCAATATGTCTTGTGGTCTTATTGTGGCGAGTTTATCTTCTGCCATTAGGTCAGACGATAGAAATGCCACTTGCACACTTAAGAGTAGGAGATTGACAGTGACCAACTTTAAATAGAACTTGATTAATTTTCACACACATTTATTAAAATAATAAAAAGCATAGACATTATGTAACTTGATTCTGTATGCTGTTTACAATTGACAATCTGAAGTTCCTTTGGTCTTGGTACGTTAATCTTATTCTTACATATCTCTAATACTTGACAAAGTGTCTATACATTTCTCTTCATGGCTATGTACAGGAATATGATAATCTTATTAGGCGCAGACTGAAACTTGACTATAGACTGGTACAGACTAATTCAGACTGGCGAAGACAAATGTAGACTGACCAATCAGAGGTCTGTACACTCATTATAATACCTCGCGCGTTCATGTATCACTGCGCGAGTTGATCCGCGAGGAAAAAAGGTTCTACGTTAGCAGCAATCTCATTGGCTGCGTTACGCATTAATACGCAGATCGGCGGAAGCAGAATTTGGTCCGTCTCTATGGCAGCACCATCTCGCAGTGCGGAGATGGACGGGCGCTGCGCCTGCGCTGTTGTGCTTAGCGGGGCACGCTCTAGCGGGAAAGTTGTGTACGCACTGACTACGCAGAACTATGTACATAACAGAAACACCTTGAAACATTTGAGCAGTTGCTCGATGCCTGCAACCGATACAGCATGATGCTTGTTTCAAGGAGCAAAACGTTCTGCGCATGCACCAACTCCCTTCCACTACCCACCGATTCAGCTGTCACGCGCAGCTCTGACAGTTCAGAAGCGTCTGCCTTGTGTTTTCGGATCTGTGTTTTAGTCAAGTGTATTGTGTAATGACTGAAACAGCGGAAGATGGCGTGGTCGACGATACAGTTATCGATGTTGATAACTTGTAGCCCTCGTGGAAACCAGACCTGAGTTGCACGCGATTACCAGGAAAGGTCACCACAAGCAGGACGTGATCACCAAAGCATGGCAACACACAGGTCAGGAAATGAAGATCTCAGGTAATAAATGTATAAATAAAAAACAAATTAATATAATTCGTGCATTTTTATCAAGAATGACCTTCATGAGTTATAAAAGTGTTCATATTTTGAAAACCTCTTCTTTCAATCGTTTTACAGCTTTAAACATAATGTTTTATGAAGCTTTAAACAAAAATATTTCAAAATTGATCGTAAATTACTATTTAGTAAGATAATAGGATAATAATTTAATCATTATCATTACTTTTGTACATGAGTTCATTTCTACATTCAGGTCTGTACGTTAATAATTCTTCACAGATTGATTGATATCTTAATTACAGAAGCCCATCCTGTCTTGCAATGGAACAGCACCTGTTGGGCAATTAAAAAACTGAATGTAGCTTTCTCTAACTTTGTACGCTGCTTTTGAGGCTCGTGTTCCAGCCTGCTGTGGTTCTTCATCAACCTCAACAATATGCATAAGCTCATCATAGGCTTCTGCTAGTTTTCCTTCCCTTTTTCTTATGGAATTATGCAACACACAACAGTCTAATACAATTTGTTTTGTGACTTCTTGGTGAACGAGCATTGCTTGCTCAATAACTCTGAATTTTTTAACCATCATACCAAATGCACATAGTACTATTCTGCGAGCTCTAGATAACCTGTAATTGCATATTTTTCTATCATTACTTAGAAGTGTTGATCTTGGAAATGCTTTCATCATATTGATAGCCAAACCATATGCATCATCAGCTACAAACACGTAAGGAAACGAAACGTTTTTGTTTGGGTACAATAATCGAGGTACAGGGAGATTTAACCTCTTGTCAACGCATCTCTGTCCAAAGCTCGAAGAGAGAAACACACCAGCATCATTGTTTCTACCAAGTGCTCCTACCCCAACTATCAAAAAGTTTCCTTCAGCATCTACCACTGCTTGTAGCACAATAGAGTGAAAGTTCTTGTAATTGTAGTAGGCTGATCCACAGTTCCATGGTCCCTCAATTCTTATATGTTTTCCATTTACTGCGCCACAGCAGTTTGGAAAATTCCACTAGCCTTCAAAGCGTTCAGCTACCGACGCCTATTTTTCAGGTGTAGGCTCAGTCATCATATACAACGCTGACAGTACTTCCCAAATGTAAGTACATGTCTCAGCTACTATTTTTCCGACTGTCGTTGCACCAACACGAAGATTGTAATGGACGTATTGAAATCTATCCCCAGTAGCCAGAACCCTGAAAATACCAAATACCATTAGCGTACAAATAGTTTTTAACTTATTTTACTGATTTTTGTTGTTTTGTTTTAGGTAATGAGTGCAAGTCCAAATGGCACGTTCTGAGGTCCTCATACGCGAGATATCTGCGTGAGCTGAAAAAAATGCCAGTGGATCAGGTGGGAACAAGAAAAAGTGGTATTTGGGTGACGCAAAGAGTTTTTTGCTGCCCTGCATTGGACATCCAAAAAGTACAACCAGCAATATTGTTCGAAGGCTAACAGATGTAGCAGCTGAGAAAGGGTCAGAAGAGAACTTGGAACAACCCACAACTGAGACAAATGTTGCCACAGTCGCTGGTACTTCATCTTCACTTACAGCAGCGGTCGAAGTGAATCCAAGGAAAAAAAAAATGCTAAGGCACCAGCGAAGGTAGTGACTGAACCAATGGCTGCATATTTTAAATCGATCACCCAAAAAAATCATCTGAAGAACATCCTATGATGCTTTATTTTAGAGGTCCAATGCCTGAAATTGAAAACTTGTCTGGCACTTCTCAAAGACGTTTCAAAATGGATGTTAAAAACAGTTGAACTACTATCTTGATCAAGAAGAAGGGGTTTATTCAGGACAACCGAACGTCCCTCAAATTTCACCAGCACCAAATTTCTGCAGTTCTCATGGCAGAAACCCGTCAGGTGGTTCGACACCAACTCAGATATCTGCTCAAGACGAATATAATCTGTTACAGCTTGGTGACTATCATAATTCAAATAACCTTTTAAGGTTCAACAAAAAGTAACTCTTCCTTGAAAAATATGTTTTGACATTTCGGTATAATGTAACAATTATATTTTGAATTTCCATTTCTTTCGTTTGGTATCAATTTTATTTTATAATTAATAAAATATGTTAATAAAACTTAAGGTTTCATTTCATTTTACCTAATGACATGTGTGATGGTATAAATGAGTAGCGCTTATTTATTATGTTCTATGAGCATGACATTTAAGCCTAAAGACTTAAATTTATGTACCATATATTACAATATGAGCAACATATAGAAACGAAAATGTACAAAATAAATTCAACTATTTTCTTAATAAATGTAGAAAAGAAACAAATTTAGAATTCGAAATAGCCGATTGATTTTATATGGATGTCCCATTTCTGTTACATAAATGAACTGTGAATTGCTGCCAAAAAGAAAAGAAAAATATCCCCATGACTGATTTAATAACGAAATCTTGCATGTGGTCCACCTCGGATTCTGAAGGGTAAGAAATGGTCCTCAGCAGTAACAAGGTTGAGAACCACTGGTATAGCTGTTCCACATTACAAAATATAATTATAAATATTAATTATAAAGTTATTACAAGGCTAATTACGGCACTTACAAAGTTCATCAAGCGTCGTAGGTAACCACTGTGATAACTGCACATTTTACATAACCGTTTGAATCGTAATTGCAGTAAATTAAACTTACCCTAAAGTTATTAACAGTCGTTCTTCAGCAGGGATGCTGCATCTCCAATTAGTGTCCTTTTTGAAAATTTTGTCTCCGACGAGTTCCAACAACACTTCAAAACTATTGACACTCATTCTACAATAATTCTTAATGTCTCTCCTCTGATTGATCGGGTGAACCCAATGTTTCCTTTCATTTGAGTCCAGCATTTGCAGAAACTGCCACACAGCAATATCTACGTTGACTTCCTCGTCACACATGTTATTTGCGCCACTACTGGAGAAGAACAATACAAACAATATTACGTACTGTTGCTTGAAACAAAATATTACCTCCCGCACACTGGAGCAGCAAAGAAGCAAAACGCTTGCAGCAACACGTTGCGCAACATTTTGCTTCAGGTGAAATGCTGGACCTGTGTGTTCCCAGCCTAAAGAGGGAGCTGTGCCCCTCCGCCACTGTATGATGACACGGAGAGCCAATAGAGCTTAACATATGATGGTAACATGTGTAAAATATAAAATATAGGTCTAGCTGTAGATAAAATATTAAGGATTATATAAAGTGAGCAGGGTGCAGTAGTAATTATTGTACCCTGGCTCAAGTAATTAGCGGCATATGTAAACAACCAACAGAAAATTATTTCTGCCAATGAAAAACAATTACTACTACATCCTGACTGAATTAAATAATCCTTAATGTTGTATTTTATCAACATCTGGATGCATGATTTGTCTTTTACATATGCTACCATCGTATATTATGCTCTATTGACTCTCAACTATTTCATGCAGAAGGCGAGGGGCGGAGCTTCGTGTGAGAGTTTTGACGCTATTTAGTAGCTACCAGTGGTGTCCTCTGACACCAATGCTCCACCGTCATATCTGCTCACCACTCACGATATATAAACTTTTTGTTTTATGAAATGTAATTTTGACGCCTATTTCCCTCTAAAGAATATTAATGTTTAACGTTATAGAGACATATTCTGAAGATGCTTTTTGATTAAATCGAAATCGGTTACCATCTGAAATGTTGTTTTTAGTTTTCAATAAATCCTTGCGACCAAGACTGATTAGAATTTCAGTTAATCTCGTAGATATGTTTGCAATGAGTCCGCCAGCTTAGCTGAGTGGTAACGTGTTTGCCTACCACGCAATGGGACCGGGTTCGATTTCCAGCCACGATGGAGGATTTCTCCACTCGTGGACTGGGTGTTTTCTTTTCCTCATCATCAACAACATGCAGAGCGCTCAATGTGGCTTCACCTGGAATAAGATTTGCAACCTGGCACCCGAAGTTCCTGCATGGGGCCGCCCTGCCATCTATGCCACACGATCATTTCATTTTTTTCGTTTGCAACGAAATCCACAAACAGAGTAATTCTTACCTCTGAAATACCTGCACCTGACATGTCTGTCCATGACATAATTTTCATGACATGGTCGCCAGAGGGTCATTCCACGTCAGACCATCCAGAAATTTTACGAAATGACACCCATTATCAAGAAAATCTTGAAATTTTGAGTAGTGGAAGTTTACCTAGCTATATTCACATTTCCAAAATGTAAATGTTGCAGGTCAATTACTTTTACACTTATGATAAAAAGAAGTTGTACAGATTAAGGAATTCAGGCTTTCATAAACGAACTCCCCTATAATTTAAAAATGCAATAGTTCCTAAAGTTTTTGCAGTGGAAGTTTGAATTTCTTTTTTAGTTAAAGAGGAAGGTTTATATTTTTATAGTCATGATTCTTGTAGTGAATATCCATCAACTACATCTCAGAGAAAATTGTAAATAATTTCTTTTAAACAAAATCCATATATGAACATTATAATTTCTTTAAGGTATTGGCCCCTCATAAATACCTTTCAAAAATTTACAGTATTATTATAAATATTCCATTATGTCACACAAAAAGAATCTGTTTGTAGAAATAATGGGAAGTGTGAAAAACAATGTTATTGTAAAAGAAATATTGAAGTTGCTAATTCATGACTACCATGTTATCACAATTGCTGAAGTTGGCTACACTGGATTTCCCTAGGAACAAATCATAGCTGGTGTAGAGGTATGGAAACTGTCGGGATGCGCCATATTAAAGGTTGTCCTAGTTTCCCAAGTGACTTATTATTTCCAGCTAAGTGCCCCCGTTCCTCTCAGTCTGGGTCACTGGGTCCTGCAATGCTGCGGACACCACTTCGCTGTCTGTGAAATGGCGTGGCGCGGAATGCCAGCCTCAGTGACTTGTGCAACGCTCTACTGTGTGTTGGCCTTTTACAGCCATGGAGTTCTGACGATGTCTCAGCGGTCTCCATCCCTGCTGCCTCAGCGCCACCCACTGCAAGGCTGCCCATGGCGTGCTTCCTCACAGGTGTGGCTAAGATCGCGGCGACAACAAGCACGCATGATCCAGCATCAGAATCTGGAGCCCTCGTCTCGGGATGCCTCCGGCATGTGTTGGGAGCCAACAAGACTACCCACAGTGGGGAGCTGTAGTGTGGCCCGCCGCTGGCTGGCTGTGGACCCCACGTTGGCCTCAGAGTGTCGAACCAGCAACCTGCCGTGGACAGGAATGTTGGCGCCCCATCTCCTGCAGTGTGAAGCCAGTGGTGTGACATGCCCCGCTGTCCAGGAGAGCTGTCACACTTGGATGCCTTGTTAGTGAACCGGCACTTATTTATACATGGCTGTGCGCCTCTGTTTTGCTAATGGACTGCTACGACTCATGGACTCATAACACCTGGGTTGGTCCAGTGGGCCCCTTCTGCCTGTAACTTGGGCCATACTAACCACTATGTTTACTCTTTTCATCGGGTCTACGGCCCTGTGGCCTCCATTCTACTTCACAACCGCTGGTAGTGTAACTTATTGCCAGCAGGCCTTTCTCCTGGCTGTAACTTCTGCACTCAGAAATATTGCACTGAAGCTAACCTTTTCCCCTCTTAAACGGTGATGCCACTACACTGAGAACACTGTTTTATTGCCACAACATGTATTGCATTATCCATTTCCTTTGCTTTGAGTCATCTGTTGTGACGTAACGGGCGAGTTGTGGTGCCCTGAAAATATTTTAAGTTCAGAGTTGGCGTGGCCTCACAGCCCACTCGGCAAGCTGGGGCTCGTCAGCAACTGCTTGGTGACCAACATTAGCCGGAGCAAGAGGGGCAACCCCAGCACGGGGTCCAGTTCGACAGTGTAGCTGGGAATTCCATGTTGACACTGTGTCGATGACTGTAATATGTGGCAATGAAGGAGATTTGTATGCCGGGAATGCGAAAGATGGCGGACTTTGTGAAACCATAATGGCAGACATTTCACAGTTCATGTAGAAATTAATAATAGCCAGACAAATCATGATACCTTAAAAAGAAACATGTTCATTACTATTATTTGCTCGACGATTCTGGTGGTGTAATCAGATTTTCAATACCATTATTAGTTTAAAGTTTAGTACCTGACTGTTAATTATATAAGTAACACCTAGCAACGAGTTTCCAAAACCTAAACGGTTCATCCGGTTTTGTCGATCGATGTGTCTTTAGAAATCTGTTAGTGTAAACCTAAATTGGTATGAATTACAGGCATGTAACTTGAATAGTAAATGAATTATTGGATGTCAAAGTGGCCAATTACTATTGGCCGCATCGGGCCAGAAGTACTCCACAGTTACACAGAAAAACGGTAGCAGCATGCTTATAAATATATCTGTTCATCTGTGTCTTTGTTTATATCCCATATATACTATTCATGAAAAAATTGGTCAAATATTTACTGTGTTGTAGAGAGCACAGAGACATTAGGTTACTGACCTACTTTTGCTCCTGTTCCTTTGATATATGTTTATTTGATTTGTTTATGTATTTAATAATGTGTGTTAGAGCGTGTTTATGGTCCATCCATAGGAATATTTATTTAATTTCAAGTTACTTAAATGTAAATACAGTATTTCGTGTGTATTTCAATATGTTTGTGAGTGTGCGTTGGCTTGGAGATGTGGCGGGACCACTCTAGCAAATCACAGCGCTTGTTACTACGGTAGGAAACTACCAAAGTCAATGGAGAGACTGTAAGGAAGTGGGGGAGGAGCATCGGGTCGCACAGGACAGGACAGGGGTGCTGGATGGGGAGGCGTGACGGACGGTCGCAGGAAATACTTGTAGAGTATTGAGCAGTTTGCGCATGGTCGCGGGAGATAGATATAATTTGTAGTGCCGACATGTGCACTCGTGAGATTTCCGTGGCTTCTGCAGTGAAGACGTTGTATGCGTTTAGAAGTGAATATCTCGCGAGCTATGTTGTTGTTCATAACTAATTACGTGAAGTAGGAATCTATTGTTTCCCTGTAATTCAACTTATATTTTATTTAATTTCTGGATCAACACCAATAAGTGTTTTACAGTAATAAATGTCGTTTTTAAAGGTACTTCTGATATTGTACTCATCATTTAAAGTTGTTAAAACAGTACCTGCAGATTTTATTTAATCACAATCTTTCATTTATAAATTTCTGATACATTCAAAATTCGCAATTTCCAAGTGATAGGAACTTTCGACCATTCGATTCATGTGTATGATTTACGGTCGCTGCACGACCTGGGAACCACATGGAGCCCACCATTCATGTGTATGTTCATACTGTATACTGTAGACTCAGCAGTATTTGGCTTGTAATGCGGCAACTACGTATCCCAGCCCCCAGACAGCGAAACCAGCCAAAACTTTTAATATTTCAACTCTGAGTCTGAGGGAACTTCGTTGATGGTCACATTTTTATACGAAAGCCCGCAGTGTTCACTGAGCATGCAGTTCTGAGCTCTTGTACTGAGTTGTACCTAAAGTCAATTATTGGTTAAAAATTCAGTTGTTGCAGTTTGTAACTGTTCATTCCAAAAGAAAAGTAAGTCCCCTCGTGTTACAATAATAACATGAAATACATTTGTAATGAAAGAATGGTATGGAATGATTTTTCATTGTTTCAAGTACTTTTTAGGTTGCATCAATCATCTTTTGAATTATTTGCGACAAATATTGGTCATATGAATGAAGCAGTATGGAAAGTACAAGTAGGCAGTGTTTTCTTGGACCGTATCTGCAAGATATATATGATTATGCCCTAACTTGTGTGAATGAACTTTTATTATAGCGAAGCAACAGTCATTCATACTGTGATTTAACTGTTTCATGGGTTTGTGTTAAACACAAAGACAGGTACTTGCATTGATTATCTGTATATATGAAAATTTTCTGTGATGCCCTCAAGCGCCATAAACGATCTGTTTCACCTGGATTGAGTAAAATTAGTTTAGGAAAGGCAAAGACCTTCAAAATGGGGGGCTTCAGCGTTATTCATGGGGAGAAAATGTGCCCAACCTGTATCAATCTTATTAATGAAAAACAAGCAAGTGACATCTATCTCCAGAATATATAAATGAAAGTAATGTGAAGGTGCAGACTCCTGAAAAATCTGTGCTCAATACTAGCTTAATTACATTATGAGTATCTCCCGCAAAGCTGCATTCAGTTTCTCAGCATAGTCGGTATGCAACAGACAAACGAAAATTGGAATCAGCAGTTGGGGCTCTGAAAACTAAAATTTCACCTACATATCAAGGTGAGCTGGTCGCTGATGCAAGCATTATCCCTGACAGTGATTTAACAGAACTGGAAGAAAAGGCAGAACATCATGATGAACTCTTGGACAAAATCAAACAGATAATTGATAATGCAAATAATGGTGAAAAAATTCAGTTACTCTTGTGCCACCAACTTGGTCTCGACAGGAAGGCAGTTCCAAATTTCAGGTTTCTGAATATTTGGTACGACAAGCAAGAGCTCTTTTAATGTAGAAGGATATTTTATCGATGGCTGAGCAAAAAAGAGAAAAGACATTGCCACATGATACAGTGCAAAAATTAAAGAGTTTTTATTTGGATGACGAAAACACAAGAATAATGCCTGGGAAAAAAGACAAAGTGAGCACCAGCAAAAATACCTATGAACAAAAGCGTCTTGTCTTAAGTAATTTAACTAAACTGTATTCTCTCTATAAAAAGTATCCTCAAAATAAAGTAGGATTCTCAAAATTTGCTTCTCTTCGACCAAAACAGTGAATACTCGCAGGATCATGAGTGTTAGTTTACCACCAAAACGTTAAATTGCTTCTAAATTCCATTTCTATTAAAGAAACATACCAAGATCTAATTAAAATATTAACATGTGATATAAATAACCGAGCCTGTATGCTGATGAGATGGTTCAGTACAGTCAAAGAGTATCAACTGATAGAATGACTACTTACTCCATACTCTTTTATTTCTGAATCACAATCTGATTATCTGAAAATGAAGAAGGAAACACTTGATGAAGGATCAGTGTTAAATTTAATGGATTTCAGTGAAAATCTCAATTTAGTTTTCAAGATAAGTACAGGGGTACCGTTGGAACAATGGCAGCTGCACTCTTCGCACTGTCCTTATATGTTACAAAAAGGACAAACGGTTGCATGCAAAAAGTATTTGTATTGTTTGTGATTATCTAGAACACGATGTTGCCTTGGTGTATCAGACACAGAAAACGCTACTGACTTTTTTTTTTTTTTAATTTCCAGTAATTCATCTTGTGTATGTTGAATATTTCACTGATGGTTGTGCTGCACAGTATAATAACTGTAAGAATTTCAGAAATACCTGCTACCATGAACACGACTTTAACATAAAGTGCAGCTGGTCCTTTTTTGCTAACAGCCATGGCAAATCTCTGTGATGGTACTGGTGGCACTGTTAAAAGACTTGTCGCAAAAACAAATTTGCAAAGAGTTTATAAAAATCAAATACTTACTGCTTCACATGTACACTCCTGGAAATGGAAAAAAGAACACATTGACACCGGTGTGTCAGACCCACCATACTTGCTCCGGACACTGCGAGAGGGCTGTACAAGCAATGATCACACGCACGGCACAGCGGACACACCAGGAACCGCGGTGTTGGCCGTCGAATGGCGCTAGCTGCGCAGCATTTGTGCACCGCCGCCGTCAGTGTCAGCCAGTTTGCCGTGGCATACGGAGCTCCATCGCAGTCTTTAACACTGGTAGCATGCCGCGACAGCGTGGACGTGAACCGTATGTGCAGTTGACGGACTTTGAGCGAGGGCGTATAGTGGGCATGCGGGAGGCCGGGTGGACGTACCGCCGAATTGCTCAACACGTGGGGCGTGAGGTCTCCACAGTACATCGATGTTGTCGCCAGTGGTCGGCGGAAGGTGCACGTGCCCGTCGACCTGGGACCGGACCGCAGCGACGCACGGATGCACGCCAAGACCGTAGGATCCTACGCAGTGCCGTAGGGGACCGCACCGCCACTTCCCAGCAAATTAGGGACACTGTTGCTCCTGGGGTATCGGCGAGGACCATTCGCAACCGTCTCCACGAAGCTGGGCTACGGTCCCGCACACCGTTAGGCCGTCTTCCGCTCACGCCCCAACATCGTGCAGCCCGCCTCCAGTGGTGTCGCGACAGGCGTGAATGGAGGGACGAATGGAGACGTGTCGTCTTCAGCGATGAGAGTCGTTTCTGCCTTGGTGCCAATGATGGTCGTATGCGTGTTTGGCGCCGTGCAGGTGAGCGCCACAATCAGGACTGCATACGACCGAGGCACACAGGGCCAACACCCGGCATCATGGTGTGGGGAGCGATCTCCTACACTGGCCGTACACCACTGGTGATCGTCGATGGGACACTGAATAGTGCACGGTACATCCAAACCGTCATCGAACCCATCGTTCTACCTGTCCTAGATCGGCAAGGGAACTTGCTGTTCCAACAGGACAATGCACGTCCGCATGTATCCCGTGCCACCCAACGTGCTCTAGAAGGTGTAAGTCAACTACCCTGGCCAGCAAGAGCTCCGGATCTGTCCCCCATTGAGCATGTTTGGGACTGGATGAAGCGTCGTCTCACGCGGTGTGCACGTCCAGCACGAACGCTGGTCCAACTGAGGCGCCAGGTGGTAATGGCATGGCAAGCCGTTCCACAGGGCTACATCCAGCATCTCTACGATCGTCTCCATGGGAGAATAGCAGCCAGCATTGCTGCGAAAGGTGGATATACACTGTACTAGTGCCGACATTGTGCATGCTCTGTTGCCTGTGTCTATGTGCCTGTGGTTCTGTCAGTGTGATCATGTGATGTATCTGACCCCAGGAATGTGTCAATAAAGTTTCCCCTTCCTGGGACAATGAATTCACGATGTTCTTATTTCAATTTCCAGGAGTGTATTTGAATTCTGTCTCGAGAAACTGCAAGGCATTTCAGTTCTCTTTGTTTCAAAAGAAGAAATGGTACAAGTCAGATAATATCTTTCTCAGCGCTTCACAAGTACAAACACAATTCCTGGAGCACGATCTATGCATCACATTGTACCAATGTCACCAACCAGGATTGGAGCAAAAAGGGTGAACTGTGATACGGATTTTAGTTTCGTGCATGATTTCTCAGATGCACTTCCGCCACTAATGCCAGAATACACTGTACAGCTCAACTGCTATGTAGCATGTGCATATGACTCTTCTTGTTGAGAAGGTGATTTGTCAAGAAGGAGATGTTACAGTAAGTTTCATGCACCCTCATGGACCATCCCCGTCCTTCTATTGGTCTGATAATAATGTGTGTGATGTTTCTTTCTCTCATATTCTGTGTGAAGTTGATATCACCACAGCAACAGGCCATACTTATTCTCTGAGCAAAGAGTTCTCAAAGTTGGTGGAGTAAAAGTGGTTCTCATACAAAGTGTCTCGTCACATGTATAGTTTCGAATTAACTTGAATGCAGACTGCAGCACCAACATTTTGTGCAGTGTTGACAATACTAGATTCTGACAAAATGTTTAATATTATAAACAAAATGCTATGTATTTTGACACTGAGTTAATTTGGTTATGCTAGAGGTAAGAAAATGTTGATATGTCATGTGACGTTCAAGTTGCCCTATATTTTATAATGTGTAATTTTGTTTCAAATATTGCAATTTTTGATCAATTTCGATATTGTTATGTGCACTTATGTTGTTAATGTCTCTTGGGTTGTAATTGTATTTCTCTCCAGTGCCATTCATTTCTCAAAACTGTTTTTTGTCTGATGAAACCTTAATATTTGTAGATCACTTTCTAATTTTTTCAGTGTTTTCCACAGGGGGGAAATTGTCCAAAATATTTTTTCTAATTTACCAATAAATTTAAATAAAATTCATTTACAAAAATTTAACTAGACAGTTCTAACATGTCTCCAGAAACTACATGTCCGCGAGGATATGCAGGCAAAAAACTGTCAGCATACCATTTTTTTAAAAAAACTGCAGCCAGTTTTCAAATTTTTATAGTTTGCTTTGAAGTAACGCACTGCATCAAACTATCAGCAATTGCTACCAACAGAGTGTATATAAAGCAATAAAAATTGGCAAAAGTTCATGATATTAGTTACATAAGCAGTACACAAAATCTCAGTTCACAACTAGATAATGGGTGTCATGGCCTGGATAACTTGACATGGAATGAACCTAGAATGTTCCAGAAAGAAACCACAAGTGATCACATACCGAGACTTCAAACGCATTGATTTATTTCAACTTGCTACTGAAGGGCAACAAATAGTTTGGGGAACGTTCCTATTCACTTCTTGCACACAAAAGGAAAACTTAATGGACTTATGAACGAACTTACTCAACTATATGGCAATTATTCTCCCTTAAAGACCAGAAAAGCAAGAAGGAAACCTCACCTTGACTAACTGAAAAACTGAAATAGCTCATGAATCTCAAAGACGCTGCATAGCAGGCATACAAGCTACCTCCCACACCTCCTGAAAATCGTATTGTTTACAAGCAAAAGCAGAACACAGTCAGTCAAGTTGTGCGAAATGCAATCCTCAGGCATGCCCACACATTAACCGACAACAGAACCAGACCATCTGTTCTGTGGAAAAATCCAGGTCCCCTTGGTACAGACAAAGTAAAAGCTGCAGCTGATCCAATTGTCCCAGCTGAAGAACCGAGCTAGTACTTCACAAAACCTACAGCCACAACTGAACCACGAACGAAACAAAGACTCTTTGATTACTCCATGGGGGTAAGTGATTGTAGTCACGAAAAATTTTGTCTAAAGCATATTACTTGCAATACCATCAAAAAAGGCATCATGCATATTAGATCAGCATCTACTGGACACGATTGCATCACAGTCCACAGGATGAAGATTATTATCCACCCACTACTGCCCATTATAAATGATATCTTCACCCACTCCTTAATCACAAGCATTTTCCCTGAGGCCCAGAAACAGGCACTAGTCAAGCCACTACCTAAAAAGGTCATTGTCACAGCACCCTCTGGTTACCGACCTATTTGCAGTCTTCCTGCGCTGTCCAATGCCTTAAAATATGTAGTCCACGACCAGCCAACAAACTGCCTAAACGCAAACCACCCACTAGACTAAAACGAATTAGATTTCTGTAAACATCTTATATCACATATTTTGCCTAAATAAAGGTAACAGATGACCTGAAGCTTGGCACAGATGCGCAAGAGGTGACTATCATGTATTTCTTCAGCAATACTTTTGACACTGTCGACTTCGACATTTTCCTTGCCAAACTTAGCAACCTAAATCTTTCACCAAGTGCAGTGCAATTTTTTCGCTCATATCTGACATCTCGCCAGTAATGTATCATGTCTGGTACCATAAATCCCCAATGGAGGCAGATACTATCAGGCTTCCCTCATGGTTTGGCATTACGTCCTATACTCTCTTCATTGTGTGTCAATGATGTGTCATCTAATTTGTCCTGCTGCGAATACCACATGTACAGTGATGACTTCCAGTTGTATCTAAGAGAAAAACCGATAAACCTGAAGACAGCTATCGAGAATCTCAGTACCGAGCTGTGTGCACTATCAAAATGGACGCAGGATATAGGGTTAAACCTCAAGCCATCCAAAACCCAAGTGGTACTGGTTGATCATTCTACGTTCATTAGCCCAAATTATGGGGAATCTCTACCATGTTTAACCATAAATGGGACAAATATCAACTTCTCCCCTTCAACACAAAGTCTAGGAGTAATAGTAGTTGAAAAGCTAAGTTGGGCTGCTTACTTAACTGCAATGTGCAATGTACAAGAAGGCAATGACCTGCCTCCATGCCCTACAAAAATATGGGAAGCTTTTTCCTCTTGATCTGGTACAGAAACTTGTGCACACTTATACTTCCAGTTACTGATTAGAGCGATGTTATCACGGAACGACTTTCTCAGGAAACCTCACGGTGCCTGTAACTAGTTATGAATGACTGTGTTTTTTACATCTGTGATGTTCGACACCGATTACATTTGACAATCAAATCCACAGCAATCCTGACTCTGTGCATTCAAGTGCAGAGATTTCCATGCCCTCTGTCTTCTCAACTGTGTTATGAACAAACATTGTCTCCCTACCTTTCTTCTACCATTTCGCTCTTGTCTGAACAACACGGCAGAAACACATATTCTCATAAGAGCAAAATCCTTTCTGTCCCACTTCATTGTTCAGCCACTTTCTCTAAGTCCTCCTCAGTAGGAGGAATTCTACATTGCAATAATCCCCTGCATTATGTTAGAGAACCAAATAACATCTCCAGCTTCAGAAAACAGTTAATGATGTATCTACTAAAGCAACAATAACGATTACCATTGTCCCTGTAGGTACTAGTTAGAAATGATAATCAAATTTTCCAATCAGATCTTCCTCACTTCCAAGTATTCTTGCCTGGTGCAGTCTCCTCAGATTTCCTAAGAACTCGCTATGTCAGAAAACACCTATTTTGTACACTTATAAACTCTTTATCCACACATCAAAAGAAGTTTTGCATCACCACAGTTCCCAGAACTCCTGAAGATAGACGTTGACTGTGGATATTGTATCACAGACACAGTCCCTTTGGCTGTTCAGAGATGTCACTAAACCCGCCCAAAGATGTAAACAACCATGCATGAGCAGCTCCTGTTAGACGGAGGGGGTTCGACAGATCATCACTTCCAGTCAGTCCACCAGGAAGGAGGTACACGGCTCGTGTTGTCTGTAGTTCAACCATGCCTAGACGGTCAATGCCGCGGTTCGATTGCGTCCGCATTGTTACTTTGTGCCAGGAAGGGCTCTCAACAAGGGAAATGTCCAGGCGTCTCGGAGTGAACCAAAGCGATGTTGTTCAGACATGGAGGATATACAGAAAGAAAGTAACTGTCGATGACATGCCTCGCTCAGGCCGCCAAAGGGCTACTACTGCAGTGGATGACCGCTACCTACGAATTATAGCTCGGAGGAACCTCGACAGCAACGCCACCATGTTGCATAATACTTTTCGTGCAGCCACAGGATGTCGTGTTACGTCTCAAACTGTGCGCAATACGCTGCATGATGCGCAACTTCATTCCCGACGTCCATGGCTAGGTCCGTCTCTGCAATCACGACACCATGCAGCGCGGTACAGATGGGCCCAACAACATGCCGAATGGACCGCTCAGGATTGGCATCACATTCTCATCACCGATGAGTGGCGCATATGCCTTCAACCAGACAATCGTCGGAGACGTATTTGGAGGCAACCTGGTCAGGCTGAACGCCTTAGACACACTGTCCAGTGAGTGCTGCAAGGTTTAGATGCCCTGCTGTTTTGGGGTGGCGTTATGTGGGACCGACGTACTCCGCTGGTGGTCATGGGAGGCGCCGTAACGGCTGTAAGTCAATGCCATCGTCCGACCGATAGTGCAACCATATCGGCAGCATATTGGCGTGACATTTGTCTTCATGAACGACAATTCGCGCCACCATCGTGCACATCTTGTGAATGACTTCCTTCAGGATAACGACATCACTCCGCTGGAGTGTCCAGCATGTTCTCCAGACATGTACCATATCGAACATGCCTGGGATAGATTGAAAAGAGCTGTTTATGGACGACGTGTCCCACCGTCCACTCTGAGAGATCTGCGCCGAATCGCCGTTGAGGAGTAGCACAATCAGGACCAACAGTACCTCGATGAACTTGTGGATGGTATGCCACGACGAATACAGGCATGCATCAGTGCAAGAGGACGTGCTACTGGATGTTAGAGGTTCCCGTGTGTACTGCAATCTGGACCACCACCACTGACGGTCTCGCTGTATGGTGGTACAACATGCAATGTGTTTTTTCATTAGTAATAAAAAGGGTGGAAATAATATTTATGTTGATCTCTATTCCAATTTTCTGTACAGGTTCCGGAACTCTCGGAATCGATGTGATGCAAAACTTTTTTTTTATTTGTTATATCTCCCACCATCATTACTGTTATTATTGTCATTATTATTATTATATTATTATTACTGTCCTTATTTTCGCTATTAGTGGTAGCAGCAGCAGCAGTAGAAGTACTACCAGTATTAACTTTATTAATTCATAGTCAGTAATATTTACTCTCATTGTAGCTATAGATACTGAAATCATTTTAATATAATTGTCGTATTAAAATTGTCATTTCTAAGGTAACTATGTTGTAAAAAAAGTGCTTTACGTGTGAAATCCTGGTCTGATGTAAGAGACAGCCTGATTGCCTTAATTAGATCAAGTTACGAGGGTTGCCCAGAAAATAATGCACCGCATTTTTTCTTCGACAATTCTTTATTGAAAATAATGAAAATTACACACGCGAAAGAACGTTGTTTTACCTACAGACCCTGTTTTTCCACGTCATCTATATCCCATCCTATGGCCTTCCTGAAGCGCGAAACAAGGGCGTGTATGCCCTGTCGATACCAATCCTTGTCCTGGTGGCGGAGCCAGAGCTTCACTGTATGAACCACCTCCTCATTGTCCTCAAAATATCTTACACGAATGCGTCTGTCCTCACGAATGACATCAACTCGCTGCAACGTGTCACGTGTGACAGCCGTGGATGGTCTGCCCGATCGCTGCAAGTCACTGAGTTCCGCCGAACCGCCTTCTGATGACCTCACCGTCCGTGCCCAGTGACTTACTGTACTACTGTCGACAGCAGATGCTCCACAGACTTTGCACTAGCGTTTGTGAGTGTTCCCTACAGTTTCTTCTCTGCACTGAGAAATCCAATAGCGGCACACATTTTGAAACTGTCCTACAGCTACACTGTCTGTCGGAAGTGACGGAAACTTGGCATGCGCACTCAGGAGACTTCAGATAATACATACGTAACGTTTCGCATACATAGCATTGCTTTCGGCCGAGGAAAAAAATGTGGTGCATCGCTTTTTGGGCAACCCTCGTAAGTAAATAAATCAACGATGGAACTCCATCCATACCGATGATGGGCGCCATGCTGGTAAAGATGTAAATATCTAGAGGAGAATAAAATGGGTTATACTCCGTCGTCGTCAGCCCCTCGATTGTTTCCATCATGCTACTACACAGATACTCCCACTTTGTTCCTGTAAACTGCACTTCAGCACCACAGTGAACATTCACGATTGCTGTTAGTAGTTCAATCTCACTATTCAGTACTATGCCAACATTCACATGTTTTCATCTGCTGGTGGTCAGTTGATAAGTAGCAGTGAACAGCAGTATAATGAATCCATTTACCTATTGCTCGACATGTGATACTGGAAACTCAGCGTCTGGGAACAGTTGTGTGGCTGCTCTGATATATTAGGTAGTCTGTCTGCTGCTCTCCGCTCCAGTGGATCAGGGTGTTGTTGTCCTCAGGGAGAAATAATAAGTGAAAATTCATATACAAAACAAATAATGATTACGATAATAATAATAATAAGCACTGAGAGAGAAGAGAGAGAAAAGGGTTAATACTTACACTGTGCGATACAGTTTCTTTATGTTGCCTGAAGGTGGCTGACCTCTGCTGATAGTTCATGATGCACCTTTCACGACAGCAGACACAGCATAGATCCCTAGTCCATATGATGGGTACTAGGACTGGATATTGCGGGTGAGTGGTGGACGTAGGTGACTACTGTGCTATGGAAATTGGAGTAACGATTTTGGACTGGGAGGTGGTGGGGCAAATCATGTTTAATTGTGGCAGCCATATTGGTCACAAAATACAGCAATAAGGATGCGTGGGTGATAAATTGCAGCTGTCAGGATGTTGTTGTTATGGTCTTTGGTCCAAAGACTGGTTGGATCCAGCTCTCCATGCTACTCTACCCTTCACGAGCCTCATCATCTCCGAATAACTACTGCAACCTACATCTTTCTGAATCTGCTTACTGCATTCATCTTTTGGTCTGCCTCTACGATTTTTACTCGCCACACTTTCTTCCAGTGCTGAATTGGTGAGCTCTTAATGTCTCAGAATGTGTCCAATCAATTGATCTTTTGTCAAGTTGTGCCATGAATTTCCTGTCTTCCCAATTCTATTCAGTACTTTCTCATTAGTTGTGTGATTGACTCACCTAATATTCAGAATTCTTCTGCAACACCGCATTTCGAAAACTTCTATTCTTTTTTATCTTAACTGTTTATCAACCGTGTCTCAGTTTAATACGTGGCTACACTCCAGACAAATACCACCAGAAAAGACTTCCTAACACTTAAATCCATATTTCATGTTAACAGACTTCTCCTCTTCAGAAATGATTTTCTTGCCATTGAGTATCTACATTTTAGATCCTCTAGTCGAGCTACCATCAGTTATTTTGCTGCCCAAATAGCGGAATTCATCTACTACTGTAAGTGCCTCGTTTCCCAGTCCCATTTCCTTAGCACTATCTGATGTAATTCGACTACATCCCAATAACCTTGTTTAGCTTTTGTTGCTGTTCATCTTATATCCTCCTTTCAAGACACTGTCCATTCCATTCAATTGTCCTTCCAATTCCTTTGTTGTCTCTGACAGAATTACGCTGTCATTGTCAAACCTCAAAGTTTTTATTTCTTCTCTTTGAATTTTAATTTCAACTCTAAGTTTTTCTTTTCATTTCCTTTACTGCTTGTTCAATGTATATATTGAATAACATCATGGATATTCTACAACCCTGTATCACTCGCTTTTCAAGCACTGCCTACCTTTCACGCCACTCTCCTCTTATAACTGCCATCTGCTTTCTGTATACGTTGTAAATTGCCTTTTGCACCCTGTGTTTTACCCTTGCTACCTCCAGTATTTGAATGAAAATATTCCACTCAACACTGTCAGAAGCTTTCTCTAAGTCTACACGTGCTATAAATGTAGTTTTGCCTTTCCTTAATTTATCTTCTAAGGTAAGTCGTAGGATGAGTATTGCCTTGCGTGTTCCTACATTTACCTGCAATCTGAACTGATCTTCCCTGAGCTCGGCTTCTAGCAGTTCTTCCATTCTTCTGCAAAGAATTCGTGTTAGTATATGCGACCATGACTTATTAAATTGATAGTTCGCTAATGTCAGCAACTGCTTTCTCTGGAATTGGAATTATTACATTCTTCTTCAAGTCTGAGGGTATTTCGCTTGTCTCATACATCTTGCACATCATATGGCAGAGTTTTGTCATGGCTGGCTGTCTCGAGGATATCGGTAGTTCAGACCGAACAAGATATAACCCCAGGGGCCTTGTTTCGACGTAGATATTTCAGAGCTTTGTCAAATTCTCTCGCAGTATCATGTCTCCCATCTCATCTTCATCTACGTCCACTTCCCATTCTATAAAGTTGCTTCCAAGTTAATCTCCCTTATATAGAGCCTCAATATACTTTTCCATGTTACAGCTTTCCCTTCTTTGCTTTGGACTGATTTACCATCTGAGCACTTGATATTCATACAGCTGCATCTCTTCCCCAAAGGCCTCTTTAATTTTCCTGTAGGCGGTGTCTATCTTTTCCGTAGTGAAATATGCTTCCAACTCCTTACATTTGTCCTTTAGTCATTGCTGCTTAGCGGTTTTGTACTTCTTGTCAATCTCATTTTTAAACGTTTTTATTCCGTTTCGCCTGTTTCATTTGCTGCATTTTTAAATTTTCTCCTTTCATCAGTTAAGTTCAATATACCTTATGTTCCTACTAGTAACTGTCTTTTTACCTTTTTCATCCCCTGCTGCCTTCACTATTTCATCTCTTAAAGCTACCCATTTGTCTTCTACTGTATTCCTTTCCCCTGTTCTAGTCAACTGCTACCAAATGCTCTCTCTGAAACTCTCTGCAGCCTCTGATTCTTTCAACTTATCCAGGTCCCATCTCCTTAATTTCCTGCCTTTATGCAATTTCATAAGTTTTGATCTACAGTTCATAAACAATAAATTTTGGTCAGAGTCCTCATCTGCCCCTGTAAATGTCTTACAATTTAAAATCTGGTCCTTAAATCTCTGTTTTACCATTATATAATCAATACGAAACCTTCTAGTGTCTGCAGGTCTCTTACATGTACACAGCCTTCTTTCATTATTCCTAAACCAAGTGTTAGCGACGATTAAGTTATGCCCTGTGTAAAACTCTACCAGCTGGCTTCTTATTTCATTCTTTTCCGCCAGTCCATATTCACCTACTATTTTTCTTTCCCTTCCTTTTCCTACTATCCAATTCCAATCCCCATCACAATTAAATTTTCGTCTCCTTTATTATCTATTCAGATAATAAAGGAGACGAAAATTATTCAATTTCTTTTATCCCATCATACATTTCTTTAATTTCATCATCATCTTTGGAGGTAATTCGCATCTAAACTTGCACTACTGTGGAAGGTGTGGCTTCGTGTCTGTCTCAGCTACAATAATGCATTTGCTATGCTGTTTATAGTAGCTTACCCAAAAAATATCTATTTTCTTATTAATTATTAAACCCATTTTCACATTAATCCTGTTTTATTCTGTGGTTATAACCTTGTATTCATCTGACCAGAAGTCCTGTTCATCGTGCTAATGAACTTCACTAATCCCCACTGCATCTAACTTTCACCTACCCATTTCCCTTTTTAAATTTTCTAACCCACGTACCTGATTAAGAGATCTAACATTCCAAACTCAAATCTGGAGAATACCAATCTTGGTTCTCCTCATGATAACATCCTCCTGAGTTGTCCCTGCCTGGAGATCCAAATGGGGGACTATTTTACCTCCAGAATACTTTACTCAAGAGGATATCACCATCATAAAACCATACAGTAAGAGCTACATCTCCTCATGAAAAATAACGGCTTTATTTCACCCATGCTTTCAGCCATTCACAGTACCAGTACAGTAAGGCCACATCATTCGATCATCCAGAATGTTGTTCCTACAACTCCCGAAAAAACTGCTGCCCTTCTTCAGGAACCACGTATTTGTCTCGCCTCTCAACAGATGCCCCTTCATTGTGGTTGTGCCTATGGTACAGTTATCTGTATCTACATCTACATCTACATCTATACTCCGCAAGCCACCCAACGGTGTGTAGAGGAGGGCACTTTACGTTCCTCTGTCGTTACCTCCCTTTCCTGTTCCAGTCGTGTATGGTTCGCCGGAAGAACGACTGCCGGAACGCCTCCGTGTGCGAATCTCTCTAATTTTATATTCATGATCTCCTCTGGAGGTATAAGTAGGGGGAAGCAATATATGCGATACCTCATCCAGAAACGCACCCTCTCGAAACCTGGATAGCAAGCTACACCACGATGCAGAGCGCCTCTCTGGCAGAGTCAGCCACTTGAGTTAGCTAAGCATCTCCGTAACGCTATCACGCTTACCGAATAACCCTGTGACGAAAGGCGCCGCTTTTCTTTGTATCTTTTCTACCTCCTCCGTCAACTCGACCTGGTACGGATCCCCCACTGATGAGCAATACTCAAGTATAGGTTGAACGAGAGTTTTGTAAGCCACCTCCTTCGTTGATGGACTCTCCCAATGAATCTCAACCTGGTTCCCACCTTACCAGCAATTCATTTTGTGTGATCATTCCACCTCAAATCGTTCCGTACGCATACTCCCAGATATTTTACAGAAGTAACTGCTACCAGTGTTTGTTCCGCTAACATATACTCATACAATAAAGGATCCTTCTTTCTATGTATTCGCAATACATTACATTTGTCTGTGTTAAGGGTCAGTTGCCACTCCCTGCACCAAGTGCCTATCTGCTGCAGATCTTCCTGCATTTCGCTGCAATTTTCTAATGCTGCAACTTCTCTGTATACTACAGCATCATCCGCGAAAAGCCGCATGGAACTTCCGACAGTATCTACTAGGTCATTTATATATATTGTGAAAAGCAATGGTCCCATAACACTCCCCTGTGGCACGCCAGAGGTTGCTTTAACGTCTGTAGACGTCTCTCCAATGATAACAAAATGCTGTGTTCTGTTTGCTAAAACCTCTTCAATCCAGCCACATAGCTGGTCTGATATTCCGTAGGCTCTTACTTTGTTTATCAGGCGACAGTGCGGAACTGTATCGAACGGCTTTCGGAAGTCAAGGAAATGGCATCTGTGGTATACACCACTTCTAACAAACACCGAACAACGCGCTACAGTACGCGGCCGCCAAATACATCGCTGGCCGCACTTCTCTGGGCGGCCCGCTGCTTCCATCGCTGGCCGTCTTCACACGCACGCCCCCTTACGTGGCCGAGAAACACATCGCTGGCCGCACTTCTCCGGGCGGCTCGCGGCTACCATCGCTGGCCGCCTTCGCGCGCGCGCGTTTGTCAGCACACAGCAATTGGCTACGCTAGGAAACATTGCGATTGGTTTTTCCTGGAAAACAGCGACCCCAGCCGACGGCTCCATTAACTAGCAAGCCTTATATAATAAACCCGGCCGCCGGCGCAAACGACAGTTCTCATCTGGAAGTGCAGTACGCCGTGTTCCAGCTGCTTGTGGATGATTCGCCGCACCACTCGAGGTTACCTGGCTGCTCGGCGGAAATCTTGCGACTTCACTTGGAGAGACTGAACTTCACTGGGTTTGGGAATAATTACGGGACGTGCACCCCACCATGCACATTTGGACATTGATATAACCAAACTTTTATTATGCATTACTTCTGAGTGTGAGCCTGGGTAGACGCTTGGCTAACATAATTGTTAAAAAGTGATTTGTGATTTAATAAACCAGACTGAAGAGGTTATTGTGTTATTTCTGGTCATAACAGCATCTATCTGGGAGCCTGTACCTAATATTTTCTGGGTCTCGTGAACAAATAAAGCGAGTTGGGTCTCACACGATCGCTGTTTCCGGAATCCACATTTATTCCCACAGAGTAGATGCTGGGTTTCCAGAAATGACATGATGCGCGAACCAAAAACATGTTCTAAAACTCTACAACAGATCGATGTCGGAGATATAGGCCTATAGTTTTGCACATCTGCTCGACGACCCTTCTTGAAAACTGGAACTACCTGTGCTCTTTTCCAATCATTTGGAACCTTCCGTTCCTCTAGAGACTTGCAGTACACGGCTGTTAGAAGGGGGGCAAGTTCTTTCGCGTACTCTGTGTAGAATCGAATTGGTATCCCGTCAGATCCAGTGGACTTTCCTCTGTTGAGTGATTTCAGTTGCTTTTCTATTCCTTGGACACTTACTTCGATGTCAGCAATTTTTTCGTTCGTGCGAAGACTTAGAGAAGGAACTGCAGTGTGGTCTTCCTCTGTGAAACAGCTTTGGAGAAAGATGTTTAGTATTTTAACTTTACGCGTGTCCTCGCCTGTTTCAATGCAATTATCATCCCAGAGTGTCTGGATATGCTGTTTCGACTCACTTGCTGATTTAATGTAAGAGCAGACCTTCCTAGGATTTTCTGTCAAGTCGGTACGTAGAATTTTACTTTCGAATTCACTGAACGCTTCTCGCATAGCCCTCCTTACGCTAACTTTGACATCGTTTAGCTTCTGTTTATCTGAGAGGTTTTGGCTGCGTTTAAATTTGCAGTGAAGGTCTCTTTGCTTTCGCAGTAGTTTCCTAACTTTGTTGTTGAACCACGATGGGTTTTCCCGTCAGTCACAGTTTTACTCGGCACGTACCTGTCTAAAACGCATTTTACGATTGCCTTCAACTTTTTCCATAAACACTCAACATTGTCAGTGTCGGAACAGAAATTTTCGTTTTGATCTGTTAGGTAGTCTGAAATCTGCCTTCTATTACTCTTGTTAAACAGATAAACCTTCCTCCCTTTTTTTATATTCCTATTTACTTCCATATTCAGGGATGTTGCAACGGCCTTATGATCACTGACTCCCTGTTCTGCGCTTACACAGTCGAAAATTTCGGGCCTGTTTGTTATCAATAGGTCCAAGATATTATCACCAAGAGTCGGTTCCTGTTTAATTGCTCGAGGGAATTTTCGAATAGTGCACTCAGTATAATATCACTCGATGCTCTGTCCCTACAACCCGTCCTAAACATCTGAGTGTCCCAGTCTATATCTGGTGAACTGAAATCTCCACGTAAGACTATAACATGCTGAGGAAATTTATGTGAGATGTAGTCCAGATTTTCTCTCAGTTGTTCTGCCACTAATGCTGCTGAGTCGAGAGGCTGGTAAAAGGAGCCAGTTATTAACCTAGCTCGGTTGTTGAGTATAACCTCCACCCACAATAATTCACAGGAATTATCCACTTATATTTCACTACAGGATAAACTACTACTAACAGCGACAAGCACGCCACCGCCGGTTGCATGCAGTCTATCCTTTCTAAACACCGTCAGTGCCTTTGCAAAAATTTCGGCAGAATTTATCTCTGGCTTCAGCCAGCTTTACGTATCTATAACGATTTCAGCTTTCTATCAGCGCTTGAAGTTCCGGTATTTTACCAACGCAGCTTCGACAGTTTACAATTACAATACCGATTGCTGCTTGGTGCCCGCTTGTCCTGACTTTGCCGTGCACCCTTTGAGGCTGTTGCCATTTCTGTACTTGCCCGAGGCCATCTAACCTAAAAAACCGCCCAGTCCACGCCACACAACCCCTGCTACCCTTGTCGCCGCCTGCTGTGTGTAGTGGACTCCTGACCTATCCAGGAGAACCAGAAACCCCACCACCCTGTGACGCAAGTCGAGGAATCTGCAGCCCACACGATCGCAGAACCGTCTCAGCCTCTGATTCAGACCCTCCACTCGGCTCTGTACCAAAGGTCCGCCGTCAGTCCTGTCGATGATGCTGTAGATGGTGACCTCTGCTTTCATCACGCTAGTGAGACTGGCAGTCTTCACCAAATCAGATAGCCGCCGTAAGCCAGGGAGGATTTTAAATTAGATTAGATTAGATTAATACTTGTTGCGTAGATCATGAATACGACACTTCGTAATGATGTGGAACGTGTCAGGTTAATAAAAGATGTCTGTACAAGATATTACTTTACACAAAATATTGCAGGACACGAATGTTTAAATTGTTGTTTTTTCCCTTGATTTATATCTAAAAATTCAGCCAATGAGTAGAAGGAGTTGTCATCTAGAAATTCTTTTAATTTATTTTTAAATGTTAGTTGGCTATCTGTCAGGCTTTTGATGCTGTTTGGTAGGTGACCAAAGACTTTTGTGTCAGCATAATTTACCCCATTCTGTGCCAAAGTCAGATTTAACCCTGCATAGTCAAGATCATCCTTTCTCCTGGTGTTATAGCTATGCATACTGCTATTACTTTTGAACTGCGTTGGATTGTTAACAACAAATTTCATAAGTGAATATATATACTGTGAGGTTACTGTGAGGATCCCTAGATCCTTAAATAGATGTCTGCAGGATGACTGTGGGTGGGCTCCAGCAATTAATCTGATTACACGTTTTTAAGCAATGAATACTTTTCTACTGAACGATGAACTACCCCAGAATATGATGCCATACGAAAACAGTGAATGAAACTAGGCATAGTAAGCTAATTTACTGAGATTCTTATCACCAAAATTTGCAATAACCCTAATAGCATACGTAGCTGAACTCGGACATTTCAGCAGACCATCAATGTGTTGGTTCCAGTTTAGCCTCTCATCAATGGATACACCTAAAAATTTTGAAAATTCTACCTTAGGTACAGACTTCCGTTCAAAGTCTGTATTTATTACTGGAGTTGTGCCATTTACTGTATGGAACTGTATATACTGAGTTTTATCACAATTTTAAAAGAGTCCGTTTGCTGAGAACCACTTAATAATTTTGTGAAAAACATCATTTACAATTATATCACTTAGTTCTTCGTTTTTGGATGTTATTACTATACTTGTATCATCAGCAAAAAGAACTAACTTTGCATATTCATCAATGTGGAATGGTAAGTCATTAATGTACTGTATATCAAGAACAGTAAAGGACCTAAGACCGAAACCTGTGGGACCCCGTACTTGATCGCCCCCAAGTTTCAGGACTCAGCTGTTGTTTTAACATTACATGAACCACTTATTTCAACTTTCTGCATTCTTCCAGTTAATTATGAATTAAACCATTTGTGCACTGCCTCCTTCAAACCATAATGATTTAGCTTATCTAAAAGAATTCCATGATTTACACAATCAAAGGCCTTTGAGAGATAACAGAAATACCAATAGGTGATGTCCGCTTATTCAGAGCATTTAATATTTGATCAGTGAAAGCAAATATAGCATTTTCTGTTGAAAAGCCTTTCTAAAAAAAATTGACATTTTGTTAGTACTTTATTTTTACAAATATGGAAGGCTACTCTTGAATACATTACTTTCTCAAAAATTTTTGATAGAGCTGTCAGAAGAGAGATTGGGCAGTAGTTGTTGACATCCGACGTATCCTCGTTTTTATGCAATGGTTTTACAATGACATATTTCAGTCTATTGGGGAAAACACCCTGCTCCAAAGAGCTATTACATACGTGGCTGAGAATCCTACTTATCTGTGGGGAACAAGCTTTAAGTACCTTGCTGGAAATGCCATCAATTCCGTAAGAACTTTTACTTTTCAGTGAGTTTATTATTTTACTGATTTCAGAGGGAGAGGTTGGTGGAATTACGGTTGTTTCAAACTGCACAGGTATGGCCTCTTCTACAAGAAGCCTTTCCTCTTCTAGTGAAGATCTAGATCCTATTTTCTCCACAAAATTTAAAAAATGATTATTGAAAATATTTTCCATTTCTGATTATTTGTTAGCACACTTGTCATTCAGTTTTAGGGACTAAAGTCTTCCTGTGCTCTTGGTTGCCCTGTTCCCTGTTTCCTCCGATCCATAGCGACACACATCACTGGTGCCGACATGAGCGACCACCTGCAGATAGGTGCACCCTGTGCCCTTCATGGCATCCGAAAGAGCCCCTTTCCACATCTGGAATGACTCCCCCGGTATGCACACGGAGTGCACATTGCTTTTCTTCCTCTCCCTTGCAGCCATATCCCTAAGGGGCTCCATTACGCGCCTGACGTTGGAGCTCCCAACTACCAGTAAGCCCACCCTCTGCGACTGCCCGGATCTTGCAGACTGAGGGGCAACCTCTGGAATAGGACAAGCAGCCATGTCCGGCCAAAGATCAGTATCAGCCAGAGACAGAGCCTGACCTGAAACCGGTTCGTCAGACAAACTGGAGAGGTTTTCTGTTCAGCCCTCCGGAATGTCTTTCGCCCCTGCCACACCTCAAGACGACCTCCCACTCTACCACAGGTGAGGGGTCAGCCTCAATGTGGGCAGTATCCCGGGCAGCCACAGTCGTAGTCTGATCGGGGGATGCGTGGGACGAGCTGGCCGTCCCTGACAAACCCCCATCCACATCCCCACAGTGATGGCAATTGGCAACAGCCTCAAGCTGTGTGACTGAAGCCAGCACTGCCTGAAGCTGGGAGCAAAGGGATGCCAACTCAGCCCGCATCTGAACACAGCAGTCGCAGTCCCTATCCATGCTAAATACTGCTGTGCAAAGAACGTGTGAACTAATCTACAGAGAGCACAAACAATTGGACACGAAATTTAAATGGTTATTAAAATACAAGACTGCCTAGTAAATGCAATAATGCTGCTACTTACTCACTGCTGACACACTGCTTGGCGGCAGAAGGCTGACTGTACTGTCAGTAACGCACAAAGGCTATTTGAAAGAAATAAACAAATGACAGACAACTATGCGACTTTGCATGTCACAGATATTAAAACGCAAATCTGCCCCTGCTAATTACGAAACTACACAATGATTTGACGGATTTAAATAACCGAGGCAGAAAACTCACCCTACCGATGGCAAGGTCCATGGTTCATGCGAAGGGGGGGGGGGGGGAGGGAGGGAGGGAGGATGTGTAAAGATAGGGGAGAAGGAGAAGAGCTTGGGAGAGAGTGGAGGGAAGCCAGCTGACCTTAAAAGTGACAGGTGAGAGAGGGGGAGCATAAAGCACTGGCCTGCAATTCCCTCTGTCCCATTACTTGGGTTGATTTGTATATCCAAGATAGCCTCAAAAATAGAAAACTCTGCTCTTGTATCAGCCAACAATTGATAACTTGTGATGTGTTCAACATGCACCTGGAAGTCTTTGTTGTATATCAGTAGACCAGTGTATTGATTGTGTATCAGTAGGTGATTGTCTACATGAGATATGTAAATAGTGTTTATCTCTTCTCGATTTCTGGAATTAACCACAACAGTTCATGAGCAGAGGTAGTTGGATCCAGTGATAACGAAATGCAGTGGCCAGTTGGGTACTTACCATTAGTGTATATTAGACAGATACCTTCAGGACCCTCTGATTCTGAAATTCATGAAGAACTGTGCCGTCATTAGGTCCCATCGACCACACAAATTACAATTAGACAGATACCTTCAGGACCCTCTGATTCTGAAATTCATGAAGAACTGTGGCGTCCTTAGGTCCCATCGACCACACAAATTACAATTAATTACAATTAACTGCTCCGACGAGGCGCCATGTTTAATTCAGTCTGCTTTTGTACTTCATGCAGTGTTCATGTGTATCAGTCTTTATGGTAATAATAGAGGGAAACATTCCACGTGGTAAAATATATGTGTATATAGAAAACTTGGGAACTGTTTATTACGTATATTACGAACCATATCCAGAATACTATATTGGTGACCCCGGACAAAAAGTTCTACCTCTTCCGCGACTTCCAAGTTGGTCGTATAGGATCAACAGGTTTCACGTACTACGCCATGGCTACATCACCGACCATTCTTTACGAAAATTTGGAGGCCCCGCTCTTACAACCAGGCCAACACAACTCTCCGCCGTCTGTTATTTCGCAGCTAACGGACAATGATCTACGATCTTCGACGAGGGTAACCTCTACTTTAGCAACTCCACAACGACCAAGTGTTACGCAGTTACCACAAACAATGGACTCAGGTTTTGTTTCGCCGGATTACACACAGCAACAAGTGAAAAGTAAAGTGGACGATCTACTAAATAGTGTGACGATCAATCGCTCCTACGAAGTTCAAAGGGACCGAAATTCGCACACATGCTTTGATCCTCTACACGCCACTTCGTCGGTTACAGTAGTGCCGTGTGCAACACACTCGGTCAACTATTACCAAGCTTCACCAGCCTCGCCTTCATCACAGATCAGTAAAAGACAATTTTATGCCTCCATTTCGCCAGAACAAACCACCGGATCGCCGGCCCAGTTTCGAGACCTCGTGGGTACGAGTGCACTCAACATAGCCTCTTCACCCAGTAACGTTGTACTACGACAGTGTGACCGCCAACGGGTTTCACCAGTGTTTTATGGTTCTACCACGAAGGGTGCGTGGCCAGTATGTGCGGAAAAGCTCTGTTGTTGCCACTTTAGGCTCCAGGCCAACCCCCCCCCCCCTACACCCCCCCTCCCCCGTGGGGGACCTCGATTCCGACCATACAACTGCTCGCTCCTCCTACAGTACCATCTGCGTCTGCCGCGCCAGCCTTCCACGTCATTTCCAAGTTAGACAATGTCAGTGCTATTCTTGCAATTTCCTGTCCAGTTTACGGGCCCTCATTACACGCTGCTCGCCCGTTCACTTCCACGGTACCGACTGTGCCTGCCGGGTCGTGTTTTCGGGATTTTTCAGACATTACAATCAGCAGTTGTTCTGAACGTGTTTGCTAGTAACATTTCCGCTCCGATGATGCCGGATCCCAGTACGAACTCTCGTGCAGTGGGACCTCAGGCCTTCCAAGATATGCCGAAGCCACCTTCGTCTCCACCTCCAGGCCGCCTACCCGAGCTACCTCCCCTATACGAGAACAATCCAGTTTCACGGTTTGCACTAGTGGAGCACCTCTTTGAGCTGCATCAAGTGACTGATGACAACTCCAAGTTGCTATGTTTGGTCACACACCTTCACAACCACTCGGATTTAATTTGTGATCTCCCACATTCGCCTCCACCACCACCAAAGGACGAGTTCGCCAAGAAAACGACATTGGACCGACTTGCCTGCTCGCCGCAGGAATTGATAATCAAGATTCTGTACGAGGAGCACCTAGGGGACTGCACTCCGTCACAACTTTGGCGCCGCCTCAGATTACACGTGAGTGAACACGCGATGCCAGACGTCACACTGTGGGCGGTACGGTCTGCGAAGTTACCTACTGACTTACAAATACACCTACTGCCGCACTCTTTCGAGTCTATAGGTCCTCACCTACGCATCGCAGATCAGCTGTATGCGCTCCTGCGACAGAAACGCCCAGCTCATCCACCATCGCTGTGTGACACTACACCTCCTGTTTACCGGCCGTCTGCAGGCAGGGGCAGGGCCAGTTCCACTTCCACGCCTTCTACACCACCAGGCAGGTCGTTTGCTCTCTCTTCTTTCCGAGCACTCAGGAATCGCCCGCGCTCTGTATGTCCCAGTTTACGTCCCAGAGCAGATCAATGAATACAAGCCTCCCCCGCTATCACAGTCACCGCCGCTGCCACATCCGGCTCATCCACACTGTTGGTACCACAAGGCTTTTGGTGCTGAGGCCAAGAAGTGCAGGTTACCTTGCAATCACCCAAACGCCGACCGCAGGAACAAAGTGCGGCCAAGTCCTGCAGGGAACTTCATAGACGTCCTCTAACATTGCACTCCATCCACTCGTCCCCTCGGCCGAGCGGTCATTTGTACGTGACAGACATTTCATCACAGTTTGTCTGCCTAATTGACACTGGCGCTGACGTGTCTATCATACCTCAATCGTTGGCTCCTAGCGACTTTTCGCCAACGAAGTCTCTCCTACGAGCTGTCAACGCATCAACATTACAAACTGTCGGTTCTGTGAAAGTGATGGTGCACCTATCCCCTTCTCTGCGTTTCCCGTGGACCTTCCACGTCGCCGACATGGATAAACCAATTCTCGGTATGGACTTTTTGTCCCATTACAAGCTCTCCCTGAACGTAATCCAGTGTTCAGTGTTACACCACCCATCTAACTGGCACCCATTGTCCTCCCTCCGTTTCCGCCGCAACGTAGGATTTAGTTCGCGAGTGTTCCACCCTCGTGGGCAAGATTGTGACCTGTGTCACTAACTTGCTATCAGAATACGACTCAGTGGTGCACCTCCGCCGGGAGAACGACGAGCTGAAACATTGCTCACACTTACAACGAGCTCGCTGCGGCCCACAACTCACTGTTGAAACTGCAATCTGCAGTTCCTTCACCGGATCGAACTTCATCGCCAAGCATCAGTTCGAACACTTGTCAGGTTAGTTCAAAAACATTCACTGCATGTGACAATTCGCGTTTAGTGACCTCTGCACTGCCCAAGTGCCCACTACGCGCAGTGCCTCGTGTGTCACAGTGTCTCTAATAACAGTCGCTCATGCAGCACGACCACGCCCACTACGCACGCAGCTGCCCCGCTTGTTGATAAGCATTCCCCCTCTCCCGCACACCAGCCAAGCAACTCGGCGGCCATCGCTGTCCCTCGCGCGACGCCAGCGCCTCTTTCGCCCGCGCCGGTTGCCCAAGGCCAGACAGTCGCTGTGCGCCCCACTCCGCTCCGTGCTGCCCGCGCAGCCGACCTCTACAAACAAGCGCACGCTGGCTCGCGTAATAAGCATGTGATTTTCGTGCTGCCTTTTCCCACTCCCGCTAATGGCTACGCCTCATCGAGCCGCACTCATCCTAAAACTCCATGTCAGAACGTTACTCAGCCTCGTGTGCACTTCCCAGTCTCTTCTGTCACTGACAGAACGAGACACAAGATAATTACCACTGCCGGCCCTCCTGTTAGACACAAGGTTAGACGTCTCAAACCCCATTAAGTTGCGCACGGCCCAGCAGCAAATTAACGAACTTCTGGAGGCAGGCATCCTACAGGCATCAGACAGCAATTGGTCTTCACCAACTCACCTCATCTCCAAACACGACCGTTCTTTTCGAATGTGTGGTGATTACAGACGTTTAAATGCTCACACTGTCGCGGACAATTACCCCGTGCCAAACATAAACGATTTCACTCATCTGTTATCATTCGCCACAATCTTCAGTGTGATTAACTGCAAATGTGCTTATCACCAGATTCCTATAGTGCCGGAAGACATTCCAAGGACTGTGATCATCATGCCGCTCGGTTTGTTCCAGTTCAACTTCGTGCCATTCGGTTTAAAGAATGCGGCACAAATGTGGCAAAGTTTCATCGAATCAATCTTACGACGATTCGAGTTCTGGTTCACATACCTGGATGACGTACTCATTTTCAGCAAATTGACTGAAGACCACGAAGATCATTTATCCCAAGTCCTCCAGACTCTTGCATCCAATGGTCTCTGCATACGCAATACAGCAGGAGGAGGAGGTGATTCACAGAGACAAGGGTTGGAGAACGAAATGGACAAGGAGTGGGGGGAGGAGGAGATGGTCAGAGAGGGGGAGAAAGTAGAACAACAGAGAAAATGAGGAGGAGGTGATTCGCAGAGACAGGGGTGGAGAACGAGATGGGCAAGGAGTGGGGGGAGGAGGAGATGGTCAGAGAGGGGAGCGAAAGTAGAACAACAGAGAAAAGGAGGATTAGGTGATTCACAGAGAAAGGGGGAGGGGGAGGAGATGGGCAAAGAGAGAGCGGAAAATAGAACGACAGAGAAAAGGAGGAGGAGTTGATTCACAGAGAAAGGAGGATGGAGAGGAGATGGGCAAAGAAAGGGGGAAAAGTTAAGCGTCAGGATATAGGAGGAAGAGGTGATTCACAGAAATTCGGGGAGAAGGAGGAGGAATGGGCAAAGAGAGAGGGAGGAAGAGTTGGACGGAAAGAGGGGGAGATAGTGATTATAATGTACATCCAATACCTTTACATATTTAGCAGTTTCGAAACATTGCTGGATTCGCTAGTACATACATAAAGACTATATTATTAGTTAATAATAATAATGATAACAAATAACCAATAGTACCCAAATATTCCAAGCACAGCAAAAGTAAAGAAAAATTTTTTTAGGGTAATACACACTTCTGATAACTACTAACAGCCTGCATTAATTAGCACAACAATCTTACACAAATAAGGAAGCCCAATTTATGCCATACTGCAGAAAATGCTAACACAGTTACAACGCATGATTAAGCCCATAGGAGGCCTCAGGGGGGCGAGAGTAAATGAGGCCCCCAGTCTGCTTAATATCTGATTTACTTATATTTACATTTTGAGAAAAATGAACAACGTAGATGTAATGGCTGACAGAATGATCAAATGTTGATAATGTGTACTCTACTCTGTGACGGTTCTAACATACACTACCTGAAACACTGCAACACCCACAACAACTGTGTTCATTTGTACCAGGGATTGTGCACACTGAGTGATTGTACTGTTATGATCCATCTGTCACGGTCATCAACGATCAGTTGCCACTCAGGAAGCCTAACTGTATGTTCTCTGATTCTGCTCCACAGGCAGTAACTGCTGAATTTAGAGGTGAACAGTGTTTACAACCAGAAGATGCAACAGGTCCCACCAAGAAGTACACTACTGGCCATTAAAATTGCTACACCATGAAGATGACGTGCCACAGACGCGAAATTTAACCGACAGGAAGAAGATGCTGTGATATGCAAATGATTAACTTTCCAGAGGATTCACACAAGGTTGGCGCCGGTGGCGACACCTACAACGTGCTGACAAGAAGAAAGTTTCCAACCGATTTCTCATACACAAACAGCAGTTGACCGGCGTTGCCTGGTGAAACGTTGTTGTGATGCCTCGTGTAAGGAGGAGAAATGCGTACCATCACGTTTCCGACTTTGATAAAGATCGTATCGAGACTTTGCTGCTCGCGTTGGTCGAGATCCAATGACTGTTAGCAGAATATGGAATCAGTGGGTTCAGGAGGGTAATACGGAACGCCGTGCTGGATCCCAACGGCCTCGTATCACTAGGAGTCGAGATGACAGGCATCTTATCCGCATGGCTGTAACGGATCGTGCAGCCGTGTTTGGCGACATCATGGTGAACGCACATAGGAAGCGTGTATTCGTCATCGCCATCCTGGCGTATCACCTGGCGTGATGGTATGGGGTGGCATTGGTTACACGTCTCGGTCACCTCTTGTTCGCATTGACGGCACTTTGAACAGTGGACGTTACATTTCAGATGTGTTACAACCCCCGGCTCTACCCTTCATTCGATCCCTGCGAAACCCTACATTTCAGCAGGATAATGTACGACCGCATGTTGCAGGTCCTATACGGGCCTTTCTGGATGCATAAAATGTTGGACTGCTGCTGTGGCCAGCACATTCTCCACATCTCTCAACAACTGAAAACGTCTGGTCAATGGTGGCCGAGCAACTGGCTCGTCACAATACGCCAGTCTCTACTCATGTTGAACTGTGGTATCGTGTTGAAGCTGCATGGGCAGCTGTAACTGTACACACCGTCCAAGCTCTGTTTGACTCAATGCCCAGGTGTATCAATGCTGTTATTACGGCCAGAGGTGGTTGTTCTGGGTAATGATTTCTCAGGATCTATGCACCCAAGTTGCGTGAAAATGTAGTCACATGTCAGTTCTAGTATAATATATTTGTCCAATGAATACCCGTTTATCATCTGCATTTCTTCTTGGTGTAGCAATTTTAATGTCCAGTAGTGTACATGCTGCTGTTGAACAGTTTCAGCCATTTGAACGGAGTCGCATTGTGGACCTGCGGAAAGCTGGATGGACATATCAACAAATCACAGCACATGTTGGGCGTGTGTATTGGTGGTGTACCACAGCTTTTAACGGAGAGCTACAGAACACTCTGAGAACTGTAGACCAGGTTTTGTACATCCATGCAGTACAGACAAACGTCAAGACCAACACATTATGCAAGCAGCGGTGGCCGACCAGACATTATCCAGGGACGAAAGTTGTGCATGTGTAGCATCTGCTATGTCATCAAGGACCATTGAGAACCGTCAAATTGCAGCAGGATTAATCATGTGGTGTAGTTGTTTACTGCAGAGGACAGTTGTTAATGTCCCTTCTTTGGTATTTTTACACAATCCTGAGAATGCAAATTCGTGCAGTCCACTGCAATGGATACTCGCTACATTACACAAGCTGTTATCCCCGTGCTTCTGCCAGCTCTATGACCGGAAGTTGGTGTGTTTTTCAACAGGACAATGCGCATCCACATATGGCTCCTGTGATGCAACATGCTCTTCGTGTTGTACAACCAGTGTCTTGACCAGCAAGGTCACCGCTTCTCTCGCCATTTGAACATGTATGGGGAATAATGAAGCAGGAATCTAATCGTTCTCCAGGAACCATAGGAACCACTACCAAACTGCACAAAAATAAATAAATAAATAAAAACGCAAGATGTTATGTATAATCTGTTAGCAGGAGCTATCTGGCATCTTTATGATCGTTCACTTGTGAGATCACACGACTGTGTTGCTGCCACAGGAGGGTTCATTGTGTATTGATGAGACTGCCTAGATACCCTTTACTGTGACGTACCTTTCATTTGGCCTGACTTTATCATAAGGCCCTATAATGATGAGCTACTCACCACCTCACTTGTCAGTAAAATGATGCTCTTAAGGATGCTGCATTTTTCTGGCT
Source organism: Schistocerca piceifrons (assembly GCF_021461385.2). Classification (NCBI taxonomy): domain Eukaryota; kingdom Metazoa; phylum Arthropoda; class Insecta; order Orthoptera; family Acrididae; genus Schistocerca; species Schistocerca piceifrons. Next base: position 10,678,513 of record NC_060149.1, read on the forward strand.
GTGTACATACTTAAATATAAAGGTGAGAAACTTAGAACACAGATCAACAATGTGCACAGTAACCATCAGGTAGAGAGCAGAGAAATAATAAAGAATGGAATAAGAAAATTAACTTACTTTACATGACAGGAAACAAAGCTTGTACAATATTATAATACCAGTTTCGTAACCTTAGTATGAGATAATAGTAATTATTCTGATTATGTTATTAAATGTTTCGGTGCCTTTTTTGCACTGAAATTCTCAGTAACATCATTGAGTTCTACTTCATCTGAAACAATTTGACTAGTCGTTGGTAGTGGGACAAGGTTGGTGTCACCCCACTCTGCATTGTTGCCAAATTTATCCAAGATGGGGGATACAAGATGGCGGCGACAAATACAGTAATGTCGCAATTTTTGGCAGGAAAAAGGTCACTTGACCTACCTCCACTAACCTAAGAAAATAGCAGGAAAATTTTGATGGGAAAATACATCACTTGGGTTATTTTCACTACCCTGAGTCACCTCTTCCTTGGAATTGGTTGGAAAAGGGCTCAGTCTGTGCTGGGCTACTGGATAGGATGAACATAAACCTTTATTTTGCAGGCAGTCTTTGTTTCAACAATATGAGGCAATATCTCCATCCAGTGTGTTCACCATTAGGTCTGGAGTCCAGCTGACCTAGTACACAGTACTGCCACAAGAGGGAACTGTCGTACCATGGTGGTCTTGGGGGATGGGTGGGGAAATGGTGGGAAAAGGATTCAATCTGTGTCCAGCTGCTGGAGAGAGGAAGGACTGCAATTTATTTATTTCGGAACAATATATTTGGGGATGTAAATCAAGTAGTTTTTTTTATTACAGTGATACAAAACACTCATTCTGAACTGCTTGGTGTCGCAATACACAGCCTGCAGACCTGCAAACAACTAGTAAATCACCAAAATAATGCATTGCAGTCTACAGATACGAAAATAGATAGTAAATGGTCAAAATAATGCTTGTAAAACACAATGCAAACACCCTCACAGTGCTTAAGCAGCCCGAATAATGAACTGCACAAGCACTCATTCCATATAGAAAACACTTTCGGACTGTCATTAAGATATTCGATTGTGAGGTATCAGCATACTGCCCCCCTACAGAGCTCCAAGGTGCGCATGCCAGACGGCGCACTGACATCAGTCCCATACATGACCTCTGGACCGCGAGTACGTGTTTGTCATTGCTGGCGTGATACCTATATACCTGCAGTCCAGTGAAGACCTAATTGCTGAGTGACTCACCATTGTAGGTGCAGATAAAATGTTGTCGGTGCTATACTAATGTCTCATGTCTATGTAGAATGACAGCCAAGTCTCTGGGGCTTTCGTGATTCTCAGCTTGTATGCATGGAAATGTTCGTGCTAACAGGAGCTATTTACAAAAATAGCCCAGAATAATACTCAAAAATGGGCTACAGATTGTCAAATATGGAAAGACACTTGCTCCATTACATTGAGGGTGGAAGCGTGAATATTACAGCATGAAACCAATCTCCAACCCAGCAATATACACTATGTGATCAGAAGTATCTGGAAACCCCCAAAAACTTACGTTTTTCATATTAGGTGCTTGTACTACCACTACGTCCAGGTACTCCTTATCAGTGACCTCGCTAGTCATTAGACATCGTGAGAGAGTAGAATGGGATGCTCCACAGAACTCATGGACTTCGGACGTGGTCAGGTGACTGGGTGTCACTTGTGTCGTATGTCTGTACGCGAGATTTCCCCACTCCTAAACATCGCTAAACCCCTTAGCTGACTTTGTAAATTATAAAGATGATTTGGATTCTATTATATCACAGAAATTGGTATTCTCGAGTGGAAATATCAGTTTCCTCTATTTATTTAGAGTTTTCACTTAAGGATCTTCGCCGACAGGATAAGTTTCCAGTTACTCAGTGATCTACAGCACGCTGCATCTCGTTAAGGTTTCGGATTTCTAGAGAAATAATTTCCAGTCTATATCTTCGAAATCACACTGTGAAATTGATACTGCTATGCAAGTGATATTGCTAAGTGGTTCATGTAGAGACGTATCGCGTGAATGGTATAATATTCTGCCAAATCATGTGAAAATACATCTGTTTTTCTAATCCCAGAGTCTGGAGATGGGTATAGAAAGCAAGCAAGCAAACAAGCAGGTTAGGGCCAGAAAAGGTAACGCCTATATGTAAAGGGAACTGACCCCAACTTTGTACAACAGTTTGGAGAGTTTCTTCAGTGTGCTGAGGGAGATCTGGTCACGTGTTGGGGGTGGATGACTTGTGACTGTCGGCTGTGGTGGATGACCGGCCTCGCGGGAAAGATCTAGTGCTGCGAGGAGTATATACGGAGCGTAAGCTAATGCTGTCTGTCTTCGCAGTGTATGTATGAGTGTCTCGAGGTCGATAGCTATATGCATGATGCAAAACGGGCGATTTTGTATGGCACAGGATAAGAATTGTATGCTTACTACATCAACATGGTATGTGGTGATGTATTGCTGGGTTGGAGATCAGCTTCACGCTCTAATGTTCAAGCTTCTGTCCTCAGTGGCAGACCAGTGTAATTGAGCAAATGTCTTTCCATATTTCACAATCAGTAGACCACTTTTTTAGGGTTTAACTGTCAGTGCAATATCGTGGTCTGTACAAAATGGTTTTGTTGCTGGAAGTATCATCTGCATAAAAAAAATGGCGAACAGTGCTCCTTCACTGGCAGCAGTGGCAGTGTGGCAGGTAAATTCAGTAAGAGCCAATCAGAGTTCTCCATTCATTCACAAGACATCCTTTGTGCTGGGATGAACGAGCCTCTACATAGGGGTGAGAACGTTTACTGTTTCTGAGACATATGTCGAAAGCAAGTTGTCACGATTTTCGGGAAGAGTAACATGTGATGTATGGGGTGCATTGTTAGGACCATCAGGATGAATGCGGTCACTGTTATTCTGGGCTATTTTCGTAATCAGCTCCTGTTAGGACAAAAACTTCCATGCATACAAGCTGAGAATCATAAAACTTCCTACAAAAGCGACTGTTCACTATTTCTGCGCCACTTTTCAGTTTCTGTGAGGGTCTGATATGTGGTGGACGGGCTCTGCCGTTAGGAGCAGCAGGAAGAATGCATTCGTTGTTATTCTGGACTATTCACGTTAAAAGTTTCTGAAAGGATTGCAGAAGGTTTCCATACGCGTCTAGAGGGTGGACTTGGCTGTTATTTACATAGACATGGTTCAAATGGCTCTGAGCACTATGGGACTTAACGTCTGAGCTCATTAGTCGCCTGGAACTTAGAACTACTTAAACCTAACTAACCTAAGGACATCACACACATCCATACCGGAGGCAGGATTCGAACCTGCGACCGCAGCGGTTGCGCAGTTCCAGACTGTAGCGCCTAGAACCGCTCGGCCACTCCGGCCGGCAACATAGACATGAGAAATCAGTATAGCACTGACAGCCTTTTAGTTGCGCCTGCCCTGGTGAGCCGTTACACGGACATGTCTCACTTGGCAATTAGGTCTTCGCTGATCTGACAGGTATGTGGGTTGGCTGAATAAACACGTATGCGGCCTGAAGCGTCTCGCTTGTCCCGTTACGATCGCTAGGGAGACTGCACCCAGTCCTGTTCTAGGAAACATTGCAACAGACTTTTGTAGCAAATTCAGAGGGGATACTTGGCTCTTATTTACATAGACCTGTGACATCAGTATAACACTGACAACCTTTTATCTGTGCCTACAATGGTGAGTCGCTCACATATGGAACCTGTGTGAGCGTGCCCTCTGGTGTGCGCCCATTGCAGCTCTGTATAGTGGCAGTTCGCTGATACATTGCAGTCGAATGTCTTAACGATAGTCCGAGAGCGTTTTTTACGTGCAATGAATGTTCGTGCAGTGCATTGTTTCTGCTCTTTAAGCGCTGTGTGTGTTTGCATAGCGTTTTACACGCGTTATTTTGACAATTTACTAGCTATTTTCGTGTCTGTAGACTGTGCAATGCATTATTTCCGTAATTTACGAGTGGTTTGCACTTCTGTAGGCTGTGGATTGTGACCCCAAGCACTTCAGAGTGAGTGTTTTGTATCACTGTAATAAATAAACTATGCGATTACTGCCCCTAAATATATGGTTCCAAAATAAATAAAGTGCGCTCCTTCCTCTCTCCAGCAACTGGACACAGACTGAATCCTTTTCCCGCCATCCCCCCCCCCCCCCTCAGACCGCCATCATGGAGCGACAGCGAACTCTGGTGGCAGTACTGTGTACTAGGTCAGTTGGACTCCAGACCTCATGGTGAACACACTAGATTGAACTACTGCCCCAAATTGTTGAAATAAAGACTGCCTGCAAAATAAAGACTTATGTCCATTATATCCAACAACCCAGCACAGGCTGAGACCTTTTCCCGGCAATTCCAAGGAAGAGATGGCGGTTGGATGACTTAGGTTAGTGGAGGTAGGCCAAGTGACTTTTTTCTGCCAAAATTTGATCTGAGCCAGAGGAAGGGGAGGGGAAGGGATGGGTTGGGTTTGCCTAGGTAGCCCAGTTGACCTATTTTCCCCCCAAAATTTGAACTTCCCACTATGATGTCATTACCACACCTATCGCGATCTTGGGTCGCCATCTTCAATAAATTTAGCAACAATGCAGAGTGGGGTGATGCCGGCCTTGTCCCACTGTTGTCGTTCTTGATCCATTGTAGAGTGAAGATAATTTTTATTGGTTTCAGCCATACAGAGTGGCCGCACGGTTTGAGGCATCACGTCACGGACTGCGCGGTCCCTCCCGCCAGAGGTTCGAATCCTGCCTTGGGCATTGTTGGGTGAGCTTTTCTTAGCGTAAGTTACTTTAAGTAGTGTGTAATTCTAGGGATCGGTGATCTAAGCAGTTTCGTCCCATAGGAATTCACACACACACACATTGGTTTCGGTTTAGAAAAGCTCTATGGCATAGTGTGACTGAGAGAAACAATGGTCAAGAAACAATGGCTTATAAGTAATGCACAGGATAACAATTCAGTGAAGGGTTTCATGCACTGTCCATCTAACAACATATATCCACAACTGTAGCAGGTGCCTGCGATGTATTTTTATTTGATGCAGCACCTGCTCCTTATCAGACTTATCACATATTTCTCCCACATTCTCCAGTGCTGCAGTCAGAGTGTCATCGGAAGCTTCAAGCTAAAATTTTCTCTTAACAGTTTGGAAAATGTTTGTGATTTCTTTCATAGCCATGTATCGTTGTGAGAGTTCTTGCATAAATCAGTCTATGCATTCAAACATTCATTGACAAACTTTTTCTTGAATCGATAATCTGGCGCCATGATCTAGCTCACTGAAGCGACAAAGAAACTGGTATAGGCATGCGTACTGAAATAGAGATATGTGAACAGGGTGAATAGGGCGCTGTGACACCTATATACAAGTGTCTGGCGCAGTTGTTAGATCGGTTACTGCTGCTACAATGGCAGGTGAGTTTGAACGTTGTGTTATAGTCGGCGCACGAGTGATGGGACACAGCATCTCCAAAGCAGCAGTGAAATTGGATTTTCCTGAACGACCATTTTACGAGTGTACCGTGAATGTTCGGAATCCGGTAAATCATCAAATATTCGACATCGCTGCTGTCGGAAAATGATCTTGCAAAAACGGGACCAACGACGACTGAAGAGAATCGTTGAACGTGACAAAAGTGCAATCTTTCCAAAAATTGCTGCAGATTTCAATGCTGGACCATCAAAAAATGTCACCATGCGAACCATTCAACGAAACATCATCGATATGGGTTTTCGGAGCTGAAGGCTCATTTGTGTACCCTTGTTGACTGCGTGACACAAAGCTGTATGCCTCGCCTGTGCCTGTCAACACCGACATTTGACTGTTGATGACTGGAAACATGTTGCGTGTTCGGACGAGTCTCGTTTCAAATTGCATCGAGCAATGGACGTGTATGGGTATGGAGACAACATCATGAATCAAGCGACACTCCATGTCAGCAGGCGACTGCTCATGCTGGTGGAAGCTCTATAATGGTGTGGGAAGTGTGCAGTTGGAGTGCCTGATACGCCTACATACGACTCTGACAGGTGACACTTACGTAAGCATACTGTCTGATCACCTGCATCCAGCCGGCCGGAATGGCCATGCGGTTCTAGGCTCTATAGTCTGGAGCCGAGCGACCGCTACGGTAGCAGGTTCGAATCCTGCCTCGGGCATGGATGTGTGTGACGTCTTTAAGTTAGTTAGGTTTAATTAGTTCTGAGTTCTAGGCGACTGATGACCTCAGAAGTTAAGTCGCATAGTGCTCAGAGCCATTTGAACCTGCGTCCATTCATGTCTATTGTGCGTTCCGACGGACTTGGGCAATTCCAGCAGGACACTGCAACACCCCACAAGTTCATAATTGCTACAGAGTGGCTCCAGAAACACTCTTCTGAGTTGAAACACTTCCGCTGGCCGCCAAACCCCACAGATATGAACGTTATTGAGCATATCTGGGATGTCTTGCAACATGCTGTTCAGAAGAGAACTCCACCCCCTCGTACTCTTACGGATTTATGGACAGCCCTTGAGGATTCATGGTGTCAGTTCCCTCCAGCACTGCTTCAGACATTAGTAGAGTCCATGCCATGTAGTGTTTCTGCGTGTTTGCAGAGGGCGTACACGATATTAGGCAGGTGAACCAGTTTGTTTAGCTCTTTAGTGTATTTTATTTACCCTTCTCCTTCCTCGTTGGTCAATATTGATGTCCATTTTAGTGCCAAAAGTAACACCATCGTACATGATTGTAGTTCTTTCCATCACTAAAAACTCATTCATGGTATTTAATTTGGCGAGTTCTTTACTGAAAGTCATTTTTGGAGACTGCACATATTGTTGGACCATATTTACTTCCTCCAATATCGTGTGCCAAAAGCTGATGTAGATCAAAAAGATAAAACCACATATAACTGGAAGGAGCAAGCTTTCTGCAGCTCTAGTATCAAGGTATGCCTTGGCTGGATCTTGCATATCATCCAGAGTTTGTTACAGTGGCTATCAGACAATACTTTCAGACTTTTTCCTTTTTTGCTACAAGTAATTCCCAATTGTATGAATAAGACAAGGACAAAAGAAATATAACTTCTCTACAGTTCCAAACCAGACAACACTAGATAGAGCACTTTAGAAAACATGAAGTCCAAAAAGAGTTAGGGAATGATTAGCTCAGGGATTGAACAGAGCTTTTGGACTGACTTCTTGAATTTTTTCGTTGCACTCCCCCATGAACACCTAACGTTAACGCAGCATTCTTATAACCTAGAGAACTGCACAAGGTAATATCCAGGACATCTTTTCCAGCTACAATAGAATATCTTTCGATATATCCTCCTCAGCATAAGCGTAGACTTCCGCTGCCATTGTTACAGTCAATACATTTTTTTCTTTGTTTGTAACCGCATTGTCGATATGTGAAACTACCAACGTTTCGGTCACTGTTGCAAGTGACCTTCTTCAGGGTGTTTTTGTTTACCATTGAATGAGAAAACTTTGTTTATTATACACCTGCAGACATGGATGTTATCTAATTCTGACAGGCTGTTAAGGGTGATGGGAAGGGATATTAGAAGTTCTTTATTGGTGGTTTTATTATTTCTTTTCATTGGTGAAATCCCGACGTTTTGATTGGTGTTTGCATTATTGCTTGTGATTGGTGGAAATCGGCGAATGGAAAGCCAGGCAGCAGTTGTGATGTGGCGTTGTTTCCCTGCTTTCTAGAGCCGGCTGAGGCGCGACAGTACTCCATGTACTTGCATACATACCTACATACATAAATCCTTGTTCCATAGATCATGAATATGACATTTAATAATGATGTGGAATGTGTCACTTTAACATAAGTTTTCTCTAAATAAAGTCATTAATTAATTAATTAATTAATTTTATGGTTACTACTTCATATCAAAGAATTCGTCTATTGAGTAGAAAGAGCTGTCATTCAGAAATTCTTTTAATTTGCTTTTAAATGTTGGTTGGCTATCTGTCAGACTTTTAATACTATTTGGTAAATGATGAAAGAATTTTGTGGCGGCATAATTCACCCCTTTCTGTGCCAAAGTGAGATTTAACCCAGAAAAGTGAATATCATCCTGTCTTCTAATGTTGTAGCTATGCACTTCACTGTTGTTTTTGCATTGGGATGGGTTATTAATGACAAATTTTATAATTGAATATATGTATTGCGAAGGTACTGTGGCCGTCCGCTGTGGCCGAGTGGTCCTAGGCGCTTCATTCCAGAACTGCTCTGCTGCTATGGTCGCAGGTTCGAATCCTGCCATGGGCATGGATGTATGTGATGTCTGTAGGTTAGTTAGGTTTAAGTAGTTCTAAATCTAGGGAATTGATGACCTCAGATGGTAAGTCCCATAGTGCTTAGAGCCATTTGAACCATTTTGAAGGTACTGTGAATATCCTGAGTTCCTGAAATAAACGTCTGCAAGGTGATCTTGGGCGGGCTCCAGCTATTATTCTGAATACACGCTTTTTTGCAATGAATATTTTTTCTCTTAATGACGAATTGCCCTAAAATATGATGCCATATGAAAGCAGTGAATGAAAATAGGCATAGTAGGCTAATTTACTGCTATGTTTATCACCAAAATTTGCAATAACCCTAATAGCATAAGTAGGTGAACCTAACTGTTTCAGCAAATCATCCATGTGTTTCTTCCAATTCAATTTCTCATCAATGCACACACCCAGAAATTTTGAGTATTCTGCCTTAGCAACAGACTTCCGTTCATAGTCTACATTTATCAATGGTGTTATACCATTTACTATACAGAATTGTATAAACTGTATTTTCTCAAAATTTAGTGAGAGTCGATTTCCAGAGAACCACTTAATAATTTTCTGAAAGACATTATTTGCAATTTCCTCAGCTGATTCTTGCTTCTTGGGTGTGGTTACTATACTTGTATCATCAGGAAAAAGAACTAGCTTTGCATCTTCATGAATACAGAGTGGTAAGTCTTTGATATATATTAAGAACAATTAGGGACCCAAGACTGAACCCTATGGGACACCATTCTTGATACATCCCCAGTTGGAGGACTCTGCTGGCTTTTGCAGACTATTTGTGCTGTCAATTTCAACCTTCTGCAGTCTTCCAGTTAAGTACGAATTAAACCATTCGTGCAGTGTACCACTCATACCACAATACTTAAGTTTATATGGTATAATTTCATGATTCGCACAATCAAAAGTCTTTGACAGACCACAAAATATCCCAATTGGTGATGTTTGATTATTCAATGCATTTAATATTTGATCAGTGGAAGCATATATAGCATTTTCTGTTGAAAGCCAAATTGACATTTTGTTAGTACTTTATTTTTACAAACATGTGATGCTACTCTTGAAAACATTACTTTTTCTAGAATGTTGGATAAAGCTGTCAGTAGTGAGATTGGACGGTAGTTGTTAGCATCAGATCTATTCCCTTTTTTATGCAATGGTTTGACAATAGCATATTTCAGTCTACCTGGAAAAACACCCTGTTGCAGTGAGCTACTACATATGTGGCTGAAAATTATACTTGTTTTTGGGAACAAGCTTTTAGTACTCTGTTGGAAATGCCATCATTTCCATGTGAGTTTTTACTTTCGAGTAGGAGAGGTGGGTTGAATTTCACTTTTATCAAATTACATAGGTACTGCCTCTTCCATATACTGCCTTGCATTTTCTAATGAACAACTGAATCCTATTTTCTCTACAACACATAAAAAATGATTATTAAAAATCTTTTCTACTTATGACTTCTTGTTAACATACTTTTCATTGTGTCTGATCGAAGTACAGTCTTCCTGTGCTTTCGGTTGCCCTGTTTCCCTTTTCACAATATTCCAAATTGTTTTAATTTTATTATCAGATGTGATAATCTCAGACATAACACACATACTTGGGGACTTTTTAATAACCTTTCCTAATACAGTACAGTAGTCTGTTTCACTGTTTTGGGATCATTACTCCTCCTAGCTATAAGATACATTTCCCTTTTCAGTTTACAAGATATTTTTATCCCTTTAGTAAGCCATGGCTTTTTACATGCTTTCTTACAATTATATTACACTGCTTTCTTAGGGAAACTGTTTTCAAATATACTCGCAAAGGTATCATGAAGTAGGTTAAATTTTAAATTAGCATCACGTTCCCTGTACACATCATCCCTGTCTAACTGTGGCAAGCTTTCCCTAAAATTTTGAATTGTTAAATCGATAATAGAATGCACTATTTTGGAGGACTGTTTTGCATTACTGTATGGAGCTATATCCTATACTGTAACTACCTGTGCGTCATGATCAGACAGACCATTGTTAAGAGGAAAAGTTTTTATTTGATTAAATTTATTTTTGTCTATGAAAACGTTATCTATCAGTGTGCTGCTTTCCTGTACCATCCAAGTAGGAAAATCAATAACTAATGTCAAATTGAAAGAACCATGTAATACTTCAAGGTCAAGCTTTCAATCGGACTCTTTCAGAAAATCTAGATAGAAATCCCCACAAACAATACTTTGCTTTCCTTTGTCTAACAGGTAGCACATCAAAGAATCCAAGGTTTTCAGAAATAGTTGAAAATTTCCCAGTGTGGACCTACACACAGCTACAATTATAAAAGTGCCATTATTTAGTCTAAGCTCACATGCACATGCTTCTATTTTAGCTCCCAAATTTTTCACACTGGGACTGATTTTAACATATATGGTAGCTCCTCCTCTCTCAGTAGTGTCTCTACTTACATGTGCTCAAAGCTTATATCCACCTACATTTACCATTTCCATACCTGTGACTGTATGACGTTCAGACAGGCATAGTACATCTATTCCACCCCCAGTTTCTAAATCTTCTAAGCAAACTAGAAGCTCCTCTACTTGTTTTTTTTAAACCCCCTTATTTCTGATGCACTATATTAACATTATTTTTTGGTGTGCTTTTATGTGAATCTTGTGACATACTAAAATTGTTTTCACTGTATTGTTATGAGAATCTTGTGATATTTTCGCATCTCCAGTACCTGCCTGTCTGAACTTCTCATTAAGCTTAATTTCAATCAATGTAGGATCACTGGACACTGATCTTAGCCTAAAAATATACTCCCATGAGTTTCAGTGACACCCCCCCCCCCTTGAAGATTTTGCTGTCATCCCAGCCTTTCCTATTGAGATGCAGGCCATGTCTTGTGAAGTCCCACCTACCAATACCATCAACAGGAACCAAACCTATGACTAACAAAGAAGCCATCTGAAGCAGCTGATCTAGCTCCATATTGACTCTTTTGACAGAGCTGTTCAATTGTGGCCAGTCATACCGCATGAAAGCAGGAACCAAACCAACATTTGTATGATTCATTGCAGATGCCATCTCCCGTGAGCCTGTGTGTATTGCTTCACGTGGATTGTGGTCCCATAAGACCTAGTAAGTCAGTACCCGTGTTCTCTTTTCATGTGGTCGGGTCGCTTAGCTATTTCTGTTGCCTCTCTAATCCTCCTCCTGAAAGTAAGAGGCTGTTTCACCAGTACGCGAGCTTCACCAACATCAGTCTGTTTGGCACATACATCCTGGTGTTGTGCCTACGCTGACTTTGTGTGTTTTCTCAGCAGGATATATCTTTTGTGTTCAGGTATAGATAACAGCCAGGTCCGCAGGCATATAAGAAACAAAATTTTCTCATTCAACAGTAAACAAAAACACCATGAAGAAGGTCACTTGCAACAGTGACCAAAATGTTGGTAGTTTTACGTATTGACAATGTGGTCACAAACCCAGAAAAAATTTTATTGACTGTATCCTCTTCAGTGTTTCCTGGCACCTATTTTTCAAGTATTTTGCATACGTATGGTGCTCTAAGTCCAAACTGCCTCTTATTTACTGAACACATTTTGGCCTTATTTGGAATCTGATTAAAACTCTTCTGGTCCTGGGGGGGGCTTCTAAAGCTCGAATCCCTCGAGTTTTGTGGCTCTCCAGGCCTAGAGGCCTCAGGGAGGCCACTCCCACACCCCTCTTAGTCCGCCACTGTACATTTATACAAACTGTCATATATGGAAGCCATACTGCAGGAAATCTGGATATTTACAGACACCGAAAACTTTTAAAAATCATATTTGCACTGATATGTAGAGCCATATTATTTTATAATCATGTTCTCTTGTGTATTTTCAGCACTACACTTGGTCCTTATTTTGCCTTCTTTCTGACTGAACTTAGTTTCGAAATGGAAAAGGAAATGTAAACTATAATTTCGAAATTGGTTTTTCATTTTTTTTCAAGAAGAAGAGATAATATTTTTCGTGGAACAGTTAATATCCTCCAAAAGTTTGTCCATGTGATATACAACACTTTCCACATATCATTTGAATCTGATGTTTCAGTGAGAAAGAGTTTTCATTCAAGTAAGGACTGATCCATATATAACTATCTGTCTGCGCAAATCTCTGTACACATCACCTCTGCACAGAGAGAACACAGAGCGTGTACAGCAGATTTACTCACATGTGAGATGTGTGCAGAAGTTGGAGTTTGAATTTTGAACAAAAATGCTCAAATATCCAAGCAGAAGTAATATCTGCATAGACAACTCGTAATAGGTGAACAGATCAAATCTGGTGCTCCAAATGAGTTTGACTCAGCTGTTTGTTCAGTATACTGTTTCCTGTCTTTGCATACACAGTGACTTCTAAAATGGTTTATATGTGTCAGTATTGTAGGGAGTTCATTGCTTAATTTATTGAAATGTACATGCTTGAGTAAAGTGAAAATCAAAGATTACAGTGAGCGAGATAAGAAGGCTGCTGCTTATAATTCTTTAATGGAGGAGCAGTTGACCCCATGGCAAACAGAGAAACTGTAAATCTAGAAGAAACAAAAGTCGTAGCAGGCTTCACCAAAATTATTAGTACTGCTTGCTTTGCATTTAGAAATTCTTTCATTGTGATGCCCTAAATAAGCTAGCGTACTGTCAGTCAGTACAGTCCTGCCCCATATCTAAAAAATAGAAGACAGATAACTGAAATCTCACATATTTCAAGTTGCTCAAACTATATTGTAAAGTATACTGCAGACCCAAATTATGTAAGTATAGGTGTCCCACAGGGTAGTGTCCTTGGCCCAGTACTATTCCTCATTTACATAAACGACTTCCCACAGAGCATCAAGCATGGACAAACAATATTGTTTGCAGATGACTCAAATGTTCTAATCAGTGACAAATCACCAGATGCACTAAAAGAAAAAGCCAAACAAACACTAAACAGTGTACGTGAGTGGGCATCCAATAATAAACTAACACTAAATCTTAAAAAAACAAATGCTTTTAATTTCTATGTCTGCAAAAAACCACACTATAACAACTTTAAGTTAAACAATGAAACTATAGAATGTGTAGACTACACAAAATTTCTTGGTATGCATGTTGACAGTCAGTTAAAGTGGGAAGAACATATTAAAATACTTAGTAACAGAAGCGCTACAGCACGCTATGCTCTGAGAATTCTGACTGCAGTTTGTGATACTACATGTGTCAGATCTGTATATTTTTCTTATATCCACTCTGTTATTACCTATGGAATAATATTTTGGGGAGTCAACAGTAAAAATATTCAAATAGTTTTCAAATTACGGAAAAGAGCAATTCGTATAATAACCAAGAGTGGCAGTAGGGCTCACTGCCTTGAACATTTCCAAAAGCTGGAAATCCTAACCGTCCCCTGTGAATACATTTTTCAAAGTGTTATGTATGTAAAAAAAAAAAAAAATTGACTGCTATATGAAAAATTCATTAGTACACAGCTATGAAACTAGAAACCAATACAATCTGCATCTAGAGAGGAAAAATAAAGTTAAAACTCAGCAGAGCTTGTTGTACAATGCTATTAAATTATATAATAAATTACCCCAAAAAATAAAAGATATTGACACAATCGGACAGTTCAAAACAAAACTAAAATTTTTTTATTAAATAAAAGTTATTACACAGTAATGGACTATCTGAATTAAAACATGTAGTGTAATTAAAGTAGCCTGCATTGTAATACATGAGGAAATAATTATAATATGAAATCAAAAATTGTACAGTACTATAAGAAAATTACAAATTACACAAGGATATAAAACTAATTTAAGATACCTCAAAAATGTGTGTAAATACAAATTTTATGTGTATAATTGTAGGTATATTGTATTGTACATGATTTTGCTGACGAAATCCACCCATTTTTAATTGTTACATGGATTAATAAAGAAATCAATCAATCAATCAATATTCTCCTCCATAAATTGAAGTTTTACGGGATTGACCATGTAACCAACCAATGGATAACATCATACATGAGTAAAGGAATGCAGGAAGTTGTATTTAGTAGTTCAACCAATGTAATCCAGGGAGATTACTCTGGCTGGGGAGAAATCACATAACAGGCTCCCAAAGGTTAAATCTTAGGTCTGCTATTGTTCCTCATATATGTAAATGTTCTTCCACCTGATATACAACAACCAGAATCAGATCTTTTTGCAGATGACAGTACTATTGTTATCAGTCCAAGCATACTTACAGCAACAGAAGAAATGATAAAAAAATGTTCTTAAAAGTATCTTTGACTGGTTTTCTGTAAATGTCCTCAGCCTCAATTTTAAAAAGACACAACATATTCACTTCTGCCATATCTAGGGTTAATACACCAATGATAAGTGTAACATATGGTGAGGAAATAATATATGGGATGGAAACTTCAAAATACTTAGGTGTCTGTATTAATGAGAATTTAAACTGCAAAAGCAAATTTCGAACCTTCTAAACAACTTAGGCCATCTATGTTCACACTTCGAATCATTGCAAATGTTGGGGGGAGACAAATCAATAAGTTGACTAAGTTGACATATTTTGCATATTTTAATTCAGTAATACCATACAGAATAATGTTCTACGATAACTCATCTTTAAGTAAGAAATTGCTCAAAAATGTGCTGGGAGAATAATATTTGGTGTTCAACCACGATCATCTTGTAGACATCTGTTTAAGGAGTTAGGCATTGGACTACATTTTCACAGTATATTAATGCCTTCATGAAATTTGTTGTAAATACTCCACTACAGTTCAAGAGGAACAATGACGTATATAATTACAACACTAGAAGGAAAAATTATATTCATTAGTCCACATTAAGGTTGTCTTTAGCACAAAATGGGGTGCACAGTTGGCAACAAAAATTTTGATAACTTACCCAGTGATATAAAATATCCAACAGACAGCATAGTAAAATACGAATATACTGATAAAATTTTCTCGGGCTTCCAGCCATGTCCAAGGATTTAAAGTCCATGAGCTTTCAACCGAGTTCTCCTCGGCCATTGTCGAGTGGGGACTGTCGAATGACTGCTGCTGCTGGCCTTATATAACCGCACTGCCTTCAGGACAATAACAGGAAAGATTACCTGGCTTCTAAAGAAGCATAAAATCGATACTGTTTTTAGGGCAACAGGTAAAATTGGACAGCTAGTGGCTAGTGAGGCCTGTGAAAGATGATGTTGGACTCAGAGCGATGTGAGTGTATAAAGTACCGTGTGGGTGTAGACAGTTCTATATTGGACAGACTGTAGGTACTATTGAACAGTGCCATGTGGAACACGAGAGATGTCTTCACCTAAGGTGTCCTGAGAAATCAGCAGTGGCGGTACATGCTTTAGAAAGTGGACACCGTATTGCATTTCCTGAGACATCATGATTTATCATGCAAGTAAACCATGGAACATAAAACTAACTAACTGTGAGAGAGAATAAATAAATAAACAAACTAATTAACTAACTTAACATGTCTTCACGAATGGTATACAGCTGGTATACAGCTTCGCATGTGCCAGGTATTGATTCATTCCATTAGACTAGATTAGATTAGATTAGATTAGTACTTGCTCCATAGATCATGAATACGACACTTTGTAATGATGTGGAACGCGTCAGGTTAATAAAAGGTGTCCATACAGGATATTACAATAGACAAAATATTACATGACACTCAATATTTTTAATTTTTTTAATTTTTTTAATTTTTTTTTTTTTTTTTTTTTTTTTTTGGTAGGGTTGGGAAATTACCCACTTACTATGTCCAAAAATTCATCTAATGAGTAGAAGGAGTTGCTATTAAGAAATTCTTTTACTTTCCTTTTAAATGCTTTATGGCTATCTGTCAGACTTTTGATGGTATTAGCTAACTGACCAAAGACGTTTGTGGCAGCATAATTTACCCCCTTCTGAGCCAAAGTTAGATTTAACCTTGAGTAGTGAAGATCATCCTTTCTCCTAGTGTTGTAGCCATGTACACTGCTATTACTTTTGAATTCGTTCGGATTGTTAATAACACATTCCATAAGTGAATATATATATTGTGAGGCTACAGTGAAGATTTCTAGCTCCTTAAATAAGTGTCTGCAGGATGATCTTGGATGAGCTCAAGCAATTATTCTGATTACCCACTTTTGTGCAATGAACACTTTTTTACTCAATGATGAGTTGCCCCAGAATATGATGCCATATGAAAGCAGAGAATGAAAATAGGCGTGGTAAGCTAATTTACTCAGATGTATACCGCCAAAATTTGCAATGACCCTAATAGCATAAGTAGCTGAACTCAAACGTTTCAGCAGATCCTCAGTGTGTTTTTTCCAGTTCAACCCCTCATCAATGCATACACCTAGGAATTTTGAATATTCTACCCTAGCTACCGATTTCTGATCGGAGCCTATATTTATTAATGGGGTCATTCCATTTACTGTGTGGAAGTGTATATACTGTGTTTTCTCAAAGTTTAATGAGAGACCCTTTGCAGAGAACCACTTAATGATTTTCTGAGAAACATCGTTTACAATTTCACCAGTTAATTCTTGTCTGTCGGGTGTGATAGCTATACTTGTATCATTGGCAAAAAGTACCAGCTTTGCCTCTTCGTGAATATAGAATGGCTGGGAACAGGGGCAACAGAAAGAGGGCAGTGTCTGACAGTTTCCCAATTGGCACAACCAATAGATTTGCCTTGTTACCACAGTTAAATAAGGAAGAGGCTCCAGTAGAAGTAGATGTAGTTAAGATGCAACAGAATTCTTGATTGTTCCCCTGTTTGAGAAATCACCAGTTTTTTGCATATTATGTGAACTGTTTATTTCAACTTTCTGCACTCTTCCAGTTAGGTATGATTTAAACCATTTGAGCACTGTCCCATTCATACCACAGTACTTGAGCTTGTCTAGAAGTATTCCATGATTTACACAATCAAAAGCCTTTGATAGATCACAAAAAATCCCAATGGGTAGCTTACGGTTACTCAGAGCATTTAATATTTCATTAGTGAAAGTATATATAGCACTTTCCATTGAGAAACCCTCCTCGAAACCAAACTGACATTTTGTTACAACTTTATTTTTACAGAGGTGTGGAGCTACTCTACAGTACATTACTTTTTCAAGAATTTTGGATAAGGCAGTCAGAAGAGAGATTGGGCGGTAGTTGTTGACATCAGTCGTATCCCCTTTTTTATGCAGTGGTTTAACAATGGCATACTTCATTCTATCTGGGAAAATACCCTGCTCAGAGAGCTATTACATAAATGGCTAAGAATCCCACTTATCTCTTGGGAACAAGCTTTTATTATCCTGCTGGAAATGCCATCAATTCCATGTGAGCTTTTATTCTTATGAGAGTTTATTATCTTCCTAATTTCAGAAGCAGAGGTGGGAATTTCAATTGTATCAAGTTGTGTGGGTAAGACCTCTTCCATTAACTGCCTTGCTACTTCTAATGAACATTTAGATCCTATTTTCTCTACAACATTTAAAAAATGATTATTCAAAATGTTTTCGACTTCTGGCTTATTGTTTATCAAGTTTCCATTCGATTTGATGGTGATACCATCATCTTGTACTCTTGGTTGTCCTGTCTCCCTTGTACTAATATTCGAAATTGTTTTGATTTTGTTATCAGAGGTATTAACCTCAGACATGATGCACATGCTTCTGGACTTTTTAATAACCTTTCTTAATGTAGCACAGTAGTTTTTATAATATTTGGCTGTTTCTGGGTCATTACTCTTTCTTGTTGTTAGATACAGTTCCCTTTTGTGATCACAAGACTTTTTATTCCTTTAGCAAGCCAAGGTTTTTTGCATGGTTTCTTGTAATTAGATTTAACTACTTTCTTGGGGAAGCAGTTTTCAAATTATCTTACAAGTGTATCATGAAATAAGTTATATTTTAAATTAGCATCCGTTTCCTTGTACACCTCATCCCATTCTAACTGCTGAAGATTTTCTATGAAATTTCTAATTGTTGAGTCATTAACTGAACGCACAACTTTGGAGGGTAGTTTTGAATTACTGAATGGAGCTATGTCATGTACTGTAACTAGCTGATCATCATGATCAGAAAGCCCACTCTCAACAGGGAAAGAATTTATGTTTTTAAACCTATCTTGGTCTATAAAAGTGTTATCTATCAATGTGCTGATGTCGTTTACTACCCGAGTAGGAAAATTAATGACAGATGTAAAACTGAAAGAACTGAGCAAGACTTCCAGATCATTCTTCCTATTACACTCTTTCGGTGAATCAACATTGAAGTCCCCACAAATAATAATTTGCTTTCCCCTATCTGACAGATAGCACAACAAGGCATCCAAGTTTTCCAGGAATAAATGAATGTTTCTTGAAGGGGACTTATCTACTGTTACAATTGTAAAAGGGCCCTCCTTCAGTTTAAGTTGACAGGCACATGCTTCTACATGTTGCTCTAGACAAAACTTTTTTGTATCTAAGGTTTCTACACCGTGATAACTTTTGGCATATATGGCAACTCTTCCTCCCACCTTATTCTCACTACTCATATCTGCAGCTAGTTTATAACCACTGATATTTACCCTATCCATATCAGACACAATGTGATGCTCAGACAGGCATAGTATATCCATTACATTATCAGATTCAATGTCATCTAAACAAACCAGGAGCTCATCTACTTCATTGTTCAATCCCGGAATATTTTGGTGAAAAATAGTAACATTATTTTTTACTTTACTTTTGTGAGAATCTGCTTTTTTCTTTAATCCACCAATATTTTGTTTAAATATGGTGACATTATTATTTACTTTCCTGTTGTGATTATTTTGTGAGTTTTGGACCTCTTTAGCACCTGCCTGCCTGAACTTCTCATTGGGCACTGGTATTAGTCTAAAAAAAGAGGTACATCCATGAGTACTAGTGTCCTCCCTCATGGATTTCATTAACAACACTGCCAGTTTACCCTTCCCTTTCCTATTGAGATGTAGGCCATGCCTTGTGAAATCAATTGCCTTGACAGGAACCAATCCAATGTCTGACAGAGTGTCCACCCTACGCAATTGATCCAACTCCATATTTACCCTCTTGACAGAGCGGTTCACCTGGGGCTGATCATGCCGCACGAAAGCAGGCACCAGCCCAACACTGGTATGGGTCGTTGCCGAGGCTATTATCACCAGGTCTCCCTCAATGCTGTAGCTCTGATCCCTATCAATACTGTTTCCCACTCCA
Source organism: Schistocerca piceifrons (assembly GCF_021461385.2). Lineage (NCBI taxonomy): Eukaryota > Metazoa > Arthropoda > Insecta > Orthoptera > Acrididae > Schistocerca > Schistocerca piceifrons. Next base: position 10,698,115 of record NC_060149.1, read on the forward strand.
CCCACTATCATCACATGATCCTGCTATGTGAATCCCTTGCACAAGGAACCTACATCCTCCACCACCCGGCTAAGACTTGCACTTGGCTTGAAAAAGTTTGTGACCTGGTACCTGTCACCTAATTTTTCCTGCAAAATCTGGGCCACACCTCTTCCATGGCTGCTACCTAGCAACAGAACTTTCCTCTTACTTTTTACTTCTTTTGAAACATTTGGTTTCCTAGTGATATTCTGTTGCATCTTAACTACATCTACTTCTACTGGAGCCTCTTCCTTACTTAACTGTGGTAACAAGGCAAATCTATTGGTTGTGCCAATTGGGAAACTGTCAGACACTGCCCTCTTTCTGTTGCCCCTGTTCCCAGCTACCACTTCCCACCATGCTTCTCTGAACTTGTGTGTGTGTTAGAGAGGCAGCTAGAACAATCGACAGTATCAAAAAGGAAAACCTATCCTTTATTTCATCAGAGTCTTGCAAGATGAATTAAAAGAAATATGTGAGGAATACAAGATGAATCCGTGTAAGTCAGACACTCGTGATTCTCATATTGTATAAGCAGAAATTTTAGTAATTCTGAATTGTCTACGCAGTAATTGCGAGGCAAAATGGATGTGAAAAGGAACAAAAGTGAAGTGTAGTGTAAGTAGTAATTCGAAGGTACATCAAGTGAGAAGAAAGAAAACAGAAATCTCGTGATAGCCACAGTAAGCGACTAGCCCTAGAATTACTAAAAATAGTTCGATACACAAAATAATGGGCATTGTAAAGTCTGGCGCACATTTCGATGATGTAACTGAACATGTCTTAAGTAAGAAATATGAGGAACATGATACAGTTGTGATTTGTGCTGGATCCAATGACATATATTGCAATAGTAAATTATAGCATTAAATAATTATCTAAGACTATTTGTTCTTCTTATTAGCACAGATATTACTGTAATTAATTACAGCAAGAGACATAATTTTCCTGAGTGGTCATGTGTGAACAAGAAAATTGACTGAATTAATAATAAGCTAAAGAGATTTTGTACTAAGTTCTCTGATGTTAAATCAGTGGATGTAAGCATGTATGATAGGTCATGTTTAACTACCCACAGTCTTCAAATGAAGAGCCAAACAAGCACTCCTAGTAAATGAATACATAAGCCCTCAGTCACACACACTAATCAAAGAACAAAGGGTGGAACAAAAGTATTAATATGCTTATTACTGTAGACAAGGTTTCTTGTGAGAGCATAGTTGGTCTGAACAATTCAGTAATGTAGCCGATAGCAAACAAGGCCTGAAACTAAAGCACAAATATATTCAGTGCCTCAGAAATAAACCAGACCTTTTACAAGTTTTTGTGACTGAACAACACCCTCCCCCATGTCATTGTGATTACTGAATATGCTCTTAAAGCTGAAGAAATAAAATTTTGTAAATTTGAGGGTTATATTGTAGCTAACAGCTACTGTAGGTAGCGACATAAAGACGGTGGGGGTGGCTATTTTTGTTCAATAGACTTTAATTACTATGAAAATGTTATTCCTGGATAGACATAGCAGTGAAAGAAATCTAGAAATTACTGGAATTATTCTTGAACTGAAGAGAGAGGGTAGTAATTATACAAAAAATTATACACAAAGTAATAGCAATTTATCACCCACGAAATGCAGAAATATCACAATTTTTAATACACTCAGCTTATTAGTTAATTAAGTGGCCCAGTAATCTTACCATACTTCAGGATCTGAATATTATTGCAAACTCCAACAACATGACTAACTTGAAGCTGACAGGAGACATTATGTCATAATCAGTAAACTTGCTACAAATGGTATTAAGAACAGCAATATAGAATTTCACTACTCACACCACATTCGACAGTTTGTTGAGTCCATGGGTATAAACACAGCAGAAGTAGCAAATGTTATTGAACACAAACAAGTCTTGAACTATCATTGACATTTACCAGTCAGTTGTACACATCAAAAATAACATTGCTAATTACTGCACAAACAGCTTTGTCCATGACCATGCAACAAGTGACAGACTCAACTTACATTCACCAAGAGAAAATGAACAAAACACTCAAAACAGTATTTTCTACCAAGGAATAAAAATGTACAATAAATTACCAAAAGACATTAAAGAAATTGCAAAAATATACTTATTTAAAAAGGCAGCTAAAAAGTACCTGTTATGCAATATATTTTATACATTGAAGGATTACTTAGATGAAACAGAGTAGGGTTTTGGTAAAAAATGTTATACAAATAAATAATAATAATGGTTATAAAACATCCAACATTCCACATAAAACCTTCACACTGTATTTTTTTTCCTTTTTTTCCTATTCTATAAATACTTACCCCCAAGCTATGCATAGCACAACATTAACAACTCTTCCTCTTTCTGAGATCGACACCTCACTTATTATAGAGGGCTGCTGACTCAATTTTCCTGGATAGCAAATGGGAAGTTGTGGTACAGAAAACAGCCCAGAGAGCAAATGTGTGTGTGTGTGTGTGTGTGTGTGTGTGTGTGTGTGTGTGTGTGTGTGTGTGTGTGTGTGTGTGGTGTGTGTGTGTAGTGAGTGAAGTGTTATGAAACAGACTGTGTTTAGTGTATGCAGTGACTGATAGTGAGATATGAGTGAACAGTGTGACATTAAATTACTTAATAAGTTATTTTAAAGAAAGAATGCATACCAGGAGTAAATTTAATGATTGTCTCTAACTGGAAGTCCGTAAATGTATGTGTTTACGAATTAGCTTATTTTAAATTGATCCAAACTTGTAAATATTTTCAGATGTCCTATATCCTGGTAAAAAGAGATCTACAGATGACTAAAGCTACTGCTACTACTACTACTACTACTACTACTACTATCATAATTCAAACTGCCTCTAACATAAACTAGCCCAGGAGGAATGGAACAGTGTTTATATGGTAAAATGCCCACACAATAAATGAAATGAATTTTATGAAACAGTTTTGAGACTCTAATACATGGAAAGAATCCAAAGCGGAAACTACGCGGTAGTCTGATTAAACTGAAGCAGAATGTTCATGACCTCTTCTTACTTTACAAATCTAAAAAGGATATCATTCTCAAGGAAAAGTATTGCAAAGCCATGAAAATGTTTAAGACATAGCTTTCAAATTTCAGAAGAAAGATCTCAATGTTTTTATAATTAAATCTGACAATGTGAGTGAAGCATTTTGGAAGCTCATTTATCTACGCCAGAAAGCACCATCAAACGTGAATACAGAAGAAACAAGCATATTGCATGAGGGGAAATTAATAGAAGATCCAATAATAATCTGTGACTCTTTAATACATGTTTTGTCATTCTGTGAAGCATCCCAGCTCAATCTATTGACCAAAACATTCAGGTAAACATTTGCTCACCCTAAGGTATAAACTTTGAATTCAGAACTATAAGTGAACTTGAAATAGGTCGAATAATCAAGACATCAGAGACCAAGCACTCAGCGGGCTGTCATGAGATATCTTGTGCTCTAACTAAAAAGGGTCATACAGAATTAGTTTAACTTATTATCTATCTCATTAACTGCTGTATTAGGGAAAACAGCTACCCAGACTCATTAAAAATGTCCTTACTTAAACCAGTATATAAGAAAGGATCCAAAAAATATGCTAAAAACTTTAAGCCAGTTTCATTAATCTCTACATTTAGCAAAATCTATGAATATTTTTTGCTTTCACAACTGAGTGACGATTTCACAAAAAATAGTCAACTTACAGTAACACAATATGATTTCAGGAAAAACCACAGCAACCTGTGACTTTTACATAATGGATGTAGTGTACTACATAAAGGAATTGGCAACAGGCATATTCCTCGATTTATTTAAACGTTCCCTATTAATAAAGAAACTTGAGCATGTAGCTTAAAAGTTTCAGCAATACTACTGCTGACCTTCTATCTGTCAAACCAGAAGCAGTGCACAAAGCTAATCTATCAAATTAATGATCACGCTGTAACCTCTCAGTCTTGTAGTGAAACAAGAGGTCCCCCAGGGGTCAATTCTTGGCCCCTCTCTTCTTAGTCTATGTGAACAATATCACCCAGCCACAGAACTCCAAAAGGCTGAGGGATGCAGATGAAAGATCTTTGTTGTTTTTTGGCAAAAACACTTGGTAACTTACATCTTCTGCAGCAGATGGAGTAATAAACAAAATTAATTACTTTCGTGATCAAGATCTAAATGTAAATATTAACAAATCGCAATATCATTTAAGATTGTTAACTCTTACCACACCTCTGTAAACCATATATGTAGAACTGAACCAACTGATGCCACTAGCAGCAAATTCTTAGGCCTAAACTTAGATTAAGTGTTGCAATGATCAAATCATATTAACTTTCTATGTGGTAAAATTATCAGTGGATTGTATCTATGCAGTCACCAAGCAAAAATAATTACAGACTCTACTAACAAAACTGTTTAGTATGGAACAATATATCCTTTATTAAGCTCTTCCCAACCAAGATCACCGCCGAGTTAGAGCACAGGTATTTTCTTTGTCCACTAAGAGAACTTATTTAAGAGGAAATAGTGTCGAATTTAAATTTTCTTTGTTTTTTATACTTCCTGTAGTGTCCGTTCTTGTCACACAACTGAATATTAGCACCCCATCATCGCTTGTTCTTGAAAAAAACTTGTTCTTTAGCTGAAGTCCCGATAATCGCAACATAAACGAAAAAATTTTGTGTGACGTAAAATTCGTTTAAAAAAAGACTGCTACTAGTTTCATCAGTGTCTATTGTCGCAATAAAAGTGTAATTGGACGGTTCTAAATCGTATTTAACTAATACATCTAGTATTGTTTACTAGTTAGATAGACGTGATCTAGGCCTAAATTTTCTGAGTTATAAACGTTTGAAAACCTGACCAAACACGCCTGATAACGTAAATTCTCTAAAAGCAAATTAACTACAAATACATTCTTCTGCCCTTGTATCTATAAATCAGTAAAAAAAAACAAAGAACCACCGCACATAAGACGTTTGTGTCGTTTTTTGTTTACACACAGCCAATTTCGCGTCCTTAACAAATTTAAAACATTCTTTAAACTTAATTATTCTTTCGAAACTGACCATGAGTGAGAAAGGTGGGAGCTGTTATAGGGTAGTGAGTAGAGGTATTTGTTGCCAATCTTGTAGGAAATATTTTCACTGGAAGGGATGAAGTGGGGAGAACGTTGGGAGAATTGAAGAGGCTCTCACCTGAAACTGCAAAGTATGCAGTAGGAACATTTTGATTGGAACCAGGAAAGGATAACCTGTGCCCTTCAGGCACAGTTGGAGGAAGCAAGGAAGGAACTCAGAACGATCAAGGGAGCTAGGGGGAAGGAGGATGGTTGGGAACTGGCAGCTGGTAGGAGGATAGGAAGAAAGATACCGGTAACGCAATCTGACAGTTTTATCATCAACACCAAAAACAGGTATCTGCCACTGCCAGAGTTAAGTGGAGAAGAGCCTCAGGTAGAACGAGGAGCAGGAAATGTGCAGCACACTTCAAGAGGGCCAAGAAGCCTAGGAATGTACAAAGTGTTAGGAAGAAGAAAGTGCTGCTGCTAGGTAGTAGACATGAGCGAGGTGTAGGCCCTCAGTTACAGGAAAGTTTAGGGGCAGCGTACCAGGCCACCAGTATCTTCAAGCCAAATGCAGGGCTAAGTCATGTGATAGAGCACCTAGGGTCTTTATGTAAGGACTTTACAAAAGAGGACCATGTAGTGATAGTGGGTGGGGCGGGAAACAGTTTGGACAGGGATGGGGCATATGACATAGGTGGTGACCTGGACAAGATAGCTTCCCTGACTCATGGCACCAACGTACACTTTGTTGAGCTGTTCCGGCATCATGATTGACCACAACATGATGGAGCTATGAGGCAAATCAATGTGGGGTTAGGGATGGCTCTGAGGACAGCCAACTTTGCTCATGTTTCTCTGGTGCCCGTTGGGACAGTCAACAGATGGGGTTTCACTAGGTATGGCCTACACCTAAACAGGAATGGGAAGGGAAGATTGGTACAGCTGATTCATGAAAGTATGGGGGGTGGATCTTGGGCCACACATGGTCAAATATCTGTTGTCATATGTAGGAAAAGTAGGTCCTTTTTAGAATAAATCCAGAAAACAGGTTCCCCTGCTCAAAGAGTATCTCCAGCACTTTAGAAAATACTGAAACAAGCACTCACAAGGCAGATTTTAACACCTCAAATATCACATATATCAGATGTCACAAAGAAAAATAAACCATTGGAAGGAGTAACATGGGTCATTTTACAGACTTAACAATCCTCCATCAAAACATGCAATCAATAAAAAATAAAATAAAACTATTAGAAGTTGAGCTCCAATCTTTTAACTGCACAGTAGTTTGTATTACTGAGCACTGGTGTGGAGTCACAGAAATCCAACATGTAGTGTTATCATTGTACGAAAAGGCAAACTTTTACTGCAGAACTAGATCAAGGGGTGGAAGATCATGCATTTATATCAGAAAAGGAACACAGTTCAAATCAAGACATGACCTCAGTACCGTAAATGAAGATAAAAACTTCGAAATATCAGCTATTGAATTAACAGGGTTTGATATCACCAAGAAATTGAACATTTTGTGGGTGTATAGATCTCCCAGTGGTAGTGTCGACACTTTTTTCAATAAGTTAACGGAAGTTCTAGATAAAGTCTCAAGTACAAAGGTCAACATAATACTGTGAAGGGACCTTAACATCAACACTAACATCATAAATGAATCCAGCAGCACTTTCATAAAAATCCTCCAAAGTTTTGGCATGTCCCTATTGGTCAATAGTGCAACAAGGGTTATCACACTGACTTCATCAGTAATTGACCATGTGGCCACAAATATGGACAGGCAAAAATGTGATGTACCTGTAAAAGATCACAGATTATCAGACCATCTCTGTCAATCAACAACAGTAAAATCAGGCATTGAATCATTCCCTAAACTACAAGCCTACAAACAACATCTATCAGAAACAAAAATAAAAGATTTTTCAAAGCAACTAGAAAAACAAAGCTGAGATGAGGTGTATAAGGAAACCAATGTGAATATGAAATTCTCTAAATTCTCCATATTGTTTAAATTGAACTTTGAAAAGGCATTTCCAGAAGTATGCATGTCTGTATCAACATCCCACCAAAACAGATGGATAACAGCAGGTATTAAAAAGTCCTCCCAAACACTTAAACGCCTCAATTCCATGAAAAAGATTCGCAATGATCCAGAATTCTTAAATTTCTATCATAGATACATAAAGATCTATAGAAAGGTGCTGATTGCTGCAAAAAAGTCATTTAATGACAAAATAATATATAATACAGAGAATAAAAACAAAGCAGTCTGGGATGTTATAAAAAAGGAAACGAGGAGAGGCAAACAAACGTAGAATAACACACTGCTAAGGAAGAGGGATAAAGTTATAAATGATCCACAGCACTTAGCAAGCTATGTAAACGAGCATTTTTCAAGTATTGCAGAGAAGTTACAGCAAAAATTCTCCCAAACAAACATAACACCTGTAAATAATGTTGCACTTAATACAATGTTTTACTTCCAACCACAGAGAATGAAGTCAGTAAAGCAATTCAAAAACTAAAAAATAAAAATTCAGTAGATTTAGATGAAGAACCCATGTGTGTACTAAAAAAATGCATAGGGATTACACAAGGCCCCTTAACAAATATAATAAATGAATCCTTCACATCAGGGACATTTCCAGAGCAGTTAAAACAGGCAAGAGTTGTACCTTTGCTTAAGAAAGGTTATGCAGAAGACATAGCAAATTACTAGCCCATTTCTCTGCTGTCAGTATTCTCAAAAGTAACAGAAGCAGTTATGAAAGACAGATTAATGAATTACCTGAATAAATACAATCTTTTAAGCGAATCACAATTTGGTTTCTGAACTGGCAAATATACAGAGTCAGAAACACTCCATCTACAGACCACAAGTGGCCCATCGGGACCCTCCAATCATCGTGCCATCCTCAGGGGAGGATACGGATGGAGGGGCGTGCGGTCAGCACACCGCTCTCCCAGTCATAATAATGGTATTCTTTACTGAAACTGCTACTATTCAGTCAAGTAGCTCCTCAAGTGGCAACACGAGGCTGAATTCACCCCGAAAAATGGCAACAGCACATGGGGGCCTGGATGGTCACCCATCCAAGTGCCGACCACCCCCGACAGCGCTTAACTTCAGTGATCTAATGGGAACCAGTGTATCCACTGCGACAGGGCCGTTGCCTGTCAGCCATAGTAAACTTCACAAAAGCTGTACTTGATGCTCTTGTTTAACATGAGTGTGTTACAGGCATATTTTTGGATCTTTCTAAGTTGTTTGATACCATCGACTACAAGATTCTATTAAATAAATTAGAAGCATCAGGAATAAGACGGGTAGGTAATGACTGGTTTCGATCATACCTAACAGATAGGGTACAAGGAGTAGAGATAACACATACTACAAATAGATCTAAACATTTAGTAAAACACTTATCTGAACAAAAATGCATTAATATAGGGGTTCCATAAGGTAGAATATTAGGACCAATTGTGTTCCTGATATACATCAATGAATTTCCCAGTAGTGTTACTCATGGTGAAAAAATCCTCTTCGCTGATGACAACAATATTATAGTCACTGAAAAAACCAGAGAATTCCTTGCCAAGAAAGCAAATGAAACTCTCAAGGAAGTTTATGATTGGTCAATAGGTAATAAAGGACATTGAACATAAAGAAAACTAATGCTTTGAATTTCAGTTTGAAGAGGAAAAATGACAATGTTAAATTAAATGTGGATGGCACCTCTACAGATTGTGTAACAAATGCAAAATTTCTAGGAATGAATATTGATTCTCAGTTGAAGTGGTGTGAACACACAAAGGTAGTTGCCAACAGAATGTCATCATCATGTTATGCCTTTAGAATCCTATCGTCAGTATGTAACATGCAGGGTCTTTTAGTTACATATTATTAATATGTACACTCAATTCTTAGCTATGGCATTCTCTTTTGGGGAACAAATGCACAAAATATGAACACAGATTTCAAACTCCAGGAAAGAGCCATAAGAATAATAACCAAAAATACTAGTTGAGCTCATTGTAAAGATCTGTTCAGAACACTGGGGAGTTTAACTGCTCCATGTGAATACATTTAACAGGCAGTTGTACACATTAAAGATAACATTGCTAATTACTGCACAAACAGCTATGTCCATGACCATGTAACAAGAGATAGACTCAACTTACATTAACCAAGAAAAAATAACATAAAACTCAAAACAGTATTTTCTACCAAGGAATAAAACTGTACAATAAATTACCAAATTGCAAAAATGTACTTATTTAAAAAGGCAGCTGAAAAGTACCTGTTATGCAATATATTTTATATATCGAAGGATTACTTAGATAAAACAGAGTAGGGGTTTGATAAAAAAAATGCTGTACAAATAAATAATAATAATAATAATAATGATGATGATTATAAAACATCCAACATTCCACATAACACCTTTACTTTATGTTTTTTTCCCTTCTTTTTTCCTTCCTAGAAATACTACCCGCAAGCTAACCATCACACAATACTAACACCTCTTCCTCTTTCTGAGCTCAACATCTCACTCATTATGGAGGGATGCTGACAGTGTGTATAGTGTGTGCAGTGACTGATAGTGAGTAATGAGTGAAAAATCTGACATTACATTATTTAATAAGTTATTTGTAAAAAAGTATTGTATACGAGGAGTAAATTTAACGATTGTCTCTAACTAGAAGTCTGTAAATATATGTGTATAGGAATTAGCTTATCTTAAATTGATCTAAATTTGTAAAAAAATAGATCTACTGATGAATAAAGCTACTACTACTACTACTACTACTACCACAACATGATACTGGATGATGAGGCTGCACTGCAGACACACATCTCAACAGACTAATGTTGTAGGAGAAGGCAATTACAATTACGCATGGCTTGAGTCAACGTGATTACTGTAGAGAGGTTTTTGCCCGAAATAAGTAATACACACACTACTGGCCGTTAAAATTGCTACACCACGAAGATGACGTGATTAACCGACAGGAAGACGATGCTGTGACATGCAAATGATTAGCTTTTCAGAGCATTCACACATGGTTGGCGCCGGTGGTGACACCTACAACGTGCTGACATGAGAAAAGTTTCCAACCGATTTCTCATACACAAACAGCATTTGATCGGCGTTGCCTGGTGAAACGTTTTTCTGATGCCTCGTGTAAGGAGAAGAAATGCGTACCATCACGTTTCCGACTCTGATAAAGGTCCGATTGAGACATATAGCGATTGTGGTTTATCGTATCGCCACATTGCCGCTCGCATCGGTCAAGATCCAATGACTGTTAGCAGAATATGGAATCGGTGGGTTCAGGAGGGTAATACGGAACGCCGTGCTGGATCCCAACGGCCTCGTATCACTAGGAGTCGAGACGACAGGCATCTTATCCGCATGGCTGTAGCGGATCGTGCTGACACGTCTTGATGCCTGAGTCAACAGATAGGGACGTTTGCAAGACAACAATCGTCTGCACGAAAAGTTCGACGACGTTTGCAGCAGCATGGACTATCAGCTCGGACACTATGGCTGCGGTTACCCTTGACACTGCATCACAGACAGGAGCGCCTGCGATGATGCACTCAACGATGAACCTGGGTGCACGAATGGCAAAACGTCATTTTTTCGGATGAATCCAGGTTCTGTTTACAGCATCATGATGGTCGCATCCGCGTTTGGCAACATCGCGGTGAACGCAAATTAGAAGCATGTATTTGTCATCGCCATACTGGCGTATCACTGGGTGTGATGGCATGGGGTGCCATTGGTTACACGTCTCGGTCACCTCTTGTTCGGATTGAAGTTTTAACAGCGGATGTTACATTTCAGATGTGTTACGACCCATGGCTCTACCCTTCATTCGATCCCTGCAAAACCCTACATTTCAGCAGGATAATGCATGACTACATGTTGCAGGTCCTGTACGGGCCTTTCTGGATACAGAAAATGTTTGACTGCTGCCCTGGCCAGCACATTCTCCAGATCTCTCTCCAATTGAAAACGTCTGGTCAATGGTGGCCGAGCAACTGGCTCGTCACAATACACCAGTCACTACTCATGATGAACTGTGGTACCGTGTTGAAGCTGCATGGGCAGGTGTACCTGTACATGCCATCCAAGCTCTGTTTGACTCAATGCCCAGATGTATCAAGGCCATTATTACAGCCAGAGGTGGTTGTTCTGGGTGCTGATTTCACAGGATCTATGCACCCAAATTGCGTGAAAATGTAATCGCATGTCAGTTCTAGTATAATATATTTGTCCAATGAATGCCCGTTTATCATCCGCATTTCTTCTTGGTGTAGTAATTTTCATGGCCAGTAGTGTAGTACATTCTTGGTATATATTTAAAGTATTTTTATTTTTTTAACGTCGTCAAAAACATGCTAGAAAATGCTATGACATATATGACCACAATACTAGAAATAGAAATAACTATAATAGGCAAAGAACTAATCAAAAATAAGTGACTGCACTCCTTACATCAATGGTTAAATCTGGATTAATAAATTGTCAAAAAATTTATGCGCACTTGATGGAAATATCTTGAAATAGAAAATTAGGTTATTCTTGGCAAAAAAATTTTATACTCACTTTCTGAATTTTCAGTTGAAAACATGTGACATTACTGTTTTTATTACAAATTAAACATATTTTAATTGTCCACCTACTTTTGTGGCTTATTCTTTTTTATGCTTGTATTGCAGTTTTGTTAATTTATATCAACTATCTATTTTATTGGCATTTTAAAAGAAATTCTGAAAATGATGTAAAACAACACTGATGTTTGCAATCTATACAATCTATACAAAAACTAAATAAATAAAAATAAATGTATTGCTAAATCTTTGTAACTTCATACTGTTGCCTGGAATCGCAATATCGCTGTAAGACGGTCGTGTGCCGAAATTACTCTCCTCATACAAGTATTTCACCGTGTGATATGGGGAGTCCATTCTAAAATAATTTCGCCAATCGTCAGGTTTTGCATTTAGCTTGCGAAGCACATTATTTTATGAAAAGCGATTAAGTAGCTTCTTAAAGACGTTTTGGCTGAGATTATATTATGCTTATAGACGTTTCTCCCACAACGAACATGAAAACAGAACCCTGTATTATCTCTCATATTAACTAATAATCTCCTCTTTGTGAAAGCGAACATTGAAACAAACCAATAAACCTGGAATGTGTTTGCTATACTGTACGTGCTAGAAGTGAGGACATTCGAGATATCGAGTGGTAAACACAAATAATATCTACGGCAGAGATTATGGTAGCCGTTGCTGCGGACATTTTTTGACTTCTAGTAGATGTATCTGTAAGTGCGAAAGCTGTGAGTATTAAAATTGGGTTTCATTCTTCAGTTGCATGAATTTTTTACAGTTTTATATGTTTTATTACTTGCTTACCTTTACGCTAAGTTTGTTAAGCCTTCCCGTTTTATGTGTACCAATCGGCTATGATGTAATGAGATTTTATGTCTTGCTTATCGTTACGCCATATTTATTAATTCTTTCCATGATATATGTAACAGTTATTTGTGTTTTAATGAGGCCGTGCTTCAAATAATTATTTGATGTTTCGTAGTCGAAGAAAATGAGGCTAGCAGGGAGTGTGCACATAACCGACTACTTGGAAAATACCTTGCTTCAAAACTACGATTCAGTGGTGTCTCTTCAGTCTGCTCATGGCGAAGACTTTTTGTCAGTAGTGAATCCGCACCTCAAACCCGGCGTGAGATACAAGGTACTGGGCTGTTACCATAAGTTATGTTTCACGAAAGGCTACCATTTCATGATATCTTATTTTCAAATGTGTACTGCTTTACATTCTCTCATTTGCAGTCAATTTACAGAGTCGTATTTAGTTGTTCGTACATAACATAAAGCATATTGGGCGCGTTGTTTGGTACGATGTTCATGCAAAACTTCTATCTTTTGTGCAAATGCAACGTAATGTTTCAGTGACCTTAACGTGCTGACAACAAAATGTATTTTGTGAAGATGTAGAAAATTGTGTATAGTCAGTCATTCACCAACACCAACTAAAGCATTTCACCCTGAAAGTGCGATCTGTACACTATGCCACACTATGATCACGTTAACAGATATTTTAATGAAGCTGACTATGATGATAACTTAATGTTAATAAACTGTAACTTTAATTCTTTTATTTAAATGAATATCTGATAGATATCTAAAACCACGATAATGTTTTTATGTAATAGAGGCCTAGAAAATCTCGTCTTAGTTACATGTTGTTTCCAGTAATCTCTGTTGCACATATCATCACTTATGTCCAAGGGCGTATCCAGGATCTGAAGTGGGGGGGGGGGGGGGGGGGGGAGGTCATACTAGTCTCAGGAAACAAGGACTCAAGACAACATATAGCACTTCTTATTAAATAAAACAGTAAACCAGTGAAAAACTGCTTTTAATAAACATTTCAAATACAAGAATGAACTTGTACAATCCGAGAAAACATGCAGCATTTCTTATTAAATAAAACAGTAAACTAGTAAAAAACTGCGAATATCTTCTACGGGGGGGGGGGGGGGGGGCAGCAGCTGCCCCCCCCCCCCTGCCACTCGCTGGGTATGCCCATGCTTATGTCACTGACACAGTTGCATTGCTTAGAGTTTATTCTCTCTTCCAGGAACTGTAAGCTGCATTTATGCAAGTTAAATCTGAATTGTAAATTCTATGAAGTTTTTATTTTTTTGTGCTGTGTAGAAGACTCTATAGCTGCATGGTTATGTTTTGCTCTCTTGTGTTCTTTTAAAGATCAAGATACTGGTGTTTGTAATAAGTCACATTGTTAAGTGGGCCTAATAATCTATCTTCGTATTGCATTCTTACTGGCATGTCCATATCTGTTGGTGCTAATTGTTGACCATTATCACAGGCTGTGTGTGGCACTGTTTATAAAATAGTTATTACTTTTGAACACACAGAAGTGTTGTTCTGCATGTATAGTATTAGCTGTAACACATAATGTATAGTTAACAACAACAACAACAACAACTGTTACATAATTGTGCCTTTTTACAGCTGCATTTACTAAATACATACCAGTACTTGAAATTTCCAGGATATTGGGTAATAGTCTGAATAGTATACCTTTTCCTGGCTATGTAGCTATATATTTATGGATGTGCACAGTCATTGCTAAAGTTTGTTGTGGTTAGAATATGGTCTTTGTCTAATGTGTTGAAGTCTTGTGCTGATCTGATAACCTCCCTCCTCCCTCAAATTACTTTTGGTGTTAGCCATTGAATCAAAGTGTGTTTCATGAAAGACAAAATTATATTGTAGTGATATCCATAGAGAAAACTAGGCAACAGCAAGTGTATAATATGTCATCAAAGTCTGCCGACAACGTTCTTTCATTTGTTTTTCTTTGCAAGGAGGTGGCTTATAATAGCTTACAGCTGAGTTTTGGTTTGTAAGCTGTATCACTTCTAGTAGTTGTTTTCATAAGGTTGGATGCAGAAGTTACCTGTGGTGATTTACTAACCCCAGTGGTATTAAGGATTTATTTTGTAATTAACATGTTTTTCTTCTGTTTGATGTTTGAATTACAGAGTGACAAACTATTAGCCTCTCTGGAATCTGAAATAGTTGTGAGCTATAATGTGAGAACATATTTAAGTATAATTATATTTTGTGACTTCTCTTTCATATGAGAACTGGTGGTAGAAACCAGAACTGTAGCAGAGACATAATTAATGTTGTTTTCAGTACTCCATGGAGACAATTTGTTGGACTTCCTGGAAAGCTAAATGGCATTTGGTCATTATAATAATATGAGAGTTTTAAGTGCACATCCATAAAATGTATTTTATATTGTTTGCCTTTCATGTAATCTGTTTTATTACCAACTGACAAGACTTTGAAGAGACAGTATTTGTTATTATGTGAATTCAGTAACCGTAAATAAAACTTTACTCATCAAAAGAAGAAGTTTTTGAATAGGAAAAGCACATAAGTTCTATTACATACTTTATTTTGAATTGTGGACCCCGCATTCCAAATAGATAGAAGTTGGAAATCTTCATGACAGTTTTGTATCTATTCATTGCCATGGGAAGATATCAAGCAACACTGTGTTTATCAGAATTGTAGTACTCATCAATTAATGCTATTTCACTTTTGTGATACACAGTTCTATAGTAGCAAGTATTGTGATTGAAAATGTCACTACTTAAGGTGATTGAAGTTACAGATTCCTTTACACCAAACAATTAAGGGCCTGATAGCTTTGTGTCACTTCAGATTTCATAAACTATTTCAGTCTACCTATAACTCGTGTTTTCGTTAACTGTTGGGCTGATTAACAATTTACCCATAATGTGTTTTCATTTTGCTTATCCAGTAACAAGTCCTGACAGTGTTCAGGACTCAACACATATGAAATGTGATCTAGGTTACCTTTAGCATATGGACATTGTTTAACACTGTAACAATTGTTACTCAGTAAGCAGATTGAGCAGATATGATGTGCATTCTATAGGCTGTTATACACTGATGTTGAATGTTTTACTGTGCTGAAGACAATGATTAGATAAAAATTATATCTGCTTTTAAATACATATGAACTTTACAAATTCTAGACTGACCACTGGAAAGTGATATGGAGTATCACTTGAAAGAGTTGGTTATCAGAGTGCAAGATGGTCAGGAGTTATTTTTCTTTGTCTGTATCTACCTTTTGAGTATAGCAGTTGTGTTGGTGAAGTATTGACTCTTATGAACGTTTTAGCTGTGTAGCAAAAGTTATTGAGTTTTACTATTATCTTACATCTTTTTAATTTTCAGTTGTAGATATTCCACAGAAACAACACTGATCTTTTGTCATAATTTTAGAGAGTTTGATTGATAATTGACAAGCTTCTGCAAGATGTGGTCAAATATCCATCAGCTTTCAGTCTCATAAACTATTTTTAAAACTATGATAGAATGGTATGAATATAATTTGTGTTCATTTATGACTGATAATCCTGTTTAGTTTGTAATGACAGTGAAAATCTGAGTCAAGGATGAAGGTATGCTTAGAAAACTTTATTGCTGAAGCAATTTCTGACAAAAGCAGGAAATACAGGTTCAAGTCATGACCTGTTGCAAATTTTAAGTTGTCGTGATATATTTATTAAATTTCAGATTCGACAATTATGAATGATTTGCACTGTTGTAATTTCCTTTTACTGCAGCTTCATTGACTTCATCCCCATCAATCAATTTATTTCATTTCAAATATATCCCTTATAGCAGGGAAATTAGTGGCCATCTACTGTCTTTGATCTGCCAGTGATGCTATTCTCACATACCCTATAGGAGAACCTCTGGTATTAGTGTTAAGAAATCACAAACAGAAACGTCAGTGACAGTGAATCACTGATTCTGTCCTGGAGGCATACACAAGTAACCATAATGGTTAACACAACTCCTCACAAATAACAGGAAATCCAGGTTTGGGTCCCAGTCTGGCACAAAATTTCAAATGTCATGATACGTATTCGTTGCATTACAGGTCTGGTGTTTCAGAACGGACTGCACTAACATAATTTCATATCATTGCACTGTTGTTGATTTCTTTCTCATTCACCTGTTTATATTCATTTCAGCGCATTTAGTTTATTTCAGGAAAATAATACTGTAACCCATGAAGGATCAAGCCCAACTTTTCAGTTTCTTGTCTGATATTTACACGCTTAAGCACTGAGCCAGTGCAATGAAAAAATTTGTCACTGCATATATAGGTAGCCATGCTGTTTTATAAAGAAAAGTTTATAATTAAATGCAACTAACAAGACGCAGCTTGATGTGGGAACTGCTTGAATCATGAGGGGAAGAAACCATAAAAAAATAATCACATTTGTGATTTAAATAAGTGGGAGTTGTGTGAAAATAGTAAATGGACTTTGAGGAAACATATGAACAGCTAAGCAATATCATAATTGAAATGACAGGATAGTTTGCCAGCCAAACAAATTTGTGCGGAACAGGTAATCTATTTTGCTGAGCTTGCATTTATTGCCTACCCTCACATAATGTCTTTGGAAGGCATACTACCAGATCCTAAAACACATGATGCCTTTAGGAACTGCTCTGTTCCTCAAAACAAGAGGCAATTAAAGGCATACTTAGGCCTAGTGTCATTTTTCAGGAAATTCATTCCCTAACCAAATTATGAACACTGATGCTTTACTCAGTCTTCTCTGGAAAAACAGTGTCAAATTGATTTTGAAAACATCATGTAAGCCTTGTTAAATGTTAATATTTTATCTCAACCAGACATGAAGAAAGATTTTTGTTTATGCACCAACATGCCAACTCACAGTCTGGGTGCATGCCTTTTCCAATGGTAGAAGAAGAGGGAACTCTCAACCCTAAAGTAATTAGCTACACTGAAAATTAACTGACCTATATGTTTCTTTTAAAAAATCAAAATTTATTATATTTTCTTTGTATTCACACACACACACACACACACATATATATATATATATATATATATATATATATATATATATATATATATATATATATATATATATATATATATATATATATATATATAAGGCTCTGTGAGCATATTTCTTTTCCCTGGTGAATTTTTGAACAGAGTATTAAACATCTGGTAGACTAATAATTACTTAATAATTACTGACAGTGTTGTATAGACAGCATTTGTTTAGAAGATGAATTATACATATTTACATAACTTGTTCACCGATTGATGCTTTTTAGCAAAAATAATTGTTTTGATTGCATGTTTCCTGATCAAACATCATTAAAGAAAATTGATTTTAAAATGAAATTACAGCCACATAAATATAGAGAAGACAACAACTGATTAGATGACAGCAGACATAGATACAGTGAAAAGTTAGTGTAAATGCTAGTGTTTGGAACCAGATAGTCCTGCATCACCCAGAAGTAGGAAAGTGGGTAGAGAGAATAAGACTATTCATGAGTCAAGAAGATAAAATATCCAGGACATTGTACCATAGGAGTTACAGCAGTTTAAGATGAGACAATTTTTCATTCTATAATTTATCATACGAACTTAACATTATTGTGTCACCTGGTCCTTGTGTGGTGTAGGAAAGTTATGGTATATGGAATATCTGAGGTGTTCACAGAAATGTGCCCAAGGAATGAAGTTTGGTGAAGGGGGGTGGGGGGAGCAGTTTGTGAAATACATCTGGTATGGTGTATTTTGAGATGTGTCATGCTCAAAGAACTAAATTTTACTGGATATGTGAAAAACTTGTTGGATCTCAAGAAGTGATAGTTATCCATTCAGTATCTTTTGTAAGCAGTTTATATTGATACTTTCATTGAAAATATTATTTCATTGGTCTATACAAAGCAAATATTTTACAATATTATTGTTATTATGGATACCATCATTTTGAGTTAATGATCTGAAATCATAATGTACAATAATGATTAAATTTTACTGGATATGCATAAAACCTATTGGATCTCCAAAACTGATAGCTATCCTTTCAATAATTTTTGAAAGTAGTTTACCTCAAAACCTACCTCGAAAATATTAAATCGTTGGTGTATACAGAGTATATATTTTATATTATTACTATGATTATGGATACCAACATTTTGAGTTAATGATCTGAAGTGTTATCATATCATTAATTAACTCCAGCATGTAACCAGCAGTGTGTTGCAACTCACAATATATTAGTAGTTGCCAATTCCTGGAGAGGACATCTTTTTGATATGGACAGATTCTGCATGGTCTTTTATGATCCTTGTGCATGTCACACTGAATGTAATGTCAATGAGATGCCACAGGTCTTGTTTGCGTTGTGTAAAATATAAACTGCTGTTGTGGTTAAGTTGTGCAGCAAAAAGGGTGCAGACCATGTGGAATTCATAAGTGGTTATCAGTAAAGAATGCTATTGCATTGTGTTGGGGTGAAGAAACAGAACTGCCATTGGACTCCACATGCCAATATAGTGGACTGATCTTTTCCTGTGGTTTGATTAGAATTGTATGAGGAAGAGGGTGGGGACAATATCTTGACACTATTCAGTAAAAGTTCACATTGCCTTGACTCTAGGACAGCGTTCAAACCACTGTCACCCCAAAGAAGTGGCTTAATTTTGCATGAACACTGTGACTACCAAATAAACTTAAGTTGCAGAGTGTTTCATGTTCAGCAATGCTATATTTGTGGTCTCTAGGAAAACAGACAATCATTTCTAAAAAAATATGACAATTCTACTACGAGTAAAATGTTTGTGTCACAGATTCCAGGGGGAAGGGGATGTCTGTGTCAAGTAACTCCGCTTGCCTTTCTTTGTGGCTGCACCTGAAAAGTAACAAGAGGCTGCTGTAGAAGAAAAAGTTTTCACTTTTCTTACATTAAGTGAGAATCACAAACATGATGCATAGTAATTGTTTGAGTAGGCTATTACATGAAGTACAAGAGGTTCTGGTTTCATGATCTGTAAATTTACTCGTCCACTTTCATCTCCTGGAGTTAAGAAATTAGTGCATGTCCTTATATTTTAAGATTAATGTTCTAAAAGGATTGAAAGTCTTGCTGTGAAATGTGACTGGCTTATCACATGTTTCTGCATATCTTTCTTGCTGTATGACCTTGGAAAAACTCAGGCCTGCTATACAGCATTTTAATTTAGCTATTTTGCGCTACTGTATGATAGCAGAACATTACACCACTGTTATTTATGTGGACATGAGAGTAAATCATGAAACAACATTATGTTGTTGTGAATAATATAATGAAATATTTTTTAAAAGAACTCATAAGTACCTAATTAGCTATACTTCTTATTGAATCTATCTGTGGAACAAATGTTTCAGTGTTCCTGTACATATTTACAATTGCAGCATTTGACTTGTTGTTTGATTGAAAGATTCTTATCTCATATCTTTCTCTGATTTCTTTTCTGTACTTCTGCTTCTCACTATCCTCACTGATTATGGATTTGGAGCAAGAATATAACTGGGTAAGTTAATTAAGACAGTATTTCCACCTATTTCCCTTACCAATAGCAATAGCAAAACTGCAGGTCCTTGATATTTTTTACACTTGCCAATACTTATTATATGTAGTAGATGTATGGCCTTGCTGCAGTGGATACACTGATTCCGGTGAGATCACCGAAGTTAAGCGCTGTCGGGCGTGGTCGGCACTTGGATGGCTGACCATCCAGGCCGCCATGTGTTGTTGCCATTTTTCGGGGTGCACTAAGCCTCATGATGCCAATTGAGGAGCTACTCTACCAAATAGTAGTGGCTTCGGTAAAGAATACCATCATAATGACCTGGAGAGCGGTGTGCGGACCCCACACCCCTCCTATCCGCATCCTCCATTGAGGATGACACGGTGGTCGGATGGTCCCGGTAGGCCACTAATAGCCTGAAGACAGAGTGCTATTTAGTAGATGTAACACTAAAACTCCCCCACAAATCAGGGATCTTGCTGGGTAGAAGAGACATCCATGTTTCAATGATACAGTTAGCAACATAATAGGAGTAGCAATGTCTGATGTGTGATGTGTCCATGGAGAGGCCAAACTAACATATGTTCTCTGACAGGCAACTCTTCTTTGATGTTGAATGATGACGAAGATATCCTGACTAAAATATGCAAATTTTAAAGTAGGTCCCCACTCAGATTGCATGGTGGGGACTACCTGAAAAGATCTTTTTTGGAGCAAACAAACAGTAGACA
The DNA here is from genome assembly GCF_021461385.2 of Schistocerca piceifrons. Lineage (NCBI taxonomy): Eukaryota > Metazoa > Arthropoda > Insecta > Orthoptera > Acrididae > Schistocerca > Schistocerca piceifrons. The sequence continues at coordinate 10,718,989 of NC_060149.1, forward strand.
TTCTGGAGTCTCAGATCCCGTAATTGTGTGTATAGTTTCGAGAACTTGGAATTAGAAATGAATAGACTGAAGTTAGATACAGTGGGAGTTAGCGAAATTTGGTGGTTGGATGGATAGGATTTACAGTTGAGTCAGAACAACATTATCATTACCACACCAAATAGAGATAATGAAGGAGTAGGTCCAGTAATTGAAAGTTAAGCGGGAGTGTAGGTAGACTGCTATGAATAACATAGTGGACACATTACTGTAACAAAGATAAACTGGAAACAATGGAATACCATAATACTTATATGCCTACTTGCTCTGCTGATAATAAAGAGATTGTAAAAAAGATAAATGGTACTATAAAGAAATTACTCAGTATGTTAATCCTTTCATGCTTGATTTTTTTCTGGAAAAAGGAAAATCATCCTTTACACTGTAATGCTCTTGGTGAGTTATTAATGATTTTAGTTGCAAAATTTAAACAAAATATGTACCTGTTTTCGAAATTAACATTTTACAACTGATTTATTTTCATGGATTAAAATAACTAATTTTGAAACTTTCACTGTTGAAATAAATAAACTGATAATTCATGGAGCCCTGAGCAGCCACTGGTGAAGTATCAGTGCAGCAGCAGTGCAGTAGCGAGTCGCGTATTTAGCTGTCATAATTGTTTTGCACTTTGATTCTTAATTTCTTTCCGAGTGTTTGTGCCCTTGCATATTTAATTACATAAAATCTTAGTGTATTCTCGTATTTGAGAGGGGTAATATTGCTTATTGATAACTGTAGAGTATAAATTCGTGGAGTCGTTGGTCAGTTGTTTGTTTTGGACAGAAAGTGTGCTTTTGACGCAGCTCAGTGGGCCTTGAGCACCTGCTGGTGAAGTATCAGTGCAGTAGCGAGTCTCGTATTTAGCTTTCATAAATGTTTTGCAGTTTGATTCTTAATATCTTTCCGAGTGTTTGTGTGCTTGCATATTTAATTACATAAAATCCTTACATATTCTCGTATTTGAGGGAAGTAATATTGCTTATTGATAGCTGTAGAGTATAAATTCGTAGAGTTGTTAGATATTAGTAGTAGGATGGATAGGGTGTGTGCGTGCTGTGTGCAGGCACAGGAGGAACTGGTCGTGGTTCGCGAGCAGCTGAGTGTGCTGTTGGCCACGGTCAGCTGCCTTCAGGCTGCTGCCTCGAGGTGCAGTGACAGCGGAGGGTCTGGTGCGTCACTTGAGACACCCCAGGTGTCGCTTGCTGTGTCTGCTGACTCAGCCGCTGAGGCACCTTCTAGTGTACCCAGCGCGTTTGGGCCGCCCTCACCTCAGGGTGAGTGGCGGACTGCAACGCGTTCACGTCGCTCGAGGCGGACGTCGAATGTGGAAGCTGGCCGGCTGGCCTCGCCCGTTCATCCTGTCAGTGGGCAGGTGGCCGCTCCTTCAGCAGGGCCCAAGCAGGCACACGGGGGCAAAGGCTTGCTGGTTATTGGGAGCTCTAACGTTAGGCGGATGATGGAGCCCCTTAGGGAAATAGCGTACAGGGCTGGAAAGAAATTTAACGTGCACTCGGTTTGTCTGCCCGGGGGCCTCATTCGATATGTGGAGGCAACCTAGTCTGTGGCTATTGAGCGTACGTGGTGCAGTAGTCTGCAAGTAGTTGCTCACGTTGGCACCAATGATGCCTGTCGTTTGGGTTCTGAGGCGATCCTCAGTTCGTACAGGCAGCTGGTGGATTTGGTGAAGACCGCTGGCCTCGCTCGCGGGGTGCAAACAGAGCTCTCTATTTGCAGCATCGTTCCCAGAGTGGATCGGGGTCCTTTGGTTTGGAACTGAATGGAGGGTCTCAACCAGAGGCTTCGTCAACTCTGTGGCGGAGTTGGCTGCAGATTTCTATAGACTTGCGCTATTGGGTGGGGAATTGTAGGACGCCCCTAGATAAGTCAGGGGTGCACTACACAAAGGAAGCGGCTACTCAGGTAGCAGAGTACTTGTGGCGTCCACATAGGGGATTTTTAGGCTAGGCAGTAGTGCGAGGTGTCCTGATGAACACTCACCAGTCGACGTGCAGGAAGGGAAATCAGGACGTGCTCAGTATAAAGACACTTCAGCTATCAAGATATTAGCAGTAAATTTTCAGAGTGTTCGGAATAAAGTTCATGAATTTACTGCCCTCCAGGAAGCGTATGGCGCGCAAATTATTCTCGGGACTGAGACCTGGCTGAACGCTGAGATAGGAAGTGCTGAAATATTTAGTGAGGGTTGGCACGTGTATCGGAAAGACAGATTAGACACTGTAGGAGTGGTGTCTTCATTGCAGTTGACAAAAATATTGTGTCTGCTGAGGTTGAAGTAGAGTGTGATTGTGAAGTTATCTGGACACGTTTAACAGGGCTAGGGGAAATAAAGTTAATTGTGGGGTGTTATTACCGGCCACCAGGTTCCACTGTGACAGTTCTAGAATCATTCAAAGGGACTCTACATTCTGTATTGCAGGAGTAGCCGGATCGAGATATATTAGTTGGAGGTGACTTCAACCTACCTAGTATAGACTGGGATGTCTATGGATTCATTACAGGTGGTACCGATGAGCCGTCATGTGAATTACTTTTGAACACATTATCTGAAAACTGTCTTGAGTAGCTAAATCGACAGCCATTGCGTAATGGAAATATTTTAGATCTGGTAGCCACGAACAGACCAGACCTCATCGACGGTGTCAGTGTTGAGACAGGGATTAGTGATCATGATGTTGTCATTATGACTATGGTTACAAAAGTTAAAAAGTCGGTCAAGAAGGCTAGGGGAGTATTCTTACTAGAAAGAGCAGATAAGAAGTTGTTAGCATCCCACTTAGTAAATGAATCGACTTCATTTACTTCCGGTACGATGGACGTGGAAGAATTATGGGCAAATTTTAAACACATTGTAAATCACGCATTGGGCAAGTATGTGCCAAAAAAGTGGGTTACGCACAGAAAAGATCAACCATGGTTTAACAGCACAATTCGGAGAATGCTCAGGAAGTAAAGGTAGTTGCACTTGTGGTACAAGAAAGATCGGGAGAATGACGACAGGCAAAAGTTAGTAGAGATTCGTGCTGCTGTAAAAAGAGTGATGTGCGAAGCATACAACCACTACCACCGTCATACATTAGCTAAAGATCTTGCTGAAAACCCAAGGAAATTCTGGTCTTATGTAAAATCGGTAAGCGGGTCGAAGGCTTCCATCCAGTCACTCACTGATCAGTCTGGCCTGGCAGTGGATTTGTGATTCGTGTAAAGAATGGCAGCTAACTCTAAATATAGATAAATGTAAATTAATGCAGATGAACAGGAAAAAGAATCCTGTAATACCTGAATATCCATTAGTAGTGTAGCGCTTGACACAGTCAGGTCGATTAAATATTTGGGCATAGCATTGCAGAGCGATATGAAGTGGGACAAGCATGTAATGGCAGTTGTGGGGAAGGCGGATAGTCGTCTTCGGTTCATTGGTAGAATTTTGGGAAGATGTGGTTCATTTGTAAAGGAGACCGTTTATAAAACACTAATACGACCTATTCTTGAGTACTGCTTCAGCATTTGGGATCCCTATCAGGTAGGATTGAGGGAGGACTTTGAAGCAATTCAGAGGCAGGCTGCTAGATTTGTTACTGGTAGGTTTGATCATCATGCGAGTGTTATGGAACTGCTACAGGAACTTGGGTGGGAGTCTCTAGAGGAAAGGAGGTGTTCTTTTCGTGAATCGCTACTGAGGAAATTTAGAGAACCAGCATTTGAGGCTGACTGCAGTGCAATTTTACTGCTGCCAGCTTACCACAAAGATAAGATAAGAGAGATTAGGGCTCGTACAGAGGCATAGGCAGTCATTTTTCCCTTGTTCTGTTTGGGAGTGGAACAGGGAGAGAAGATGCTAGTTGTGCTACGAGGTACCCCCCGCCATGCACCGTATGGTGGATTGCAGAGTATGTATGTAGATGTAGATGTACCACACAAAATAAGAATAATAATACTCAGTTATACAGTGGAATATAACTAACCAACTGCTTCCATGTATTCTGGCGATCACAAGCTGGTGCACATTGCTGCTTTGACTTGTCACTATTTACATAGTGATGCCCAACAGTTGGCAGCACTTGTGCATGATGAAAAGACTGAACATTCACAAATGTGTACATGAGGTTTCCATTGGGTAACAATACTTCTGTTGCCGCTATGATACAGTAAAGATTAATGTACATGTTTGTATTAAATGGATCTGAAAGGGTTAATGGATACAAGAATGTAATTGTAATGGGAGACTGATATTTGATACTTGGAAAAGGGAGAGAAGGGAAAACAGTAGGAGAATATGTACTGGAGGAAATGGATATGGGGAGCAGCCATCTGATAGAATTTCACCCAAAGTGCATTGATAAGATTTGGACTCTGATCATAATTTATTGGTTGTGAAAATGCAGATTAACTCTGGGTGAAGAAGAATAGTATATTACGTAGATGAGACCAGTATAAATTGAAACAACCAGATTTTGTTGAAAGTCTCAGGGGAAGCATTGTACAATAGCTGACTGAAATAGGTAAATGGAACACAATAGAAGATGTATGTATAGCTTTGAGATATGATTCAGAAAAGTCAGCAGAGTAACAAGTTGGTAGTATTTTTAGATTCTGAAAAAAAAAATTATATTGCTGATGCGAAGACACTATTTGAAATTCTGAAATTATTGATGATAAAATATAATGAGTGAAAGCCTATCTGCAACTTACATGGCAGCCTGACTGCATCTGCAGGAGTTGAAGGACATGAAATGGAGGCAATAGTTGAGAAGGTAGTGAGACAAGATTGCCGTCTGTACCCAATGTTATATGTTATCCTTTGCATACACAGATCAAACAGCAAATGAAACTAACAATTTGGAAAAGGACTGAAAGTTCAGAGAGATAAAATAAAAACTTTAAGGTTTGTTGATGACACTATAATTCTATCAATGATGGCAATGGATATAGATCAGGTGAGTGGATCAGATAATTTCCTGAAAACAGGTTATAATATAAACATCAACAAATTTAAAATAGGTAAATGAGTGCAGTCAGATTAATTCAGCTAATGTTGAGAGAATTAGATTATGAAATGAGACAGTAATTCATTAAATGAGTTTTGCTATTTGGACAGCAAAATAATGATGGCAGAAGTGAAGAGGATATAAAATTGAGGCTAGAAATAGTAAGATAAGTGTTTCTGAAAAAGAGAAATTTGTTAATATTAAATGTAAACTGAGGAATTACAAAATCTTTTTTGAAAGTATTTGTATGGAGTGTAGCCTTATACTGAAGTGGAATATGTGGGATAAACAGTATAAACAAGAGGAGAATAAATGTTTTTGAAATATGGTGTTACAGAAGAATGCTGAAGATTAGATGGTTAGACTGGGTAGTGATAAAAATGCACCCCATCAAGTTCTGGAGAAAAGAGCTTTATGGCAAAATTTGATGAAAAATGAGATAAGTTAGCAAGACATATCATGACACATCAGCGATGTATTTAATTTGGTAATGGAGGGAAACATTGGAGATAAAAATTGTTGAGGGTGAACATTCTTCATTCTTGATTACAATAATCAGGTAGAAATGGGATGCGTGCTGAAGTAGTTATGCAGTGATGAAGAGACTTGCATGGAATAAACTAACTTGGGAAGCTGTATCAAACCAGTCTTTGGACTGAAGACGACAACCATAACGATATAACCGCCCAAGCCAAAGGTCTTACTTATATGTCAAATGCTACTATTTTTCTATAATCTCTCTGCTGTAATGTAAATATTCAGCTCATTTAGATAATATGGTTGTAGTAACTTCACACACAAAAATAAGTATGCACCTAAAGTGTAAATCACTTAAATGAGTTAACAGTTCAGAAATTCCATACACAGTCCAAGTACAATGCCAGGCAAAATACAGTAGTGCAGATTCAAGTTAAAATGAGAACACACTATAACACAATGAGGCTGAGTGTACGCCACTCTAGGATTATATCAGGTAGATTTCTTGTCAGTATCTTGAGCTGGTACTGTCCATTGCCTGCGTGCATTGTTCCCAAAACGGTGCTGTGTCCAGTATTTGATCCTACTGCCACCTGGCAACTGGACCTGTGCCACTGGGCACCAGCACTAACAAGTTGAATCATGTTGGTAGCAGCTGCCTAGGTGCCAGTATGATACGAGTAGTAACAGAGTGTTACCACAGTTATCTTGGTAACTTCAAAGTGTCAGAGAATTCATTTTCATCTTCACTTGCAATGCATTCAGAGTCCATTTTCTTTGTAGACAAATCATCATATTGATGGCTTATTTATGAAGCAAAAGTTAAGAAAAACATGCTTAGTCTTTTATCTAAATGCAGAAGAGATAAATTTACAAGATGGTACAAATGCAATGGGGAAAAACTGAATGCAATAAACAGCTTCAAAAGAAAGTTCATTTGTATTGTGCAGAGGAAGGCTTTGTTATGGTATGACTCTGGAAATACTATTTTGACCTTGTATTATCTAGTTACAGTTTTGGCAAGAAAAGATTACATATCTTGGTACTGGGTGGAAACAAAGATAGATAATATAATTATAAAGTCCCATGTTCTCCCTCATGCATGCCCAGTCTGGACATACTGAATAGTGTGCCATCCTCGACCAATGACATGACTTGTACGTGGTATGGGTGAATGTGGGATCAGCACACTGCTCTCCCAGGTGTTGTTGGGTCTGCTGATCTTGGAGCCACTGCTTCTCATACAAGTAGCTCTTCAGCTGACATCACGAGACTGAGTGGACTCTGTTCCAGTCCTCCCACTAACAGAAAGATCCCTGGCAGTACCAGGTATTGAACCCAGGTCCACCAAATGACAAACAGCTATGTTGACTACTCAGCTACAGAGGCAGACAAAAAGAAAGAAGGGAATATGAAGTATCTGCACTAGCAGAATAAAAATGCAGAAAACACAAGTTCAGAAACAGTTTATTGGACTTACCAAAATGAAACAATAATACAATCTCCAAAAGAACAGCCAAGTTGATCCCAACTGCGGATTGACACAAATATAAAATAACAAATAATAATAATAGAAAAGATCTGACTCTTCGTGGGGAGCGAACACGACAAACAATTCTACTATGTCAAGATGTTTGTCAACTATACCAAGTCCATCTACAAGAGATCAGCCAGCTAGAAGAGGCATCTGGCCAGCTAGAAGAGACATCTGGCCTCGGCTGCCGAGGCGGCAGCTCTGTATCCTTCCAGCAGAACTGCCTTTTGCCAGCAGTGCACCACCTTATAAAGCCCGTTGGCAGATGGATGTGCAGAAACTATTTCCGACCATGTGCCTGGCATATCAGAGAAGTTCCTGGGCTAGCTACGACCTCTGGTGAAGCTGTTCTGCAGGCTCCACAAATGGGTAGCAGTTCCTGATGGCCGTTGGTGGAGACCTGGTGTTGTGTTGTGTTGTGGCCACTAGTAAGTATTTGTTTTGACAAGGCAGATGGTGCAGGTTTTCCTGGTGAATATATGCCCTGTGATGCAGTCATCCCATGTCGGTTGGACATGAAGTGGGATGCCAATGCAGCAGGTGCTACGATGTATGAAGTGGACAGCCACAGCAGAATTAAAATTCATTTGTAATTTCCTTGGATCATGCGGCCCAAAATAATTTGTGACATTTTTTAACATGATGTAGTGTAAGCACATGAAACACAAATCAGATTATATTGTTTCTTGTCTAGAAATTTTGATCTTAAAAATACACCTCGATCTTCTCAATTTAGAATGTGAAAAGTCAATGAAATCTTGAGAAAAACCGAGCAACACAAGGGCTGATGTCAACAGAACAGTGCTTTACAAGGTCTGGTCCTATTGAAGCTAATACACCAATGATTTCTTTTGACCTATTGATTAAATTATCAAACCCACTATAGGGGGACTTCCAGATTAACATGGACTCCTTAGGAGAGTCTGACTTGGCATTTGTTACATTACTGAATCATTGCTATACATTAAAGAAGTATCTTTGGATTTGTGTTCTGACAATATAAGCAGTTCCATAGTATTAGCATATTAGCATCTAGAAATATGAAAGAAACTAAAGTCAATCATGAAACGGTTTTGAGGCACTTAAAGAAGACTGTATAGTAACAGTTCAATTCCATATTATTTGACAGTGATTTGAAATTACATCTGCAAAAAATAGCTGAAAGAGAAAGGATTTTCACAATTTTTGAAGCCACTCATTTTTCCTCTCCAGTGTATATATCTTACATGTGTTGACTGGACGTTCTCCACTTTCCTCTGCCCTTAGCCTCTTCCTCCATGTCTTTTCTCTGAAGTTTTTCCTTTGATCACTCTTTGTTGCAGGCAGTATGTCCCAGCTAAGTTGTCCTTGTTATTTATTTATACATGTTCTATAGATCCGGTATACAAAAGAATTGCAAGGATATGTAACGAGTCACAATATAAATTAACACAGTAGCTTACTTGTATATGCTAACAAATGTAAATTGCAATTGGTGTATAAGAAACAAAATATGTTAATAGTTACAGGCTTAAGCACTTTCCATGGTAAAACAGAGGTATAAAATAATAAATTACAATTTTCCATATTACAAACTATACATTAGCAGGAATTTGATAGTGCCAATTGTCTGAACACGAATTCCCATCCTGGTGTAAGATGTATTAAGTTACAAAGTAGCAATAGCAAATATACAAGTAAAGTATTACATCTAAGTTACAATGTTACACTAAAGGATTGATTAAGAGAGTAAAAAGCTTTTTCAAGAAGATATTCCTTCAATTTACTCTTAAATTTTGGCGTTTCACTGGTAAGATTTTTTGTGTCAGATGGGAGTGCATTAAACACCTTTATGCTTGAGTAGTATACTCCCTTTTGTATCAGACTCAAGTTTTTTCTGTCAACATGAAAGTCATGTTTTGTTCTTGCGTCACAGTCATGATAAGAAGTATTGGTTTTGTACATGTGTAGGTTCTTAGCCTAAAAGCATATAAGGGATAAGATATATTGTTAGGTCATTGTTAATATCTTGTGTGTTTTAAAAAGATTTCTGCATGAATGATTCCTGATAACTCCACTTATAATTCGAATTGCTCTTTTCTGAGTTACAAATACTTTATTTGCCATTGCTTGGTTACCCCAGAATATTAAGCCATAGGATAACAATGAATGGAAATTGCCAAAATAAGCATCCTTAACAGCATCACTATTAGCAGTTGTTGCTATAATACATAGAGCATAAGTTGCTGAAGCAAATCTTTTTCTCAAGTCCAAAATATGACAAGACCAATTTAATTTATTGTCAATGTGGAGGCCTAAAAATTTTGTTGAATAAACTTGATGTATATCTTGATCATTACAGCTTAGACTTACGTCATCCTGAACTTTGTGAGACCCATGGAAATATATGAACCGGATTTTATTTAGATTTAAAGTTAGGCCGTTGCATCTGAACCACTTATGGAGGTCATGGAACACCAAGTTGGCAGATGATGCAATATCATTTTGAGGTGTTTTTTCAATTACAAGGGATGTATCATCTGCAAAAAGAGTAAATTTGATGGTAGCCTTAGAACAGTGAGGAAGGTCATTAATAAAAATAAGAAAGAGCAAAGGGCCAAGCACCAAACATTGCAGCATGCCTACACTAACTGTTCCCCAGCCAGTGGAAGCTATTGAGCTACCTTCATGATTCAGCAATACCCTCTGCTTTCTGTCAGTCAGGTATGATCTGAGCCACATTCTCAGTGTCAATTAAACCATAATAGGCTGCTTTTGAAAGGAGGATTTCATGACTCACACAGTCAAAGCCTTTGGTTAAGTCGCAAAAAATACCAACTGAAGCCAATTTATTGTTCAGTGCTACTGGAACATTATTAGTAAAGGAGAATATGGCATCATAAGTTGACAGGTCTGATTGGAAACCAAATTGGCATTGACTAAGAGCCTTGTGGAAATTCAGGTGATCTACAATTCTCCTATGCATCAGTTTCTCGAGAACTTTGGAGAAGCGTGTTAAAAGGGATATAGGGCGGTAGTTAGAAGCATCAGTTTTTTCACCCTTCTTGAACAGTGCTTTCACATCGGTATACTTCATTCTATCAGGGACAATATCTTGTTGAAGGGATTCATTAAATATATGGCAAAGTATTACACAAATGGCATTACGAATATGTTTAAGTACCTTAGTGGAGATATTATCAAAGCCAGATGACATTTTGGTTTGCATTTTAGTGATGATCCTTTTCACTTCACTGACTGTAACTGGGGCTTTGAGCATTTGATTAATTTTGCACAGACCAGATCCTTTCAGAAGGTCCATAGCCCCATTGACTGAACTCTTTTTCTTCCCACTTCTGTTCTTGCAAGTCATTATGGGTTCAGAATTTGACCCATTAATAGTAATGCAAGAAAAATGTTGTTCTTGAAGTAAGATGAAGCTTTTTGAATGGGGTTGAAGTGAGGACTGGCACATGCAAGATCTTCTCATACTGCCCCAAGTGTGTGTTTGGTTGGGGAGGGGGGACATGGTTCAAAAATTATTCATGATTGGCAACCCCTCAAAAATGGAGAGAACTTGGTATCTCCACTTGCAGTATTGAACTTGCAATATCAGATTACTTTTTGTTTTAGTCTCCATAGAACTTTTGTGATGTTGTAAATTTGATTTTAAAATAGTGCTGTAAAAAGTGTTTTCATGGTTTTTCACTCAGAAATCACAGTAGTTCTACAGCAGCTGAATTACGTTTTCATCATAATAATGGCAAAAGTTTTTTAAAAAAGGCGCATATTTCAGTTGATAAAATTCATTTAAAATAAAAACTCTCTCACTTTTGCATTAAAGTATCAAAAAATTTTCTCCCAACCCTCTCACTTGGGCTCCAGTCTCAGAACAGAGCAAAGTTCAGCAGTGGCAACAGCAGTTTATTGTTTGTGTACAGTTAGTTTAATGGACTTTTTACATCCTTCTGAGTAGAAGTCAACAGTGGATGTTTATTTATCTGCTTTTTGTGGTGTTACTCATTTTGTTGTAAGAGTTTGCACATTTTTTGGGCATTTGTGCTGAGTGAGTTCAACTTCTTGGGTTAGTGTTACATTAGCTGAGGTACAGGAAAAGAATGATTAAACATTTATGTGTATTGCACCTGTTATGTATGAATGCAAGGGGAATTGTCCACTGTCCATAATTAACTGGAATCTGGGTTGCCACAGTTGACAACCTTCAGGTTGCTGGCCTTGGCTGTAGTGGCATCTGAGATAGCTTCTTTGGCACCTCTGGAGCCTATAGCATCACTTGAGATCTCTGATGGCACTGCAGCTTCTGATTCATATGTCATGACCAGTCAACACTTACCTTTTGGTGACTAGTGACAGGATTGTGAATCTCTGGGCAGAAGGCAAAAGTGGGTACCAACTATACTGCTGTCCCTTTATGTCTTAAAAGCACTCACCTACTGGAACTGTGGCTGATCTTCCTGAGAGGTCTGGGCAAATGTAGAGACTGGTATTACTTGTTACTGGGTGCTTCAGTGTTAGACAGGAGATAGAGCCCTTCAGTGAAATACCAGGCAGTTCAGGGAAGAAGGCCAGTGTCTTCTCTGTTTGATCACTGCGGGTCCCTTCCGAGATGTAGAGGAGGATCTTTCAGCAGTGATTGAGCACACTAGGTACAACTGGCTGCAAATTTTGGCTCATGTCAGCATGGATTCAGAGGCCATCTTTGGTTCCTACAGGCAGCTGGCATAGAGCAGGGAATCATTGATCACAAGGCCATTTTTGAGCCATCAGCACAAAGATATCATCTTCATCACTAACAGCATTCAGTAGCAATGGAGAAAGTTCAAGAGCATTGTATGATAAACTTTAGACCGGTATGTGATGAGCAAATTTATGAGTAATGGAGAAGACCCAATGTGGTTTGACAACCATGTTAGAAAGTTTCTATGATAGCAGAGAGCACATCACTGCAAATTTATGCAGCCAAAGCCTCAAAGACAAACAAAAACTAAATGAAGCAAAAATTAATGTAATGAGAGCCATCTGTGAAACATTTAATTAAATCAGAAGTAAAATACTGTCTACTGACCTGACAGAAATCCTAAGAAGTTTTGGTCTGATGTTAAATCATAACTAGATTGAAGCCATCTGTCAAGACACTGTGACTATAATGGCATTGAAATAGAGAATGACATAGAAAAGACAGGAATGCTAAATGCCTTTTTCCAAAACTGTTTCACAGAGGAAAATTGCACTGTGGCATCCCCTTTAATTCATCACACAAACAACAATATGGCTGTTATTGAAATAACCAAATAAGTGGCCGTGGGATAGAAAAGCAACTGAAACTGCACAACAGAGAGAAGGTCACAAAATCTAATGGGATTCCAGTATGGTTCTATCTAGAGTATGCTAAAGAACTTGCATCTCTTCAGGCAGTTGTGTACCTCGGGTCTTTGGAGAGGCAAAGTGTTCCCGATGATTGGGAAAAAGGACAGGTAATTCCTGTTTCCAGGAAGGGTTGTCAAACAGATGCATAAAGCCATAGGCCTGTATCTGTGAATCATTTGCAAAAAATTTGAACATGTGTTATTCCCACATATTATGTCATTTCTGGAGACCAAAAATCTCCTGTATGGGAATCAATGTGGGTTCCAGAAACAACAGTCATATGAAACCCAGCTTGCTCTCTTCATCCTTGAGACCTAGAATGCAGTAGGTACTGGTGCCCAGGTAGCTGCTGTGTTCCTTGACTTCTGTTAAGCATCTAGTACAGTTCTGCACTGCCACCCAATGAACAATATATGAGTGTACAGAATATCTGACCAACTGTGTGAATGGACTGAACAGTTTCCAGCAAACAGATCTTGGCAAGTCATTATCAATTAGGAAAAGTCTCCAGATGTAAAAGTGACCGTGAGCATACCCCAAGGAAGAGTTATAGGTCCATTAGAAAATTGTAGCAAAATGTGGGAAGACCCGCAGAGGATGAGTGCTTGGTACTGGTTTGGTAATTGGCAGTTAACATAAACAAATGTAGCATATTGTACATACATAGAGAGGAAGACCCATTATTGTATGATTGCAGTATTGAAAAACAATCAGTGGAAGCAGTTACTTTCATAAAATGTGTAGGAGTTTGTGCATGGAGTGATTTAAAGTGGAACAACCATATAAAAGTAATCATAGGAAAGGTAGATGCTGAACTGAGATTAATTGGAAGCGTCCGCAGAAAATGTAGTCCCTCAACAAAAGAGGTGGCCTGCAAAACTTTCTTTTGACCAGTACTTGAACATTGCTCATCAGTATGGGATCCAAACCAAATAGGATTGACAGAGGAAATAGAGCAGTTCCGAAGAAGAGCAGCACATTTCATTAAAGGTTCACTTATTAAGAACGATAGTGCACCAGAGATAATCAACCGACTCCAGTTGCATTCAGTGTGGTCTAGACAGTTTGTATCATGCTGTGGTTTACTGTTAAAATTCCAAGAGTGTACATTCCTAGAATAGTCAACAAATATAGTGCTTCCTCCCATATGTTTCTCACAAATAGACCACAAAGACAAAATTAGAGAAATATGAGTCCACACTGAGTCTTAGCAGCCATTGTTCTTCTAGTGAAACATTTGTGACTCAAAAACGAAAGATGGAGGTGACAGTGGTACACAGAGTACCCCCTGCCACATGCTGCAAGGTGGTTTGCAGAGTGTAGATGTAGAAACATAGACTGCCGTATCTATTTAAACAACAAAAGACATCAGTTGTGGAGCCAGGCTGTACAATTTCCTGGCAGGTGGGAACATTTTGGTGGGTAAGGACTATAAAAGAGAACCTTGGCTTTACTTGCAAAGCTCTTTTACCATCTGCGCTATCCAGACATGTCTCAGGATCTGCTCTCACAGCTCCCCTTTTCCCAGCTGTTCTCTCCTAGTTTCCAAATTCTGCATAAGCTTGCCTGCATATTTTGCTGGAAGAAAGAATAGATATACTGCTGGAAGTGAAGCCATTAACGAGCTCATGTGTCACGCCTGGACAGCTCAGTTGGTAAGAGCACTGGCTGTGAAAGACAAGTACATCAATTCCTGCTTGCAGCTAGGGTGTCCATTTAATTATAATTTCATTTATAGCAAAACTGCATGGTCATCTACGGTAACTGTTCTATTGGGAACAGATACTACCGTCATATACAGACAAGTTTCCGATATTTACAAAAGGCCTGCTACACAATCTTAAGTTGTCAGGAAGTTTCAAAACACCACATATTCTACTGCAGATTGAAATATTCGTGTTACTGTCATATAATTGGAAAATAACAGATAATCTGGTAAGCGTAGTCAATAAGTTGTTGGGGCTGGCATCTTGGATGCCAGCTTGACAATATCAGCTTTAATGTTGGCTGCACTAATTTTTAAAAATAGATGCAAACTCTTACCTAAAGTCTTGATAGCAATTTGTAATTCTTTTCTTAGAGAAAAATTTTTCTTGCACTCTGAAATGCTGCCGAAGACAGTGTAGTGTGCAGGGTGCAGACATGTTTACTTCGAGAAAGGGTTTGGAAGACTGGGGAAGACTGGCATAAGATAACAGTGTAATGTTGTTATTAAATAAGGCTTTGAAGCCCCATTACCTCCATCTGTATAAATTTTCTGGAACTTTCAGGACATCCACTACAATTACTTATATTGCCTGAACACATGTATTACCAGGAAAACTACTTTTTTTCATCATTAAGTTCTTCAGAAGGAATCAAACAAGACAGAAAGTGTCCTAAATTTACGTTTCTGATATGGCCTTTAAAGTTTTGATTTTGTCATGAAATGCTTTTACATATCAGTAGATTTAACAAATTTTCCATCTCCTTGTAGTTCCAAATTTAAGTCATTCAAGTGGAAAGTGAGGTCACATTTTCATCTTAAATTGGCAAGTTCTTCATCGGGCTTGACTTTCTTTGGGGAAAAAATTATTTGTTTACAAATGTTCCAGTATGTTGAAAATACTTAAAGAACTTATCCTCAGCTAAGTCCGTGCACATTAGATTGATAAATTGTGTTTCCATATTCACTAGGCATGTTAGCCAACACCACTGAAACTGAATTGTCTTGTGTGGTTTATGTTTGCTACTGATAAATAGACATGCCAAGGTAGCCAAAGAATATTGGAACTTTATTAATCTTCTGATCAAATACAGTACTAGTTTCTTAGAAGAAAAGAGCCATATCATTTATGCTAGACATAGTCAACCACGTTGCATTGATCTGCCCTAAAAAAAGCCTCTTACATTGCTGAAAAATGTGCATATGTGGATGTAGTCAACGATTGAGCCACCAGCGATGACTCATCAGTTTAGATGTAGTATGTGAGGCAGAGATCTCCAGTTGGTGAGGCTAGGATTTGGCTGATGTAAAGCCTGGAGTGTACTGCACACTTGGCAAATGGCACTCTGATTAAAGGACCACTTAGCATGGTCTATGTGAAGCCGATAGAAGTGTGAAGTGTGAACTGCCAATGCCAACTGCCTGAAGAGTGGACAGACAGTGTCCTATAAAGCCATCTGGTGAAAGCACAGTGGGAAAACACAATGGTGACACATGACTCACAAAAGGAAGACAACAGCCGCACTACATACGGCAAGTGTAGCACTGCCAGGTGCCGTGATTCTGCTGGAGGTGTGATCTTCCCCAGTTGTGTTGCTGGCATACTGGATGGTTGGCAACCCATGGTAAACCACTAAATGGCTCGTGGCTCTATTGTAGGCAACAACCAAGGGTAGAGCATATCTCTTTCCCAAAGACATGGCAGGGCCATCTCACTATGTGGTCAGTAGCTGTAACATAGGTGACAGTCAAAGATACAGCATTATTATTTTGACTGTGGTCAATGGCTGTGACATAACTGACAGCTAAGAATACTGCACCCTTTCTTCCTCAATGGGGAGATGGAGGGACCATCATGGAGCAGAGGCACTTCCCATAGAGAGGGGGCATCCTGGAGCAGGACAGCAGATCCACAAAAGGGTGACAGGTTCAATGGAGATGTGGACTTGAAATTGAGGCCAAAGGTCAGTGATGTGGAGGTGGTCATAAAGAAAGGGAGGTCCACTCATCTGAGGATGTGGAGGGCTCAACCTGGAAAGAAGAGATATGCGGGATCACTGTTGAGGAAGGGCAAATGAAGGTGGTGTGAGATGGTGTAGCCCGTCTTTGCAGCAAAATTTCG
The DNA here is from genome assembly GCF_021461385.2 of Schistocerca piceifrons. Classification (NCBI taxonomy): domain Eukaryota; kingdom Metazoa; phylum Arthropoda; class Insecta; order Orthoptera; family Acrididae; genus Schistocerca; species Schistocerca piceifrons. Next base: position 10,735,242 of record NC_060149.1, read on the forward strand.
AAGGCTGAAGAACAGGAGTTCTGGGGGAATCTGGCAGGAGTCCCAAGCGGGATGTTGACATGTGAAAAGGCAGGCACTCTGTGTTGAGTGGAAGGCCCTGGAAGTTGCAGGAGACATCCAGAACCAGTGATGTCTAGGGGTAGCAACCAGTATGGGGTAGCACAGGGTAGGAACCTGCAGAAGGTATGGTGCATGCTGTGAAGCCATGTGTCAGAGAAGAAAGCAAGAGCGTGATCCACACTTGAAAATGAAGAGGCCTAGGAGAGGAAACAGGGTGCCGAGGAATTGGGCTGAGCACCAGAAACAGGGAGAGAGGAAGGTGTAACTGAAGGCAACCAGTCAGCAGGGAACAAGTTGTGGTCTGTGGAGTCAGAAGAGAGTGGGGCGATGCCGCCATTGGAAGGAGAGGGTGAATTCATGGAATGAATGGATGTCAGTAGCAAAGCAAGCAAGGAAGAGTGGACTGGAGATGGGCTTTGTATGGTCCTGTGGCATGAGGACTGGTGAAGGAGATGCTGGCAGCATTTGAGCCGGTGGTTCTGGAGCTGGTGGTGCTGGGGCGAATTGCACCTGAGTTAAGGGGGGGGGGGGGGGGGGGGGGGGGGAGTGGGGTGCTAGAGTCAGTAGTGCTGGAGCTTAGTGTGCCTCCATTTCTGCACTGTACTCAGCCCAGGTGCCCCACTGGCCATCAGATCCTCTGAATGTGGGTGCTGATATGGACATTGCTTTTTGGGATGCTGCTGCTGTAAATTGTAGTTGAAGCACCTGAGTAACATCTTGGAACAACTGCTGGGTCTACTGAACTCGTAACTGTAAAAGCTGAATTAGTGACTTTTGGTGCTGCATTAGCTGTGAGGACTAGTGAATGCAAGAGACATGCTATGACTACTGACAACCCAGGAGGCAATTAGTGAAACAACAACTATCATCCACAGTTCCCTAGAATGGGTAGCACGCATACAATCCCAATGAAGGTCTCAAGCTCCCATAAATACCAACAATAACAGTTTGCAATCCGATTATGTGGTGAGAACCAACTGAAAACGCCATGTGGAGAGCACATGAATGTGGTGAGTGGAGGGAGATGATACAAACTTCAAAATAACCCACAAATTACCTTTTTCGTGGTTACTGTTCCATGGGGACATTATTTAATAGAAAAATTGTGTGTTACTATTGGAATCATGAATACTAATAGGAAACAACAAAAAATTTGTAAATCATTTCCCAATGCAACTTTCATACCAGTTGACAGCTCTAAGAGAAAGCACTTTACAAAACATGGTCAGCACTGAAATAGCAGGGGTAAAGATGCCATGCATGCTGGAATAGTGAAAGCTGTTCTATCAACAAATAAAATAAACAATATCTCAGTTCCCCTGGCAGCAGTGACAAGTATTGAAGATCCAACCATATCTTTGCAAACAACAGATTACTCAACAGCAACACTACCTCAAACATCAGGTGCTGCAACAGTGGAATCTCAAAATGCAGCAGTCAAACCTGCAACTTCTGTCCCCCTGCATTCACCAGCAGCAGTGGTGGAAATTACATGAAATTACATTTACTGTTGACTTTCCATCAGCGACTCAAGACACTTCATCAGTCTGAGTCCCTCCACAATCTACAGAAGGACAAGACCCTACTCCACCTGATGAGGCAAGCAGAAGAATCCCAAGAACCAGGAAATGCACAAGTCTACAAGAGTTTTGGTACCCAGCCTCAGTTCCAGGACTAACTTAAGTCAAAAATCTGTAGTTACATTGCCTGTAATCACTAATTCCAATTTACAACAAAACAGTGACATCAGAACAAAGAGTTTAGGAAATGACAAACTTCGTATTTTTCATTAGAATATAATAGGTCTAAGAAAGAAAATTGACCAGGTGGGCATTAATGTCAATGATGCAATAAACAATGCTCATATGTTATGTTTAACAGAACATCATTTGACAGAAAAAATTGAAATGGTGCAACTATATAATTACAACCTAGCAGCTCATTATACAAGAAATACAATGGATAGTGGTGGAGTAATAATGTATGTTAAAAATAATATAGTGTACAGGTCTGTAGATGTAAAAAAATTATTGTGTTGATCAACATTTTTAGGCTTGTTGCATTGAACTCCACATTAATACTTTGCCTGTTTATGTGATTACTGTTTACAGAGCACCCTCATGAAAGCTTCATATCTTTCTCAACAAATAGAATTACTTTTAATTCGCCTGTTCTCAAAAACGCAAAGAATAATCATGCTTGGTGATTTTAATAGAAATTTTCTTACCTGTAATAATTATAGAACATATATTGACAATGTAACGAGCTCTTTTAATCTGAGGGCAGTTCTTGACTTTCCCACAAGAGTGACTAAGAACTGCACAAGTCTGATTGACAGTATTTTTGTAGACAATAACAGAATTGATAATATTTATATAACATAAATCTTAAATGGCCATGCTGATCATGATGGGCAGTTTTTAAAAGTGCATGATGTAAGCCCAGCCAAAAAGAGTAGTTTTACATATCAAGCTAAGGATGTCAATAACAAATTTAACAAATTACTGAATGAATTCATTACCATTTTTGAAGCTGTATTTCCCAAAAGAATTTTTAAAAAAGTACCAATCTGAGTGAGTACAGGAGACTTTGACTCACTAAGAGAATCAAAACATCCTGTAAAACAAAGAGAATGCTTTATGTTTCACTCAGAAATTATAAAAAACCTCAGGATAGGAAGCACTACAAATTATACTGTAGCAGCTTAAAGAGTGTCATTAAAAAATCAAAGAGCATGTTTATTAATTCTGAAATTAACAGTTCAAATAAAAAGATAAAAACTATTTGGAATGTGATCAAAAGGGAGACAGGAAAAATTACAGAAGGTACAGACAGTATCAAAGTGTGTCATAATGGAAGCATGGTAGATGAGGGTGATATAGTTGTCAAGATCTTGAACAACCATTTTTTGACAGTAGCAGATGAAACTCATTGTAAAGAGTCTAGAGTTGAAACCATGAGTATTCTACAAAAAGCAGTGCAGAACAAAATTAGTCAGATGCATGTACCCAATATTACAACTGAAGAGTTTGAGAAGGTAATTAGGCAATGAAAAATAAAAACTCCATTAATGTGGATAAAATATCTATCAACGTACTGAAGCACTGCTGCAAATTTATTCGTGAAGTTCTCTGTCACACATTGAATGAGCCCATAAATCAAGGTACCATCCCTAATAGACCCAAATATGCAACTGTGAAACCACTGTTCAAAAATAGTGATAAAGCTGATGTTTCCAATTACCCGTCAGTTTCATCATTAACAAATCTCTCTAAAATCTTAAGAGACACTAACGTTCAACAGAATCATGGCTCATCGTAATAAAAATAAAATCCTTCATGAAAATCAGTTTGGATTCCAAAAGGGTATTTCAACTGAACACACCGTTTTCTCATTTGTCAAACAACTCCTTGAATCCATAAACAATAAAATGTTACCTGTTGGAATCTTCTGTGATCTGTCTAAAGCTGACTATGTAGATCACACAACTTCATGTATGAAGGCTGAGCAGTATGGATTAAATGGTAAAGTAAGGATGTGGCTCTAGTCATATGTAGATGACAGAAGGCAGTTCATGTACTAAGGCTGAGCAGTATGGATTAAATGGTGAGGTAAGGATGTGGCTCTAGTCATATCTAGATGACAGAAGGCAGAAGGTAGTATTGATCAATTCTGCAATGGCACCTGCCTGCTCTGACTAGCATACAGTAAAATGTAGTGCCACCAGGCTCAGTGCTTGGTTCCTTACTTTTCCTCATCTTTATCAATGATCTGCCATCCTGTATGACACAAAAAGCACACTTCACCCTGTTTGCTGATGACACAACCATCGTGCAATCTAGAAAACACTGCGACCACTGTATTCAAAGAAGCTCTAGCTTGGATCACTTCAAATGGTCCGTTGCTCAATGTGAACAAGACTCAATTCATTCAGTTTCAAATAGCAAATAAAATACAGGAAAATGTTGAAATAAAATGTGGTGACAGAAATTTTGATAGTTGATTCTTCCAAATTCCTGTGATTACACATGAACAACTCTCTAAACTGGTCAGTTCACATCAATGAGCTATGTGAAAGACTGAATTCAGCAGCATTTACCAATCACTCCAATTCATCGGTTTGTAAAACAATTAAGCTGCATACCCAGGATATTTCCATTCAGTTATGACATATGGCATCATATTTTGGGGTAACAAGTCATGAGCAAACAGAGTGCACCTCAGATACTCCTGCAGAAATATGGTATGTGAACAATAATCATACACTTTACAAAAGAAACAGTGAATATCATGATCATGATACAAGAAGTAAACATGATCTTCACAAAGGTGTAAAAAGTCTCAGCATGGTACAGAAAGGAGTACATTATTCAAGTATAAAAGTACACAATAAACGTCCATTTCATGTTAAAACAGTCATTGGGGATATGACTAAATTCAAAAAAAACAGCTGAAACTTTATCTTTTGAATAGTTCTTTCTGTTCTTTACAGGAATTTTTTGACAGTGTGTAACAATTAGTACAAAATGTTCAATTTTAAGCATTCCTATAAGAACTGACTATGTAGCACTGGCATATCAGCTGATGACAGAATGTTTTTTATATGTATTAGAATGTATGACTTATAATTTGTTTGTGTAATCATTATTACTACTATAATCTGTGTTATTGTTGGTTAAACACTTGAACCTCATGTATCTGTTTGTATGTGATTTGGTTTGTAAGCCTCATGATCATTTACATATGATTATTACATGTTCTTCATCCTAGCGATACACTTGCATCAAGGACCTAAGGACCACAAAAATAAATAAAATAATATAAAGTATTGTGGTTGAGCACAAAGTCAACAAAAATGGAATCCCTCAGTCATGAATCCTTGTAGCCTATGGATAGAATGAGAACATCACTGCAAAATTTTTCTGTAGTTGCCAACCGAAGTGGCTTGTGTGGTTTATGCACACTGCTGACAAGTGGACATGCCCAAGTAGCCATAGAACAAAGGGACTTTCTACATCTTCATCTACATCCATACTCCGCAAGCCACCTGATGGTGTGTGGCGGAGGGTACTTTGAGTACCTCTATCAGTTCTCCCTTCTATTCCAGTCTCTTATTGTTCGTGGAAAGAAAGATTGTCGGTATGCCTCTGTGTGGGCTCTAATCTCTCTGATTTTATCCTTGTGGTCTCTTCACAAGATATACGTAGGAGGGAGCAATATACTGCTTGACTCCTCGGTGGAGGTATGTTCCCAAAACTTCAACAAAAGCCCGTACTGAGCTACTGAGCATCTCTCTTGCAGAGTCTTCCACTGGAGTTTATCTGTCATCTCCGTAACACTTTCACAGTTACTAAATGATCCAGTAACGAAGTGCGCTGCTCTCCATTCGATCTTCACTATCTCTTCTATCAACCCTATCTGGTACGGATCCCACACCAGTGAGCAGTATTCAGGCAGTGGGCGAAAAGGTGTACTGTAACCTACTTCCTTTGTTTTTGGATTGCATTTCCTTAGAATTCTTCCAAGGAATCTCAGTCTGGCGTCTGCTTTACTGATAATTAATTTTATGTTGTCATTCCATTTTAAATCACTCCTAATGCCTACTCCCAGATAATTTATGAAATTAACTGCTTCCAGTTGCTGACCTGCTATATTGTAGCTAAATGATAAAGGATCTTTCTTTCTGTGTATTCGCAGCACATTACACTTGTCTACATTGAGATTCAAATGCCATTCCCTGCACCATGCGTCAATTTGTTACAGATCCTCCTGCATTTCAGTACAATTTTCCATCGTTACAACCTCTCAATATACGACAGCATCATCCGCAAAAAGCCTCAGTGAAATTCCGATGTTATTCACAAGGTTATTTATGTATATTGTGAATAGCAATGGTCCTACGACACTCCCCTGTGCCACACCTGAAATCACTCTTACTTTGGAAGACGTCTCTCCATTGAGAATGACATGCTGCATTCTGTTATCTAGAAACTCTTCAATCCTATCACACAATTGGTCTGATAGTCCATGTGCTCTTACCTTGTTCATTAAACGACTGTGGGGAACTGTATCAAACGCCTTGCAGAAGTCAAGAAACATGGCATCTACCTGGGAACCCGTGTCTATGGCAGTCTGGGTCTCGTGTACGAATAGCGTGAGCTGGGTTTCACAAGATCGGCTTTTTTGAAACCCACGCTGATTCCTGCAGAGTAGATTTCTAGTCTCCAGAAAAGTCATTATACTTCAACATAATACATGCTCCAAAATTCTACAACTGATCGACATTAGAGATATAGGTCTATAGTTCTGCACATCTGTTCGATGTCCCTTCTTGAAAACGGGGATGACCTGTGCCCTCAGGCAAGTTCCTTCGTGTACTCTCCGTTAAATCGAACTGGTATCCCATCAGGTCCAGCAGCCTTTCCTCTTTTGAGTGATTTTAGTTGTTTTTCTATCCCCCTGTCATCTATTTTGGTATATACCATTTTGTCATCTATGCAACAATCTAGAGAAGGAACTACAGTAAAGTCTTCCTCTGTGAAACGGCTTTGGAAAAAGACAATTTGTTTTTCGGCCTTTAGTCTGTCATCCTCTGTTCTTTATTAATCTTCTGAACAAATACAGTAACAGTTTCTTAGGTAAGAGTTTTATTATTTACGCTAGCCATACTCAAACCAGTTGCCACGGTTAGACCTAAGAGGGTATCACTGATATAGCCACAAAGTGTTCATATGTGGACAAAGTCTGTGATTTACTAACTCACGATGACTTGGCACTTTGGATGCAGCACGCAAAGCACTGATCTCAGATTGGTAGGCCATGGGTGTGGCCACCGTAAAGCCTGAAGTGTATTGTGAACTCAGCAAATGGAATCCTGATTGAGGGATGTTTCGTGTGGTTGACATTAGGCCCAGAGATCCACGAACTGTGATTTCCTGATATTGACTGGTACAGAGCGGCAATGTCCTATACAGCCATCCAGCAGGATACCAGGAAAGAATGGTGGTGGTACTTGAGTCACAGAAGCAAGGCAGTACTGATGACAGCAGGTCCGCGTGTGGTGATCGTAGTGCCAGCAGGTACCGTGGTGGCTGCTGGAGATGTGGTCTTCTGCAGTTGTGTTGCTGGCGTATTGGAAGGGTAGCAGTCCATGGTACACAACTGGTAGCTGGGCCATAGTGACAGCTGAGGATATAGCGTCCCTCTTTTGTACGGATGGGCTGGTAGAGCCATCTCACTATGTGGTCAGTGGCTGTTCCCAAGGGTACAGAAGGCACTATCAGTGATTAAATCTTGACTGCTTATAAAATTCAGCTCTTGACTACCAAACTCATCAAATGATCTCCATTTTAAATTTTACTGTGAAGTGATCATTGATGCATAATACAACGAAAGGAAATTGGAGGGTCAGAACAACAATTTGAAATTTCTTGTTTCATTTTAGTAACTTTACTTCTTACTTCTATAAATAACTCCATCAGTGGTCACTTTTTCTTTTCTTTTTTTCAACTCAATTTCATTTCTTTTAGACTTTGCACACTTTTTTAAGTATGTGCCTTAACTAGATGGTACCCTTTAGTCTCTGAAGCGTTGTCAACTCTTTGTGTAGCACAAATATGTTGTTGCTACCTCTAATAACAACAGTAAATTTTGCAGAGTCAGAGATGTTTGTATTTTCATTCATAAAGAGATAAATGAAGATAAATTTACTAGCACTTTTTATATATTATTTCATCACCAAAGCCTTCTGCTCTGCATTTCACCACTGAGAAACAGTTTCAGATTCTAATAACTTTCCGGGTTATGTCATGCCTGCATATAATCTCTCAGCACAGGTTTTCCCATTTCTACCTCATTGTGTGATCTACAGCCTCTTCATGTTATCTCAGAAACATAGTAAATATGTTGCAGAGTGGAAACATAGTCTTTTGTTTACTTTGAGAAGATATTTTGTGTTGATGTAGGGTTTGCCTTTAATGATTAAAACCTAGTCTTGTGATCAAGGGGCAAATGCATGTCATATGCAGAAGTTGATAGCCTCTCTTCAAATTGTATTCCTTGAAGACACACATATTTCCTCCCCAAATTAAATACGTAGTGGGTTATTCATATGTTGTACACAAAAGCATCTCTGTCTGTTGACCGAATAAGGAAATCATGAGAATTACTTTTGAATATGATTAAAACATTGCTGATATAGCTACATCAGATTCTAAAAACATTTTCAATTCATCTGTCATTAGCACTAGTTATCCTACTGGGTGGAAACAAAGCTTATGTTTGACAATATACAAGGAAGATAACCCAAAATCACTAGGCGACCAGAGGGTAACCAACATATTGCTCACAGTATGTAAAGCATTTGAAGCAAATTGATTATGAACAGCTGATGGACTACCTTAAAACTTGTAAGATGTCAATCACGGTTCTCATAACATCGTATCACATGTAATAGGATGACCGGGGCGGGTGACATGGTCGGGGTTGTAGGGCGTGGCTGGGTAGAAGAAGGTGGCTGTTTTAGCAATCTTCCTCTTTATTGTCGGTTCTTCCAATACATTTTCCAGTAGCTCAGCCCCACTGCTCGTGTTGTGGTGGAGACGTGCTGATGCACGCAGCCCGGGGAATGTGACGCCACGCTCGGTCAGCGGCTGTACAGGCGGTAGGAGGTTAGCGGCACGAGGCCTGGCCCAGCGCGCCTCCTGCAGACGCTGCGGCCTGTGACGACACCGGGAGTCGCCGGTGCAGCAGCAGGCAACGCCCCCCGCTGGCCGGTCCTGGTGGACAGTGTCACTGATGACGACGATGTGACAGCGACCGATCGCCCAATCGGTCGAACCGAATGCCGACGCCCACCTCTGATGCCCTTAAATAGAGCAGACCGCTGCTGACTCCACCAGTTACGTGTCGGCGTATTTATTAGAAGGTTCTCGATGAGTTGGCTAATGCAACCACACCACACGCAGCCCACGCCTGTGTAATTCTGCTAATGCTGCGTTCTGATGGCTGCCGCACACATACCGACGCTTGTTGCAAAACTGTGTCACCTGCATAACGCGCTGGCCAGCCTTTGTCCGCTGTTTGCAGTTAGGCTGGCACATCGCACACTGAAGCACACTAAATCACAATTTCACACCGTATTTCCTAAAAATAACCCCTTGTTCTCTACAATTCCTCCCTCGTACGGAAAGAATTTGTCCCAGAATTCAACCAAAAAGTCAAAACAACTACGGTTCTGCTGCAGTGCTTCACTACTGTTCAGTGATTTTGTCTGGACCCTTAGGTTAAAGGTTGGAAGGGGCGGAATTTGGGCTACCTTCCTCTTGAGCCGATAGTACACTAATCCTATGACAAAGATAAAAATACAGGCGGCGGTGGTTGATGATCCAATAACTAGTAAGCATTGCTTATGCTCATTACGCTACTCATGCACTCGTTGAAAAAGATGTTCCATAGTTATACTTCCATCCTGAGCTGCTAGCATCTGGTCCAAAGAGGCGAGCAAAGTCTGTTCTAATGTGTTATTCAAAAGAGTGAGATTTTCTGTTGTGACGAATTGCACCAGTCTGGTACATACATCAATGTGCGTGTTATGTTCATGATTGTAGCTCCAGTAATCACGGCTGGTGAACGGAAAGTTGGCACTGAAATGTCACACTGTGTGCCATTAATTAACAGTCCCTGCCCCTGCAATTCTATTCTTTGCGTACTCCTTTGCTTACCCTGCTCGTAACAAACGCAAATAACGACTGTGTTTTCCATTACTGAAAATACCCAATGTGGACCCACTTACTGAAAGAACTGCACTGTGCCTACTATAATTTCCTTAGAGCACTCCGTGACTGGTTCTTGAGAGTGGGATGGAGAATACTCACAAGATTTGGGAACAGTGTGTAACAATTTCGCGGGGCAGATGGTAACTGGACCTGTTTGACAACGCAGCAAGTCTTGTGCAGTGAGGAATGCACGAGCTTGTCTGTTACAGTGTTTCCCGTATGGTTAATTGTACGAATTTCTGCAAAATTTCCCACTTCACTGGATACGTATGCAAGGTGTAACATTCAAATTTACAATCCTTACATGTTAATGGTATTATGATATGAATTCTCAGCAGGGTACCCATCTGCATACTGGTAACAGTGGCTATTTTGTAGAGATAAGTGTTCGTCTGTTAATGTCGTCAGTAGCTCCAGGGATGCGGGCAATTCTGATTGAACTTTCCGTAATCCTTCCCGAAGTTGTTCCGAAGGTAACAGTACCGGGGTTAGGTGCCCACGCATTGCGTGCAACAAAGCCTCCTGTAGTTCCGTGGCTTCTATGCATGCTTCCGTAATACTATCAGCAAGAAAACGGAGCAGCTTAGTGATTATCAGCTGTGAATCGATGTTATCCAACCGGTACTTGATTATACCCCAGTCGTGATTGGTTGTGTCAGCTGTGGCCTTAATGTGGGACATCAAGGTCGCGGCCAAAGCTCGCAATTGGCGCGTATTATTCACTACATCTTTCTCCAAACTCTCTAATTGGGTTGTGTGAAGATCTAGCATTCTCTGGTTGCTATTCGCATTATCCTGTACCTGCCGTAGCATTTCATTAATACTTTTAATCTTCCATGTCAGCGGTCTCAAAAACACTTTTTAGGATACGACCACCTGCGTCTAACCATACTGTTTTCCTACGGACGTGCAGGATTAACCCTGCAGTTAGCCGCAACTGAGCTTGTAAGTGTGCAAAAGCTGATCGTAGTAGCTGATATTCCCCCTGTGTGTCATTAAACCTTGACTGATTAGCCACCACAGAATGAAGTTCATTAAATGTATCCTCTAATTTACAGATTCGCTCTTCAACCGCCCAAATATTACAGTCCACCCTTAATGTCCATTGATGTCCGGACATAATTACGTCCGCTTATCGCGAGAACAAAGCACCACTTGATATAGGGCATACTTTCAAGGCTTCAGCTAAGTGCAACAGCAAAACAGAATAACTATGCTGAGAGATAGTGCACACCTTCCCTCTTCAGTGCAACCCGTGATGCTGGAACTGCTGGTCTTACCAGAACGTCATGCCTCCTGAGGAACAAAAGAAAAACAACTCACATTAGCTCTTCCTTTTTACGCGTGGCCTAAGAGCATAACGGCATGTCTGATCACTTCCACAATTAACTCGGTTCTCCTGTTTATCTACTCCTTTCTTATTCTTTTTCTTAGATTCATCTTTCTCTCCACTAGAAGTTACTGCAGACATTGAAGGAAGTTCCTCAAAATTCCCCTCAAAAGGCCTAATTCAGCTCACGTGCACAATAGTAGGGTGAGTTGGAAGTTGTAATTTTACATTTACCGGTGATGTCATCTCGATCACCCGGAAAGGACCTCGATAACAGGATACATATTTTTTCGTTTTGCCTTTTGGCACATACAGATTAGTCATCATCACCCATTGTCCGAAATGATATTTGGGTAAAGCTGCCTTTATATTGTGAACTTTGTCCTGTCTCTCTAACGCTTTAGTGTTCATTTTTTTCACCTGCCGCCAGATTGTTTTCAGCTTTGTCGATAAATCCTTAACGGCCGGAATATGGGTTCCCGGTGGGGTCTCGAGCAATTCAAATGGAGATGGCATCTTCCGACCAAACAGTAATTCGTACGAAGACAATCTTGTACTTTCATGCACTTTCGAGTTATATGCCGCGGTTACAAACACCAATAGGGTATCCCAATTGTTGTGTTGCGAATCTACATAATAAGTTAACATCTTAGCCATTGTACGATGAACTCTCTCGGTCTGACCGTTAGCCTGCAGGTGTAACACTCTCGTTCTCAATTTCTTTACATGCAACAACTTGCATAAAGGTTCAAATGGCTCTGAGCACTATGGGACTTGACTTCTGAGGTCATCAGTCCTCTAGAACTTTGAACTACTTAAACCTAACTAACCTAAGGACATCACACACATCCGTGCCCGAGGCAGGATTCGAACATGTGACCGGACCTAAAGTTTGACCCTCGATCTGTAATTATAGTTTCAGGTGTTCCGAATTTCAATATCCATTGATGTACCATGGCGTGAGCCACTGTTTTGGCTCACCAGTCCGGAATAGCTGTCATAGACACACAGCGTGAAAAATGATCTATTATTGTTAAAACATAGCGATTACCCGCTGGTGTTTGCACAAATGGTCCCGAGACGTCTGCGCCCAGTAATTGGAGAGGTCTATCCGCTTCCGGTAGTCGTTGTGACACAGTTTTCTGATGACTCAGTTCCGCTCGTTGAGCACACGGAATGCAATTCTTTACGTACTGATCGACATCTTGCCTACGGGTTGACCACCGGTAACTCTGTGCTACCCTCCTTTCTGTTGCTCTGCGACCCGAATGACCAGAAAACATTGAATCGTGTGCTTGCCTTAAAATTTCACTTCCCAATTATTCTGGTACGACTATGCGTCGACCGTTCCTAGTTTTATGGTACAATACCCCGTCTTCCACGACGAACTGTCGCTGCAAGGTAAATCGTTGACAATCTGTGTTGGCAGTTTGTGCCTCCACCCATTCGTTCTCATTTATTCCTATGCATTCCATGGCACATACTTTACGACTCAGACCACCCGCATTTCTGTGCGATTTACCCGGTCGATGAATCACTTCAAAATCATATTCACTAAGACACGAAGCCCACTTAGTTAATCTACTCGTTGGGTCTTTAAGCCCTAACAACCACTTAAGTGCTGCATGGCCAGTAATCACCTTGAAACGTCGTCCGTACAAATAACACCGGAAATAGGTTATTCCGAAAATTAATGCCAATAACTCCTTCTCGGTTGATGAGTAATTTTTTTCTGCATTGTTTAGCTGTCTGGAAGCATATGCTATCGGGTGTTCCTGCCCGTCTATTTCCTGAGATAATACAATACCCAAAGCAAAATTGCTAGAGTCACAGGATAATATAAACTGTTTACTAAAATATGGAAAAGCCAAAACCGGACTAGATGTTAACAAATTTTTTAACTTTTGAAAAGCCTCTTCACATTCTGCTGACCAGTGAAATTTTGCTCCCTTCTTCAACAACTGCATGAGGGGCCTTGCAATTTCCACAAATTTTGGAATATACCTCCTGTAAAAATTGGCGAGACCTAAATAAGACTGCAACTCTTTTACTTTTGTAGGTGACGGAAAATTCATTACCACCTCTACAAGTTTTGGATCTGTCCGGGCACCCTCCTGTCCTATAATGTGACCTAAATAACGGACTTCTTGCAACAAAAAATGGCATTTTTCCATATGAAGAGTTAACCGCGCTGCTTTCAGACGATCGAAAACTTCGCGCAAATGGCTCACATGTTCTTGCACGACCTTTGAGAAAACAATTATGTCGTCCAAATATACCATACACTGATTAGGTTCCAGCCCTCGTAACACGATATCTAGTAACCGTTAGAAGGTTACCGGAGCATTTTTGAGTCCAAAAGGCATTCGCCGATACTCAAAATGACTTGTAGGTGTTGAAAAAGCTGTCTTCGGTCGGTCTTCTGGGGCGACCTCCAACTGGTGGTACCCGCTTCGAAGATCTGAGGTCATGAAGTACCGACACTGACCCAAATTATCCACAGTTTCAGTGATATTAGGCATTGGATATGCATCTGATACAGTTTTTTGATTCAGGAAACGAAAATCACAACAAAATCAACATGCCTTGCCCCCATCAGGCGATTTTTTACCCACTATTATGACAGGAGCGGACCGGGGACTACTACTGGTTTCTGTTATCCCATCCTTAAGCTGTTGATTAATAAATTCTTCCATGACAGGCTGTAAACTTTTTAGAACACGATATGGACGTTTATACACCGGTGCTTCATTTCCAGTGGGGATGTAATGCTGAACTAACCGTGTGGCGGGCATTGGACAATGAGATCTAAATAACTCTTTATATTCCATCAAAAAGTTCTCCATGACTTCTCTGTCTTGCCCTTCTAAATGTGCTAATTTATCCCTCAGTGCGGATCAGCTGACAGACTCTGCTGTGAAATCCTTACCCAGTTCATCTTCCCCTATTATCTCCAGATTCGCTATTACGGTACCCTGTGCTAACTGTGCCTCTTCAAGGCCAAAATTATCAATACTGACAGGAACAACCATTTTCCCTTCTATCTCCCACACGTAGGACATGCTACAGCGCTTAAAACACTTCATTTTATCCAGCAGCTCATTCTCAGACAAAGGTTCAATGACACACAACTAATTTACCGGCACGCTAGCTCGAACATCTGCCCAGATTATTTTCCCTGTACCCTTCGGTATAGTATCCCGCGAGTTAACCCTAAGGGACCTTGTACGCAGTTTAGGTGGTCCACCCGACGTCTGGGTGGTTCCTTGCAACAGTAATGGTTTTTCGGCTGCAGAACCTAGGCGAAATTGTATTCCGTCCAGTTCTACGGTACGCCGCTCCAGGTTAACTTTTGCGTGATGTGCAACCAGGAAATCCAGTCCGAGTATGACATCATAGCTGCTGCTATCAACTGGAAGAACTTCTACCTTAACCTGGAAGTTCCTCATTTCCACTCGGAAGTTCAACACTGCTGATCCGAGTGACTTAACCTGTCCCCCACCCATGCCACTTAACGCACAGTGTGGTGGTTTTAATTGTGCTTTACCGAGTACATTTCTACTTGCCACGGATACCTAAGACCCGGTATCCAATAAAAATTTGCACAGTCTGCCCCTCACGAAGCCGGTCAGAAAAAAGTCTGCCACTGATTCTGCACTAACATTAATCCTTACCGGGGGTGTTGCACAGTGGACACACCACCCCCTGCCCCATTTAACTGAGGGGGGTGAGGCCCACCTTGCGGTTTCCTATCATGTTTCTGTCAGGACCCATTGCAATTACGCTCCCGATGACCCCAACGTCTGTATTTCCTGCACTGCATTTCCTTGCAATCGCGTCTAATGTGTCCCATCCGACCACATCGGAAACATTTTATTTCTGCATTAAACACTGTTTCCCCATCCCGCGTCTTTGTTACTGCTTCAACTTTCTATAACGCCACAGCGATTCCGACTGCCCCATTGAGAGTCTTAGGGAATTCCATACTAATCTTGCGGGAGGTTTCGCGTTGTATTCCCCACAAAAATGCGTCTAGTGCCCTCTGCTCAGCTTCCTGCAGAATGGCTTCATTAACCGTATCGGAATCCGTTAGCTCATAAGTATTAACATTAACTTTTCGAATTCGATCTACAAAAGCTTCTATTGATACCCCATTCCTTTGATACATTCTATTCAATTGTTCCCGATAATATCTAGACGTATTTTTCCTCCGATATCTTTTCAGCAACCATTTTTGAATACTTCAAATGTCCGAGCATCCCTTAATTCTTCATGGGATGTAACGTACACTCTGGGATCCCCAGTTACTTTCAGCTTAGCCACATGAAAAATTGTTTCTGCACCCCAATTTCCCAATTTAGCAGCCGTGCTAAGGTTTTAAAAAAAAATCATAACATCCTCCACAACTTTTCAGGAGAAAGGGGTGACCAAAGTGTCAAGAATTATTGCATTAACAGGAAACCGTTCCTTGCTCGCTTCTTTAGACCGAGCAAGCTCTGTCTCTAATTCCGACACTCACTCAAGTAGCTGCTGAATAGCCACCTCGGCTGACACAGACTGCTCCATCACTACCAGCTATCGAATCAAGACTACAGTAAGCCCAGAAAGAAGAACAGGAAGGGAAGACAGGCTATGCAACAGGTTCAGACAAACCCCCAAATGAAAAATTGGCACTTACTTGTCATGTCGCCGTAGTTGCTGATTCATTGTTCCCCTTCTCATGTGCCACATATCCTCGTCGATTAGTAGCCACAATTTCCTCCAATTCCAGGGAGAAGACCACTACTATCACCAATTGTAACAGGAGTGTGTGATGCGCAGGTTGCCCGACTGACACAACTTGTAATAGGATGACCAGAGTGGGTGACGTGGTCGGGGTTGTAGGGTGTGTCTGGGTAGAAGAAGGTAGCTGTTTTAGCAATCTTCCTCTCTATTGTTGGTTCTTCCAATACATTTTCTGGTAGCTCAACCCCACTGCTCGTGTCGTGCTGGAGACGTGCTGATGCACGCAGCCCAGGGAACGCGACACTGCCCTCGGTCAGCGGCTGTGCAGGCAGTAAAATGGAAATGTCGTGTTGCTAGGGCCTCCCGTCGGGTAGACCGTTCGCCTGGTGCAGGTCTTTCGATTTGACGCCACTTCGGCGACCTGCACGTCGATGGGGATGAAATGATTATGATTAGGACAACACAACACCCAGTCCCTGAGCGGAGAAAATTTCCGACCCAGCCGGGAATCGAACCCGGGCCCTTAGGATTGACAGTCTGTAACGCTGACCACTCAGCTACCGGGGCGGTAGGAGGTTAGTGGCACGAGGCCCGGCTCAGCGCACCTCCTGCAGACGCCTGTGCAGCAGCGGGCAACGCCCCCCGCCGGCCAGTCCTCGCGGACAGCGTCAAAGATGACAACGACGTGAAAGTGACCGAACGCCCAATCAGTGTAACCGAATGCCGACGCCCACCTCTGATGCCCTTAAATAGTGCAGACCGCTGCTGAATCCACCGGTTACGCAGCGGCGTGTTTATTAGAAGATTCTCGATGAGTTTGCTAATGCACCCGCGCCACATGCGGCCAGCGGTTGCGTAATTCTGCTAATGCTGCATTCTGCTGGCTGCCGCACACGTACACACATACCGTCACTCGTTGCAAACCTGTGCAACCTGCATAACGCGCTGGCCAGCCTTTGTCTGCTGTTTGCAGTGAGGCTGGCGCATCGTGCACTGAAACACACTAAATCACAATTTCGCACCGTGTTTCCTAAAAATAACCCCTCGTCCTCTACACACACCAACTGCATTAATCAAATTGATAGATGACATCAAACATGGCATGGACACATGTGAAGCGACTATTTTAACGTTGCATTATTTCAGCAAGGCTTATGATATCAATTTGGATAAATTAGTTATGAAAATGAATCAACTGAATTTCTCAAACAGTGCTGTACTGTACGTCAATAACTACCTTACAAACATGGTGAAGCGACTATTTTAACGTTGCATGATTTCAGCAAGGCTTATGATATCAATTTTGATAAATTAGTTATGAAAATGAATCAACTGAATTTCTCAAACAGTGCTGTACTGTACGTCAATAACTACCTTACAAACAGACGTCAATAAGTTGTTTGTGGGTCTGAAGTGTCACCATGGAAACTTGTGCTCTCAGGAGCCCCATAAGGTGCAGTCCTTGGTTCACCACTTTTTTTGCTTTTTATCAATGATATTTCATATCTGCTACATTATTGTAACTACCACTTAATTGCTGATGGTATCCAATTATAAGTGCTGGGCCTAAGGACACTGTTGCTACTGTGGTTGGTGTGAGTAATGTACCTTAAAAACAGATGTCAATGAGTTGTTTGTGGACCTGAAGTGTCATCATGGAAACTTGTGCTCTCAGGAGCCCCCTAAGGTACAGCCCTAGGTTCACTACTTTTCTTTCTTTTTATCAATGATATTTCATCTCTGCTACGCTATTGTAACTACCACTTAATTGCTGATGGTATCCAATTCTACGTGCTGGGCCTAAGGACACTGATGCTACTATGGTTGGTGTGATTAATGATCTTTATTCAGCACCATGATGGATACAAAATCTGGGTCTTAAGCTTCATCCTAAGAACCCCAATAATTTAAGAAAATTATTAGTTGTATTATGCTTTGTAAAATCACAAAATTATGTTGGAATTTTTTATTTTCCTTGTTTGACGATAGTTACCTTTTAAAACACATTCAGGAAAGAGTTAAGACAAATAATTATTATGGTAGTAAGAAGGTTAACTGAAAATGAGTGGTGTGAATCATGATAGTGTTACGGTGCTACGGGTGCACATAGAATTTGTCCTGGTGCGGGAACCTTTGGGTAAAGTCTGGCGACAGTGGGCCAGTGTTCCAGCCGCGGCAACATCAAAAGGACTGGAGCAGAAGCACCTGGAACCCTCCACCTTGCATCGTCTTGACGCTTCGGGACATTGCCATGCCATGGCTATATAAGGCCCACCCAGCTGTTGTGGTCATTCATTGTGAATAGTTTCGTTCAGTGCATGCTGCAGATGTGTTTAGTGTTCCAACTTTAGTGTCTAGTGGAGTGTTTTATATGACAATATTTTATTCGTTTACTTTAGTCTGTTAGTGTATTGTAAATTAAGTTTGCAATGGATAAATTTGTTACCAAAACGGTGCGCTTGTAAGTTGTTGATACAGCAAGTCAACCTCCTACAATTATTGTGTCATCAATTGCTTTGTCGTCTTGAGGCGAGAACATTCACAGCCAAAATCTGGAAATCCAGTAAGGGAAGATCATTTCAGAAGTCTTGGTTGATCAAATATATATGGCTATAATATGAAGCATCTACCAAAAAAGTTTTTTGCAAAACCTGCAAAGAGGCAGATGCTTAAAATGTATTACAATTTTCTTCAAAAAAAAGAAGATACCTTTAGTTCTGTAGGGTTTTCTAACTGGAAAAAGGCTTTGGAAAAATTCTGTCTTCATGAAAATATGTTTCTGCCTAAAGAAGGTGTTCTGAAACTAAATTCTATCACTAACTGAAGTTAGTGAATAAACAGTTAGATAGTGATATGAAGAAAGGCTGTTTAGCTCTTGAAACAATTTTTACTACCGTGGAATTTCTATGCTGACAAGACTAGCAATTAGAGGGCACAAAGATGTAAACACAAATTCTTTTGAATTGTTGGAACTCCAAAAGAATGACATACCTGAGTTTAAAGATTGGTTAGGGCATTTGGGGTATAAGTAGACATCCCACAATATTCAAAACGAGAGCATTGATCTACTAGGAAAGTCTGTGTTGAGAAAGATATTGGCTTCAATCAAGAAGACTGAACATTTTTCTATTATGTTTGATGAAACAAGCGATTCTTCAATTCATGAACAAGTGTCATTTTATATTCATATTGTCAATGATTCCTTAATCATCAACGAAGACTTTATTGGCTTATACGAGACCCCAAGCACTGAATCACAAACTCTGTTTAGTATTTTAAAAGATGTTTTTGCTAGTCTTGATTTGTCAATAGATAACTTAAGAGGACAGTACTATGATGGTGTCTCAAATATGTGAGGTAAGTCCAAAGGACTAAAAAAGTTAGTTTTGGACATACAACCAAAAGTACGTTATGTGCACTGCACTGCTCACAGTTTGGACTTGGCAGTTTTTGACAGTATCCGCCATCTTACATCTATGAGGGATATGTTACATCTATGAGGGATATTATGGCATTAGCCAAGGACTTAATAAACACTGTAAGGGAATCCAACAGAAGGATAGGACTTTTCAGAAGCACACACTGTGAGAACGCCAACGAACAAGCTGGTCTACAACCCCTTTGCTTGACTCAATGGTCTGTGTGAGCTTCTTGTATCTTGAGAATATTGAAAAACTTTGAAGAACTTCTAGAGTTTTTTGAAACATTTTCTGCAGAGGACAAAACAGAGGCAGGTTACAAATGTGCAGGCTACCTTGAGTCGATGTTACAATTTATGACTTATTTCTTCTTACGTCTTTATTGCCATGCAGTCAACCCAGTAGAGGATGTCAATGAAAAAATTCAATGCCCTCATCTAAGTGTTGCTCATCTGGAAAAAATATATGAGGACTTGATTTGTATATTGAATGGAAGGCATGATAGTTTTGAACACTTTTGGGAATTGTGTTTGAAAGAAAACCCTTCACAAATTGATGATCCTTCGCTGCCTCAGAATTGAAGTAAACCAAGGAAGTATGAAAACAAGAGAGCCAGCTCACCACACACTTTCAAAACCCCAAAGGAATACTACAAAGCTATTTAAATTGAAGTTTGTGAAACAGTACAGTCTTGCATTACTGAGCAGTTTACTTCAACTGGACTCACACAGGTCACTGCAGTTGAACAAGAGTGCTTGCTTTTAGTAAACAGAGGTGAAACAAATTTGAAAAAATTAATTGAGTTTTTAAAAAATGACCTAGACATAGAAAGACTGCACTTACATTTGAATATGTTAGCCGATATTGCTAATAAAAAACAATTGGTCTTAAAAAACATGCATGATGTAAGAAAGCACATTCTACATCTACATCTACATTATACTCTGCAAGCCACCCAACGGTGTGTGGCGGAGGACACTTTACGTGCCACGGTCATTACCTCCCTTTTCTGTTCCAGTCGCATATGCTTTGCGGGAAGAATGACTGTCTGAAAGCCTCCGTACGCGTTCGAATCTCTCTAATTTTACATTCGTGATCTCCTCAGGAGGCATAAGTATGGGGAAGCAATATATTCGATACCTCAACCAGAAACGCACCCTCTCGAGACCTGGCGAGCAAGCTACACCGCGATGCAGTGCGCCTCTTGCAGAGTCTGCCACATGAGTTTGCTGAACATCTCCGTAACGCTATCACTCTTACCATATAAAACTGTGACGAAACGTGCCGCTCTTCTTTGGATCTTCTCTATCTCCTCCGTCAACCCGATCTGGTACGGATCCCACACTGATGAGCAATACTCAAGGATAGGTCGAACGAGTGTTTTGTAAGCCACCTCCTTTGTTGATGGACTACATTTTCTAAGGACTCTCCCAATGAATCTCAACCTGGCACCCACCTTACCAACAATTAATTTTATATGATCATTCCACTTCAAATTGTTCTGCATGCATACTCCCAGATATTTTACAGAAGTAACTGCTACCAGTGTTTGTTCTGCTATCATATAATCATACAATAAAGGATCCTTCTTTCTATGTATTTGCAATACATTACATTTGTCTATGTTAAGGGTCAGTTGCCACTCCCTGCACCAAGTGCCTATCCGCTGCAGATCTTCCTGCATTTCACTACAATTTTCTAATGCTGCAACTTCTCTGTATACTACAGCATCATCCGCGAAAAGCTGAATGGAACTTCCGACACTATCTACTAGGTCATTTATATATATTGTGAAAAGCAATGGTCCCATAACACTGCCCTGTGGCACGCCAGAGGTTACTTTAATGTCTGTAGACGTCTCCCCATTGATAACAACATGCTGTGTTCTGTTTGCTAAAAACTCTTCAATCCAGCCACACAGCTGGTTTGATATTCTGTAGGCTCTTACTTTGTTTATCAGGCGACAGTGCAGAACTGTATCGAACGCCTTCCGGAAGTCAAGGAAAATAGCATCTACCTGGGAGCCTGTATCTAATATTTTCTGGGTCTCATGAACAAATAAAGCGAGTTGGGTCTCACACAATCGCTGTTTCCGGAATCCATGTTGATTCCTACAGAGTAGATTCTGGGTTTCCAAAAATGACATGATACGCGAGCAAAAAACATGTTCTAAAATTCTACAACAGATCGACGTCAGAGATATAGGTCTATAGTTTTGCGCATCTGCTCGACA
Source organism: Schistocerca piceifrons (assembly GCF_021461385.2). NCBI lineage: Eukaryota > Metazoa > Arthropoda > Insecta > Orthoptera > Acrididae > Schistocerca > Schistocerca piceifrons. Next base: position 10,756,785 of record NC_060149.1, read on the forward strand.
ACCCTTCTTGAAGACTGGGACAGTACACAAGAGCCTGCAGTTGGAGAAATGTTATGTGAAGTAGTGAAATGCATTAAGCTTCTCCAAGTAGTTCAAATCATGTCAGCAACAGCAGAATTGTCATTTAGCTCCCTTAGATGTCTTAAGTGATATCAACAATGGGACAGAAGCGATTGAACAACTTGCTTGTTCTTCATGCCCACCGAGATTTTTTTGGATGAATTTGATATCTGACTAGTCATCAATGACTTCACATTCAGTAATCCAGTCAGACATTTGCACCTTTCTAAAGATACTCTAGCCCTAATAATGACATTTAGAGCAATATTAAAAATCTTTATAAAATAGAGAATTAAATACATGCATAATGTTAAATTTTCAGTTTCAAAGTATTAGTACTAGTTTAGCACTGTATTACTATATTACTATAGTACTGTATTAGTTATTTTCAAATACTTATATATTTTTAGGGGGGAAGACCCAATTAAAACCTACTATTTACATACTTATTGACTGAAAGTATTAGGCATACTGTATTAACTTTATTAACTGTATTAAAGCATTAAGTTTGAGATATTGTTTTTATTTAATGAACCATGAGCCTTATTCAAAGTAAGCTTAAATTAGCTGTTTAACTTGTTAATCAAAGTGCTATTACTGTGCAACAGCAATATTTTATGTTTTATTCTTTTAATGATAGTTTAGGATTTATTTAAATATAATTTCAGTATTTTCAGAGATATATATTCACTGCTCTGTAATAGTCTATGATTCACTGCTCTGTAATAGTCTATGAGTATTATTACTGTAAATTAAATTAGCTTTTTATGAAAAAATCTTGTGTGTTTATGGTTTGTTTCTTTTTTCAAAGCCAAAAAAAGTGTCAGGCTTGTCGAGTTTCCCGTTGTGTCAAGTTATCAAGAGACCAGTTTTCGGGGTTCTAATGTTGATCATATGACTCTAAAATGCTTAAAAAACTTTAAAAATCACTATTTTTCATCTAAAACTTAGAAAATTTCCTGTGGCAAGACCCCCAGTATGCTCACCCCCGCCCCCCAATATTTTTTATAAGTTGGTGCCCCTGGTAGCTGATTACCCTATCAAATAATAGTAAAAGGTCTATGCATAATCTTTGATGAGCACTTGATCCAGAAGAAAAAACTGTCACAACACACAGAAAAATTTTTTCTTGCCTGCTTGCAATCTAAAAATTTAGAAAAACATATTAAGCAAAAATAAAACAAAAGCTAGTCTGGTTTCCAGTCCTTTTACTTCTGTGATGTATTTCTGAACAGTGCAAATAGTGAAGACTCCAGCTAACTTGATATAGCCATGAACGCTTCTGTAAAATGCATGTGTAACATACAATTATTTAATCATGTCAGTCCTTCCTACTTATACACAGTGACTATGTCTACTCATCACCACCAACTATGTCCAGATTTTTGGTTGGTGCAGGGCTTGGCTGAAATGAAAGTGACAGAATTTGGAGATCAAGATGGCCAAGTGCTAAGAAAATATAGCATTTTTGGTGTGAGTCAAATGAGGCATGAGCTATTTATGTTAGCATAGTTGCATCACAGCATTTGGTGCAGTGTAAAGAGTTGTTGTTGTTGTTGTTGTGGTCTTCAGTCCTGAGACTGGTTTGATGCAGCTCTCCATGCTACTCTATCCTGTGCAAGCTTCTTCATCTCCCAGTACCTACTGCAACCTACATCCTTCTGAATCTGCTTAGTGTATTCATCTCTTGGTCTCCCTCTACGATTTTTACCCTCCATGCTGCCCTCCAATACTAAATTGGTGATCTTTTGATGCCTCAGAACATGTCCTACCAACTGATCCCTTCTTCTGGTCAAGCTGTGCCACAAACTTCTCTTCTCCCCAATACTATTCAATACTTTCTCATTAGTTATGTGATCTACCCATCTAATCTTCAGCATTCTTCTGTAGCACCACATTTCGAAAACTTCTATTCTCTTCTTGTCCAAACTATTTATTGTCCATGTTTCACTTCCATACATGGCTACACTACATAAAAATACTTTCAGAAATGACTTTCTGACACTTAAATCTATACTTGATGTTAACAAATTTCTCTTCTTCAGAAACGCTTTCCTTGCCATTGCCAGTCTACATTTTATATCCTCTCTACTTTGACCATCATCAGTTATTTTGCTCCCCAAATAGCAAAACTCCTTTACTACTTTAAGTTTCTCATTTCCTAATCTAATTCCCTCAGCATCACCCGACTTAATTCGACTGCATTCCATTATCCTCGTTCTGCTTTTGTTGATGTTCATCTTATATCCTCCTATCAAGACGCTATCCATTCGATTCAACTGCTCTTCCAAGTCCTTTGTTGTCCCTGACAGAATTACAATGTCATCGGCGAACCTCAAAGTTTTTTTTTCTTCTCCATGGATTTTAATACCTTTACTGCTTGCTCAATATACAGATTGAGTAACATTGGGGAGAGGCTACAACCCTGTCTCACTCCCTTCCCAACCACTGCTTCCCTTTCATGTCCCTCGACTCTTATAACTGCCATATGCTTTCTGTACAAATTGTAAATAGCCTTTCACTCCCTGTATTTTACCCCTGCCACCTTTACAATTTGAAAGAGAGTATTCCAGTCAACATTGTCAAAAGCTTTCTCTAAGTCTACAAATGCTAGAAACGTAGGTTTGCCTTTCCTTAATTTTTCTTCTAAGATAAGTCATAAGGTCAGTATTGCCTCACGTGTTCCAGTATTTCTACGGAATCCAAACTGATCTTCCCCGAGGTCAGCTTCTACCAGTTTTTCCATTCGTCTGTAAAGAATTCGTGTTAGTATTTTGCAGCTGTGGCTTATTAAACTAATTGTTCGGTAATTTTCACGTCTGTCAACACCTGCTTTCTTTGGGATTGGAATTATTATATTCTTCTTGAAGTCTGAGGGTATTTCGCCTGTTTCATACATCTTGCTCACCAGATGGTAGAGTTTTGTCAGGACTGGCTCTCCCAAGGCTGTCAGTAGTTCCAATGGAATGTTGTCTACTCCCGGGGCCTTGTTTCGACTCAGGTCTTTCAGTGCTTTGTCAAACTCTTCACGCAGTATCGTATCTCCCATTTCATTTTCATCCACATCCTCTTCCATTTCCATAATATTGTCCTCAAGTACATCGCCATTGTATAGACCCTCTATATACTCCTTCCACCTTTCTGCTTTCCCTTCTTTGCTTGGAACTGGTTTCCCATCTGAGCTCTTGATATTCATGCAAGTGGTTCTCTTTTTTCCAAAGGTCTCTTTAATTTTCCTGTAGGCAGTATCTGTCTTATCCCCTAGTGAGATAAGCCTCTACATCTTTACATTTGTCCTCTAGCCATCCCTGCTTAACCATTTTGCACTTCCTGTCGATCTCATTTTTGAGACGTTTGTATTCCTTTTTGCCTGCTTGATTTACTGCATTTTTATATTTTCTCCTTTCATCAATTAAATTCAATATTTCTTCTACTACCCAAGGATTTCTACTAGCCCTCGTCTTTTTACCTACTTGATCCTCTGCTGACTTCACTACTTCATCCCTCAAAGCTACCCATTCTTCTTCCACTGTATTTCTTTCCCCCATTCCTGTCAATTCTTCCCTTATGCTCTCCCTGAAACACTGTACAACCTCTGGTTCTTTCAGTTTATCCAGGTCCCATCTCCTTAAATTCACACCTTTTTGCAGTTTCTTCAGTTTTAATCTACAGTTCATAACCAATAGATTGTGGTCAGAGTCCACATCTGCCCCTGGAAATGTCTCACAATTTAAAACCTGGTTCCTAAATATCTGTCTTACCATTATATAATCTATCTGATACCTTTTAGTATCTCCAGGGTTCTTCCATGTATACAACCTTCTTTCATGATTCTTAAACCAAGTGTTAGTATGATTAAGTTGTGCTCTGTGCACCTGTACAGAATGAGTACAGAATGGTAAATTGAGGCTCATGGGTTTGAGCTCCTAGGCAAAACCTTTTTTTTTTTCAATTTTCATGTTACTTACACTGCAAGTAAGCCAAAATACTCAGTGTATTGAATTTGTTAATATATCCATAAAAGGCATGAAAAGCAGTGCAAAGAAAAATATGGGATTGCAAATAAATTTCCAAGAAAGAATTGCAATTACAGCATCCGCAAGGAGTCTGTAAATAACTCCACAAGAAAGTACTGAAATTAAAGTGTACAACACTCCCCAGTCCATTAATTCCATATTGTCTCTTGAGCCGCCCTCAGCAGTTGCACCCAAACAGTCGTTTTCCAGTGCAGGTAAAATTAGCCCATCGATAGAGTAAAAGAAATCATATCCTGAGAAGACTGCATCTAAATACATTCCATTGTACAGTACCAACTTTCCTCACCAATATTTGTCAAAGTAATGTGTTATGAATGGTCTGCTGCCAAACTCTGCAGTGAGAGAAAACGTTTCATGAATCTAAAAGAAGTTTACTTTTCCATAGAAACATTAAAACAATTAGAACATCCATGTAATCGTAAAAATACTGTTTTTATAGCATGTGCAAGATGATGAGATAATTATACTGCTTCCTCCATCTTCAACTATAAAATAATAAAAGTATGTAGTTTATGCATGAAGTTTCCATATATGCCGTAATGTTCCTTCCTGGAAATTCATTTGCAATCTAACTTTTCTATTGCCTTTTGCTTTCAAATCCTTTTATGAAAATATTAATAAACACAATGTATTGGGCATTATTTTATCTTATTTGCGGTGTTAGTAACATATAAAAGGAATAAGGAACAAAGTATGTTCTCAGAGCCCAGGTGAAAAATATCAGTTGTGCTGACATGAGCTATGATTTGCAGCCAGTGCTTTCAATGGCCAGTAGCAAAGCTTCCACCACATTTTGATTGAGACAGCTCAGGTAGCATTCTGAGTGCACAGTGTGCTTCTTTCCCAACCCTTATATTTTTCTGAGAGTGTTCTTTATGTGCCTAGTGTTGGAGCTCTGAATGATGAATATACTCAGCCTGTGTGATTCTCCAGTCTTGGGAAGAAAATTGGCCACTGGTCCAATAGGCAAGGCATCCCATTCGAACTCAGATGTGTCATCAGCACTGAACAGCACCTCTTAGCTGCCACTCGGCCATGAGAGACATCTGTGCAGCCATTTCACACATTTTACAGCCAGTTCCCACATTCACCTTCTGCTCAGAGATATGTGATCACACTGCTTTTCACCAATCACTCTCAAACGAGGACAAGTAGTAAGCTGTTATAGATCAGAAGAAGCATTGGCATCTAGCTTTTCATGGGATTCCAGTGACATAATAGATGTCACTGCATTTACTACAGGTTCTTCAGTGATACCGTAGCTTAGGATAGCAATATGAAGCCTGTAGACTGTGGTTAATACAGATTCTAGCTGTTCTTGGGCAGCAGCCAATTCACCCTGTATCTGAGCACAAGTGCTCTTATTCATTGTCTACTATATAAAAGTTATATAAAAGCATGAAAAACGTACTAATCAAAACAGTCAGAGGCTGAGAAACCACAAGCAGATAACAACAATAGATCATATTACCCAACTGATGTACTGTAAGTGGCATAAATCTACATTGCTTAAATTACATTAATCATGGAGTACAAATAGGATAAATATAAACTAACTCTTTTGCCTTTAAGATAATTCTAAAAGATAATAACCATTGTTACAAAAATCTAAAGTACATGCCTCTATATGATGAGTATTTAACAGATCTCAGTTGGTCAACACTCAGGAAATTAACAAGTGGGTATTTTGTTTTGTTACTTCTCCTGTGCTTATCTGTCTTCTCTTTCCATTATCTCTCTTTGTGTCTGCTATTTACATTCACATCTCTCTTTTTTTTATGATTTGATTTCACTTGTTTATTATAAATTACCTTGCTTCCCTTTCCATCTACCTACTTCAATCTTCTTTCTCCTTATTTCTGCAGGAGGAAATTCAGTTCAAAAAGTAATAAAGTAATGATGAGTTCTTTAGCGTTTCTGTCGTGCTTGACATGTTTCGTCATTTTTTTTACGTGTCCATTGATTCTACTTATCTCTTATCAGTGTCATAATATTAATGGAAAAATGGTTGTTGATTATGCAGTCTTCTATTTTCATTAAGTGCCTGAAGTCATATCCTTTTCAAATGAATGAATTCCCTGGACATGCAGAAATATGGAATATGGCATTAGATTTAAACGTTAATTTTTACTATTGTATGTGAATACCAATGTCAGTTTTTCAATGAAAGGGGAATATTTTATTTTATTTTATTTTATTTTTGTACTGTAGATTTCAAGAGAGAATGTGCTGCAGATATCTGTAGGTGGACTGTTCAGAGACATTCTTACTATAGTGCTGAGGGAGCCTCTTCATGATCTGAGAATAAGTAACACCACAATTGTTCTTGAACGTTTTGAAACTCTTCTGAGGCAACTATGTAAAAGAGTTGATCCTTCACAACATGAAAATCCACCTGACATTCCAAGAGAGGTAGAAAACATTAATGATTTCCCTCAGTACCTGACAATGCTGAAGGTATGTATTACACTACTTGTGTAAAAAGTTCACTTCAAATTTTCATTTTTTTTAGGGGAACGGTTTTTCATTAGTTGTAAGTATACTTAAGTGTCACATTTGATGTTCTAAGATGCAAATGGAACAGGAATTCATGCAAAAGGTGTTTGATGAATTTTTATGAAACTCTGTACCTGTGGGTGATGGGATGGTAATTACTTTTTTGCGTGAAGAGATACCCAGATTGTCAACCTCTACATGTGAAACAATGAAATTGATTACTGTATGGTATCATCTGATCATGCTTCATGAGTGCAGCTGGTCATTATTTACTACCACCTACAATACTTGTATTTGATCTGAGTACCTACCAGATATCTTCAGAAGAACTGTCAATCACAGCTCTCCTGAGGGTGTGTGTTAAATTCCCAAATGAAAAATCATGTGTTGTAGCAAACAGTGACCACCTGCGCTCTCAAAACATCTACTGAATATTCAGTGTGCCATAAAAATTACAAAGTTCAGTGGTATCATGTTATTCAATCTTTGTAGTCACATTCTGTGTCTTAAAAATTGATTTAAGGAATTGATCAAAGTTAAGAGGTTTCCTTGCTTATTTGCCTTTTTTCAGCTCAATAACATCAAAATGGATTGCCTACCACAGTCTCTTGCCAGACTTCTCAATGTTGTGCACCTTGAAGTAGTAAATTGCAATCTGATTAAGATTCCAGTCTTCATTGGCGATCTTCCCCAGTTGAGAGTATTAGTCCTGGCTCACAACAAATTAGGTGCACAAGAAAATTGGGACTTCCTTTCACGCCCTCATATTAGACAGAACTTGGTTGTACTTAATTTGCAAGATAATGAGGTACAGTTCTCCAAACAATTATTATATATTTTATTACAGTGATTCTATGCTTTTGTAATATTTAAAGTTTTTAGTTTTTGTATTGTATTTATAAACAAGCTTCTGAATATGATCTAATGGAAGTGATAACCAATAAATCATTAGGCGGTAGCTACAGTAACACTACTTATTATTTGGGTTAGTATTTCTCATTGAAATTTGGCATCATTATCAAAAGTTTCAGTCAATCCTCATAATAGACAATTTGCTGTAGGATATTACATATAATTGTAGTAATTTAAAGCCTTTAATTAAAAGTAAGTAATGGAAAGAGTACGGGTTACAATTTACTGTAAATCTGAAGTTTCGATTCAGAGATAAATACATAGAAAAGTCTGAGAACGCTGCCTTCCAAAAGTGGTATTTAATTTCCCTCCCAGTCTATGAAATATCCTAGTCCATCCTTATATCACACCTGCTCCCAACCCTTTGACACAGGGATCATACCTGTCTTGAAGAACAGGAAGTACAAGACCAACCTGACACACCTGCCCAGTACGTCCTACCCGGGTCTGGTCATAGGCAGATCCTATCCTATCAGAGGACAGGCCACCTGTGAAAGAAGCCATACCATATACCAGCTCTGTTCTAACTTCTGCACACCATTTTCTGTAGGAATAACAACCAACTAGTTATCCATCTGAATGAACTGTGGCCGAGGGTGGAGATGCCCACCAAATGGCGCAAATACTGCTGAGCACAACACAATCAGTTTCAGTAGCTGCTTCACAAACTGTGTCTTCAGAAATTCTCCCTGACACCAGCTTCTCTGAATTATGTACATATTAATTGTCATTGTAACACACGCTTCAGTTTCATATCTCTCCTGTCCTCAATTTCTGCTAGCTTCTATCCTCCGCTCACCTGCATCCCTGCCCTGTGATCCTAACAGTCCTGCACTCAACTCCTCTTCTCCATAGTATCCATCTTCTGCTCTTCTGTCTTCTCCTCTGATCCACTCCCCTATGTCATTAAACACTGCACACAACTCCCCCTTTGACCAGAACATGTGCTGAGTTGGTCCTGCTCCCCACCTCCTTTCTCCTCTTTCCCACTCCACCAGACTCAACCTCTCATCCCCGTCAAGCTGCACGATGTTGTCAGCTGGACACTGCAGTCGTGCAGGTATATGTGTATGTGTACGTATGCGTGCATATATGTATTCTGTTAGCTTTGAAGAAGGATACATCTAAAAGTTAGCAATGTTCTCAGTCCTTTTTACGTGTTTATTGAGGATTGAATCCCTCAAATATATGGTGAGTTATTGATGTTCCTCATATTTACATAAAATGTAATTATTTTCTTTATAACATGACTGTATATACTCAAATAATCTGCACTTGTTTTTTCCCAAAGTTAAGGACAAAAATCTGGGATGCACAGATTATTTGAAACAAGGCTGGTACTGCTCCACCTCCAACAATAGATCCCATTATGTTAATTGCATTGTTGTGACCTCAGTTTGTGACACATCAGTAGCATGTTAACAACATCTTCAAACTCGTTAATTATGGCTAAAAGTTTTCGTTATCGCTCGTACACTGCTAAAGAAAAACTGAAATTTATTGAAGAAGCCAAGAACATTGGAAACCTTGCAGCAGGGGGAAAGTATGATGTGAGTGAAAGTTGTATTCACAACCGGGCAAAAAAACAAAACACAGCTTCAAGAAACTAATAGTAATCACCAGGCGTTTCATGGCCAAAAAGCAAAGCATCCGGACCCCCAAAAAAGGCTCTACGATTAAGTAGATGAGAAGCGACAATATGGATGCACAGTGAAATGTACCAACTTAAAGCACTGGCTTTAGCCAAAGAACTGGGTATTACCAGTTTCAAAGCTAGACAGGGCTGGTTGCCAAGATTTTTCAACGAAAATGGATAAGGACTCTGGAGGAAAACTACTATCGCTCAATGGCTTCCAGGTGATGACCAGGAAAAAATAGTGAGCTTTCATCGTTACACGATAAAACTGCGACACGAGTAGTCCTATATATTATTGTAAATTGGTAATGCGGATCCGACGCCAGTCTATTTTGAGATGCCGCTAGACAACACCATGAACAGGAAAGGAGACTCCAGCATCATCATATGAACTAAAGTGCACGTCATTTATGTTGGCGGCCGAGTTTAGGTTCGTTCTGCGCATCTGATGACACAAAACACAGTCAGCAAATGAACAGAGAACAACGTGCCAAAGCTCGACTGCAGTGCAGAGCACGGACGAGTGTCTTCAGTTTTAGAAACGTTCAGTCATAAATAAAGTAATAGAACAAAAGCAATGTCTTGATAGCAGACTTTCTTTTATAGAATGTTTGGAAAAAGCATTCTTTATACCAATTGTTTCATATTCTATTAATTAATTAAACCAAACAAGCAATAAGACTCCTAATTCAGGCGATAGCAAGGAAAGGTGTTTGTATCAATCTCACGAACCGCTTTTTCGCAATAAAGAACAGCGGTAATTGTTTATTTCATATTGTACTTTGACGAAGCGTGAGTAATTCATAGTCACACCAACCGTGTTTGTCAGTATTTTGCGTGACATGTTACAAACCTCTGGAGTTTTGTTGTCAGACGAGTTGCGTTAGTGTAACGGCTAAGGTGATAGCCAGCACGGTAGCTCAGCGTGTTTGGTCAGAGGGTAATGTGCCCCCTGTAATAAAAAAACTGAGTCAACAGATCAACAATGAATGTAACTGGATGTCTTACGACGTCCGCCCCGAGCAGATGCAACGAACTAAAAAAAAAAAAAAAAAAAAAAAAAAAAAAAAAAAAAAAAAAAAACTGCCGGCACGGTAGCTCAGCGTGTTCGGTCAGAGCCGGTTGGCCTCTGTAATAAAAAACTGAGTAGAAGGATCAACCATCGAACTTGAACAGGATGTCTTGAGACGTCCGCAACGACCAAACACAACGATCAATAACGAACAAAATGAAAAAAAAAAGGTGTTGGGACGATAAGTGCAAAGTTATGAGTTCAAACCTTGTGCGGTGCTCGGTGCTTAATATTTTCTTTATTTAAAAACAATATTGAAGTGCCTTACTTCACGAATTTTATTCGTTTGAATGCAGTTTTTTGCAATTGCTAGTGCTTTGTCTCTTCATTAACCCTGTCGCTGCTGCCGACACGTGCTCCCCGCATTCCGTGCTGTGCGCGATTTTGTCATCACTGCACTGCTCGCCTGTGCAGACACATGGTGTTCCCAATGCTTTGACACACTTGTCATTCGATTTCACAAAAGCTATTTGGACCAAAAATTTGATTTTAACACGTCTTCTTGACTGATACCTTCCCCCCATAAATGACTTCGCTGTTCAACGCAGTTATTGTGCAGCATTAAATGTAGTAAACCATTGCACGAAATTTTGAAGAGTTTGCTTTAAAATAAAGCCAAACGTGCCCGGTGTAAATAAAAATTTTGTTACAGTCGCGAAAGATGGAATATTTCTCAGTATTACATACGACACCTGTGTGGTACTTAAATTAAATGAGATATTGTTATACAGTAAATTTTATATGAAATTTAGGTACCTTGTCCACATTTCATTCTCAACATTGTGGCAACTAAAATCGACCATATGGAAAGTATATGCTATGGACTTTTACCTCTGCAAACTCTTCGAAATTTCGTGCAATAGTTTACTATATTTAATGCTTCATAATAACTGCATTAAACATCGAAACATATTTAAGTCATTTATAGTGTGAAGGTATCAGTCAAGAAGATGTGTGAAAATCTAATTTTTGGGCCAAATAGTTTTTGTGGAATCGAATGATAAGAGTGTCAAAACAGTCGGAACACCATGTGTCTGCACAGGTGAGCAGTGCAGTGACAAAGTCGCGGGGAGCACGTCTGTGTAGCAGCGAAAGGGTTAATGCGGCCGTGGTGGCTTTACTTCATTAACTGCATGCTCCCCTCTAACCGTAAGCTTGCAAACTATGCTATACAATGGCGCTGCTTCTCTTGGTGCGTGCGTCGTGTGCAACTGGCAACACAGCAATCTCCCGCATCTGGGCGGGCATGCGTGAGCCGCCAAGATAATAGAATTGAACTATAGTGACAGTGAGAAGCAAAGGCGTACAGTAATGTTGTTTGTAACTGGCGATGTATGAAAACTGCCATCTCAAATGATGTGTAAAAGGAAAACTATTCTGAAAATATCACTACAAGGCATACTAGGGTGGATAGACAATGATCTTGAGACTGACTGGGTGATGCAGATTTGGCAATGTTGTCCTGGTACGTTACTGAATTTACGTAACATGTTGATCCAGGACTGCTTCCACAGACATACAGCTAAGGAAGTGCGAGACAAATTACAAAAAGGGAAAACTGATATGGTCATTATCCCTGGGAGTCTAACATACATCCTACAACCACTAGGTGTGTGTATAAATCAGTCATTCAAAGTTGCACTTAAACAGCTATATACGCAATGGATGGCTTATGAAAACCACAAGTTCACACCAAGTGGAAAAATCAAATGCCCAGATTTGTCCCAGATTTTTGAGTGGGTGAAAAGTGCATGGGACTCCATTGTGCAACCACTGGTGGAAAAATCCTTAAAAAAATGTGGTGTCACAAATTCACTGGATGCAACAGAGGATGACTATCTACAGAAACATGGCTACGATAACAATTATTCTGCTGCTAGTGATGACGATGAAAGTGATGGTGAGTAGAGAGGTAATGCAGCACATTTACTGACTAAAATACACTCCTGGAAATTGAAATAAGAACACCGTGAATTCATTGTCCCAGGAAGGGGAAACTTTATTGACACATTCCTGGGGTCAGATACATCACATGATCACACTGACAGAACCACATTCACATAGACACAGGCAACAGAGCATGCACAATGTCGGCACTAATACAGTGTATATCCACCTTTCGCAGCAATGCAGGCTGCTATTCTCCCATGGAGACGATCGTAGAGATGCTGGATGTAGTCCTGTGGAACGGCTTGCCATGCCATTTCCACCTGGCGCCTCAGTTGGACCAGCGTTCGTGCTGGACGTGCAGACCGCGTGAGACGACGCTTCATCCAGTCCCAAACATGCTCAATGGGGGACAGATCCGGAGATCTTGCTGGCCAGGGTAGTTGACTTACACCTTCTAGAGCACGCTGGGTGGCACGGGATACATGCGGACGTGCATTGTCCTGTTGGAACAGCAAGTTCCCTTGCCGGTCTAGGAATGGTAGAACGATGGGTTCGATGACGGTTTGGATGTACCGTGCACTATTCAGTGTCCCCACGACGATTACCAGTGGTGTATGGCCAGTGTAGGAGATCGCTCCCCACACCATGATGCCGGGTGTTGGCCCTGTGTGCCTCGGTCGTATGCAGTTCTGATTGTGGCGCTCACCTGCACGGCGCCAAACACGCATACGACCATCATTGGCACCAAGGCAGAAGTGACTCTCATCGCTGAAGACGACACGTCTCCATTCGTCCCTCCATTCACGCCTGTCGCGACACCACTGGAGGCGGGCTGCACGATGTTGGGGCGTGAGCGGAAGACGGCCTAACGGTGTGCGGGACCGTAGCCCAGCTTCATGGAGACGGTTGCGAATGGTCCTCGCCGATACCCCAGGAGCAACAGTGTCCCTAATTTGCTGGGAAGTGGCGGTGTGGTCCCCTACGGCACTGCGTAGGATCCTACGGTCTTGGCGTGCATCCGTGCGTCGCTGTGGTCCGGTCCCAGGTCGACGGGCACGTGCACCTTCCGCCGACCACTGGCGACAACATCGATGTACTGTGGAGACCTCATGCCCCACGTGTTGAGCAATTCGGCGATACGTCCACCCGGCCTCCCACATGCCCACTATACGCCCTCGCTCAAAGTCCGTCAACTGCACATACGGTTCACGTCCACGCTGTCGCGGCATGCTACCAGTGTTAAAGACTGCGATGGAGCTCCGTATGCCACGGCAAACTGGCTGACACTGACGGCGGCGGTGCACAAATGCTGCGCAGCTAGCGCCATTCGACGGCCAACACCGCGGTTCCTGGTGTGTCCACTGTGCCGTGCGTGTGATCATTGCTTGTACAGCCCTCTCGCAGTGTCCGGAGCAAGTATGGTGGGTCTGACACACCGGTGTCAATGTGTTCTTTTTTCCATTTCCATGTGTGTATTTTATTGCAGATATTAACTTAAATTCTTAAACACGGTAATCCTCATTTCTTTCTTTTGCTAATGTAGGTAGGACTATAGTCCCAGCTGACGGGGATAATGTTCCCCAGCTGACCGCCTAGCTAATGGGCCAGCCAGCAGGCCTGCTAGCCAGCCAGCTGCGTGCCACCGAATCAGTTGCATTTTAATGATTTATCAACCTGTTCAAAGCATGTCAAGATTTTGACACGTTTTTTCAAACCAATTGATATTATATGTAAGCTAGAACAATTTTTTTCTAAATGGAACAAATTAAAGCAAACAAAAGAATTCCCCCACCCCAAAATTAGGGTGCGCAGATTATTCGAGCGTGTGGATTATCTGAGTGTATACGGTATGTCGGTTGGATTTCTGTGCCACACTGCACTGGCAGACGAAAGCTATAATGTCATACTCTGCTGCATAGCAGGTACTGGGAGATAAGGTACACAGTGTGAACTGGAATGATTTGAAATGGAATGAGCATGTAAGATTGGTTGTAGGGAAGGTCAATTGTTTAGAGAACTGGCATTTGGGACAGACAGCAGAGAAATTCTACTGGAACCAACATACATTTCACATAATGACCACAACAACAAGATAACAGAAATCAGGGCATGTATGGAAGTATACAGACAGTTGTAACTCTTGAGACTTTCCCAGCGAGCTAATGACATCTCGGGTTGTCAGGTGTTCTGCTGGATAACAGCGTCATTCTTGCACGATATTTCAGTAACGTAGCTTGTAAGCTGAGACTGCTCCTCGAGTGGACCTGGTCCAGTATTTATGTCTGTGGCCTTCCCCCGCCACCGGGGTTACAGGCGGTCTGCACCCGCTCGCAGCGACCTACTGGAGTGCTGCCATTCCATTTTCGGTCTGCTTACTCATCTAGACTCTAAAAACCTTTTTCTAGCATAAATATTCTTAATGCTTTCTTAAACTTACCGTATTTACTCGAATCTAAGCCGCACTCGAATCTAAGCCGCACCTGAAAAACGAGACTCGAAATCAAGGAAAAAAAAAATTTCCCGAATCTAAAGCCTCACTTGAAATTTGAGACTCGAAATCAAAGGGGAGAGAAAAGTTTTAGACCGCACCTCCAAATCAAAACATAGTTCGGCCATTGTAACAAGAGACACAGTTTAGGTCGAATGGATGAAGATACAGCTACAGCAGTTTGGCTCGAGTCGCAAGTAGTAGTTAAGCTTTACCAGGTAGCCATTGCTATGCGTCAGGCGCTCCGTCCATATTTGTACGGTGACCCTTCCTTTTTCACGTGCTTCGTCTGGTTTGAATCGATTGCTTATTTTGCTTTGATCTGATAAGTGCCGTTCTCTTTTTTGTTGGTGTTTACGTCACTCTAAACTGAAAATACACTATCGTACCTTGTCATGGACTGTTTGTTGCATTCAGATAATGACTGTTATACGACCTGTTGCCACTCGCTTTTGTGCGCTCTACCGCCACTTACAATAAAAAGAATGTATTGCCGCATTAGCGAAACAATGGCAAGGGACTGCTATGTGTTGTTACTTACACTGCTGCCTTCTTTGACAATTACCAACAGGAACCAAATAATAGGCTTGGGTATGAAAGAAGATGTTCTGAACGAGAGTTAAGCAAAAAAATTTTCTCCGTTTGAAAATCTTTGCAGATGCCTCTTTAGTACATTACATTCTGCACAGAAATTGGAGTCATCTTAGATTTAAAAATCTAGTCAGTTGCCGTGCTTTATTTCTGACTGTATCACTATTCAGCATAAGAATAATACGAATATCAACATGACATGATACGTATATTCTTCTGCATTTGCCGTTGCCTCACTCTAGTTTCGTAGTTTATTAGGAAGACTGGATTTAAATGAGATAACAGCAAACACGAAAGAATACATGGCATAATGTTTACATACGTATTATTCTTATGGTGAAGAGAATACTGCATAACTGCATGGGTTTCACGATTCATAAAATTTCCTATTAGCAACCATCTCTTGTCACCGTTGTACACGTCCTGTTGGTGTCAGTTGTCTGTCGCTTTTCGAAAGGCAGCCTGTGTACATGCGTTTAAGCTTGCCCTTAAATGGTTTATTCAAACAGACGTCAAGTGGTTGCAGAACTGAAGTCATCCCGCCTGGAATTACTGCCAAGTTCCTTTTGCTTTCCTCTAATTTTCGTTTTACTGCAGGTGTTGTATGGCCTGCGTACGCATCTAATACCAACAGACTGCGTAAACCAAGCATTGCGCCAGGACGACGATTCCACAAACGCCAAATCCATTCAAGCACCATGTCCTCCGAAAACCACCCACTTTCGTTTGCTCCTACAATTACAGTTTTTGGAAACACTTCCGATTTCGGTAAGGCTTTCGCTTGAAAACTGTGAATGGGGGTAATTTATGTCCATCTGCTGTGCAAGCAAGCTTTCGCTTGAAAACTGTGAATGGGGGTAATTTATGTCCATCTGCTGTGCAAGCAAGCATGACGGACATCTGTTTTCCACCCTCTGCTGTAAGAACACTTATGTCTTTCTTTCCTTTGGCGTTAACCGTATAATTTGACGGCATGTCAGAATATACGGGAGTTTGGTCAGCATTTTCTATCTGACCAAGAAGGTATTGCTTTTCTGTGTGCCGCCTAATTATGAAGCGCTGAAATTCCACAAGTTTCTCTTCATAATTTTTCGGCAGCTTCTGTGCAACTGAAGTTCGCCTCCAAAGTGAAAAACCCCAGCGCTTCATAAACAGATCAATCCAGCTGCGACTAAACTTAAAATGTTCGATTTTTTGCTCTCTAGCATGCATTTCATGTGCCTTAATTTTTAAAATTTCGGCGTTCACAGGCAGGAATCTCTGACACTATTCCTTTCCAAATTCATTTAAAATCACTTCTAGTGCATGATATCGTCCACACTTTGGACCACTAAATGCTTTCCTGCTACTTGAACATTCAAATAATTTGTCTCTCTTCAGTCGCCATCACCTGACGTTGCTCTCATCAATCCCGTATCGCAGACCTGCAGCACGATTAGAACCTTGTTCCGCTAAAGAAATAACTCCCCGCTTGAATTTGGTACTGTAATGAAAGCGTTTCATTGTCGTTCACTAACACCAACAAGCATTTCACAAAATTCCACGAAGCAATATGTGCCGCTACGTGAAGAACGCCAGCGTATCAACTCGTGCAGCAGTCCTAAAGTCTTGTGCATTGTTGGTATTTTTGTGTAAAGAAATTTATTTTTGTTGTTACGAATATTTGAAAGGCTGCTACATTCGAAGATGAACAATACGGAATTTCTATTTACTTCGTTGGATAATGTACGAAAATGCAGTTGTCGAAACTCGAGGCGGAGAAAAAAGCTTGTCTTCTATCTTTTTTTTTTTAAATTTATTTTCTGACGCAGAGGTTTTGGCGCCAGTATTTATCTTTGTGCCTGCAATGCATGCCTGTGTAGCGCTAAATACATTCGATGGCAGAAGTTAGTTGTGGCGGAACTTACCAACATTTTTCAGAACTTCTGCTTACTTTGCACTTGATTCTAAGCCACAGGCGGTTTTTTGGATTACAAAAACCGTAAAAAAATGTGGCTTAGATTCGAGTAAATACGGTACTCTTGTTATGAATCTCTGTCATTATTGTAGGTGGAAGAGTACTGAATAGTTTTGTTCCAGTGTAGTGGACACCCTTTTGCACCAAGCCCAAATTTCTTTGCTCATTTTGTTTGTCATTCTTCCTCCATGTGTTATGCTCCTGATAGTTTGGTTGAAACATCTCTATATTTTTATAGACAACACACACAAGTGAAACAATATATTGGCGTGTAGTTGTGTATATTTTGAGTTTTTGAAAGCTATTTCTACATGAGTCTCTTGGGCGTAATCCACGTATAACTCTTAAAGCTCACTTCTGAGCAATGAACACCTTCCTTGGTAGTGGCTGGTTGCCACAAAAGTAATGTCGTATTCAATGAGTGAGTGAAAATAGCCATAATATGCCACTTTTGCAGTGTTTGGTTTAATACATGTAGTGACAATCCGTAAAGCAAACATAGCAGAGCTAAGCCTCTTACAGAGATCTATAATATGTGGACACCAGTTCATTTTCTTGTCAATGTAAAATTCAAGAAATTTTGTTGTTTCCATTCTTTCTATTGGCTGATTACCACATGTCATACTTAGTTCTCTCTCTTCTGCTGTTTTTGTACAGAACTGAATAAAATTGGTCTTACTGGAATTTAATGAGAGACCATTCACCTTGAGCAATTTAACCACATCTGATAGTATGTGATTAATGGATTCCTCAAGATTCCTATCTGTTCTACTGCTCACAGAAATTGTGGTATCATCTGCAAATAAAGTAAATTTACACGGCAGGCTTGTACATGATGGTAAATCATTTATAAAAGTGAAGAATAATAGTGGTCCAAGAATTGAGCCCCGAGGAACTCCACATGTAATGGAAGTCCATTCAGAATGTACAGAAATATCACATACTGTACCTGAGCTATTCAAGACATGTTTTTCTTTTCTGTCTTGGAGATATAACTGTAGCTAATTACCTGCAACACCACTTATTCTTACTAATTTTGCTTTTGGCAAGAGAATCTGGTGATCAACACAGTCAAATTCTTTAGACGAATCACAGAAGACACCAACTGCTAGATGTTCTCATTAAGGGTTTCTAGGACTTCATTTCCAAGTGCATACATTGTGTCTTCTATTACGGCCCTTTTGAAAGCCAAATTGGCTCTTCGGGAGAACCCCATTCATGAGATGATCAGTAATTCTTATATTTGTTAGTTTTTCTGGAATTTTAGAAAAAGCTGTAATCTGAGAGATATGTTGATAGTTGACTAATTCAGTTTTATCACCCTTTTTGTATAGGGGCTTCACAATGGCATACTTCAGCGTACTGGGAACAACACTTTTTTGAAGGGATACTTTGAAAATATGACAGAGAATGTCCCTTATCCACACATAAGAATATTTCAATAAATTATTAGAATGATTAACAACCCCTGCAGAGTTCTTACTTTTTAGAGACATGATGATGTTTTGAATATCGTCTACAGTGACGGGGTTAAGGTGTGTTTCTGGAATTGTGTTTGAATATACAGCTTGACAAAGAGTTATGGCTTCATCAACATCAGCTTGCAATCAATCTGTTGAGTTACTGATAGGAAGTGCGTATTGAAAACCTCAGCCACACTTTTTGGGTTATTTACTAGTGTTCCTCCATTTACATCTTCTGTGCTTATTGTATCACTTCCTATTTCTTTTTTTACAATGCTCCAAATTGTTTTTATTTCATTATTAGAATTATCCATTTTCTTCTCATAATAAGGGGCTTTTGATTTCTGTATTAGTTTCTTTAAAATTTTACAGTATAATCTATAATGTTCCCATTTTTCTACATCTTTAGATAATCTTATTGCAGCATATGTTTCCCTTTTGGTTTTCGCATGACTGTTTTATATCTTTTGTAATCCAAGGCTTACTTACAGAATTGGAAGCACTGTTTTTGACCCATTTCTGTGGAAATATTTCTTCAAAAAGAGTTAAGAATTCGTGTATAAAACAGTTAAATTTGGAGTCAATATTATCAAGGCTACATACTGAAGGCCAATCCATTTGCTACAACTTATGGTTGAAAGTTTCTTTTGCCTCTTTGTTCATTACTCTTATGAGCTCCCATTGAGGAAATTGTTTTTTAAACAGATTAACGTCATAAAGAATGAGAATTTGTCCATCATGATCTGAAAGCCCACTTATAAACTGCCTGACAGTATCATTCTGATGTCTACTTACACCTAAAAGAATGTTATCTGTCATAGTTTGGGACTCAGATGTAATTCTTGTTGGAAAATTTATTACCGGTATCAGATTATGTAAGGTCATCACAATCTCAGAGTCAATTTTATTCATATTTTATGTCAAAAAGTTTATATTGAAATCATCTAAACTACAATAACCTAGGCTCTTGCATGTAACCCTGACGGGAGGAGTTCTATTATATGTAGAAAAGTTTTTATGTCATCTGAAGGTGCCATGTAGACAGCCAGCACTATTATTGTGTAGAAATTAGTTATTATTTCAGTTGCACATGCCTTAAATTGTTGTTCCACAGAGTATTTCTTAATATTTATGGCTTTGTATGCTATATTATTCTTAACATAAATTGTTACTCTACCTTTGTCTTTACTTGTCCTACAGTATTTTGTTAGTAAACTATAATTTACCATAGATGGCAAGGCACATTTATCAACAGCATGGTGCTCAGTTAAGCACAAAACCTGAGCAATATTTATACAGTCCTTTTCATTAATGTTAATAAGTAGTTGATCTGTTTTACTTAAGAGGCTTCCTATATTTAGATGAAATGCTTTTTTATTCTATTAGTGCTGTTGTTACCTGACTGAGAATCCACTGACACTACCTACTGTTGTCCCTTTTTTTCTTCAGGCCCACACATAAAAAATCCTTCAGATGTGAAGGAGGCTCAGTA
This sequence comes from Schistocerca piceifrons, assembly GCF_021461385.2. Lineage (NCBI taxonomy): Eukaryota > Metazoa > Arthropoda > Insecta > Orthoptera > Acrididae > Schistocerca > Schistocerca piceifrons. Next base: position 10,776,879 of record NC_060149.1, read on the forward strand.
TTCCTTCTGCCCAACAACCTTTTATTTGGATTGCTTGATGAAGATTTCTTCCCATTTTTTGAATTTGGAATTTCCATTTTTCTCATAGATGTCACATCTTTTTCTTCTGCAGATGATGTTAATCTTGTAAGTGAAATCACAACTTCAGCTGAGAAGAGTGTTTTAAATGGACCTAGCATTTTGATTTGTACACCATCTGACAAGTTATTTTTCTCCTTTGCATTTTCAGCACCAAGATGTCCTTGTATTACCATTTCTAGCACTCTAAGCGCCAAGCCCGTAAAATTTACGGGCCTGGGATCGCGCGAAAATCACCAAGCCCGTAAAATTTACGGGCCGCTACATTTAATTTCATTCAAAACACTGCAACGTTATTTCTACGGGTTTGGCCAGCGCTATACGTTTTTCAGATGTTTATTAACAAAATGCGTCCATAGATGTCACGGCAGCGCTGTAATTCATGTTAAAACTTATCTTTGCGTTCTCAGTCTGTATATCATTCAGTTGTTTGTCATCATGTTTCGGCGCGGTTTATCAGACGCAGAAATTGCGGATTTGATCAATCATAGCGACACTCTGGATAATGTAGAGAGTGATTCAGACGATTCTGAATGCAATGGTGTGTTTGAAGGTACGTATTTCCGAATTTTCCACGTAATTGTGCAGTACGCACATATCTGTTGAACATGTGTAAACGATGTATGTAGTTACACATAATGTGATATTCTTTTTAGAAGACGAGATTGATGACAGTTTGTCTTCAGATGAAGACGAGAATGATGTTGAAGGTGTTGCTTCAAATCCAGCAGCTGTGCCGTATCCGAAAGACAGTGAGTGGACTGCAGTTGACACCTACCGACCTCTGCCTGTCAACACGACACCCAGGCAGATACTAGTGGATATTGATGAGTCGAGTTCTGTACTGGATTGCAGTAAAGTGTTCCTTACTGACAGTGACGTAAATGAACTCAAGAGACAGACAAATTTGTATGCATCACAGACAATACAGAAGAAAAGAAGAGGAAATAATCTGAAGCCCCATTCAGTTTTGAGTTCGTGGAAGCCAGTGACTATAAGTGAGATGAGGCGTTTCTTGGGTATTATTTTCCACATGTGTGTTTCGAAAAAGCCCAAAATTGCGGACCATTGGAGCACTAATCCTGTTCTTAGTTGTAACTTTTGTCCCCATGTCATGAGCCGTTTGCGTTTCACTCAGATACTGTCATGCTTGCATCTTGTTGACAATTCAAATCAGAAAAAACCAGGCGAAGATGGATTTCATCCACTTTACAAAGTTTTGCCATATTATAATAATTTGAAGGAGCGATGTATCCAGGCATATCGTCCCTCAGAAAAAGTGACAATTGATGAAGGAATTTGCCCATTTCGAGGTCGTGTGAGTTTCCGTGTTTACATGCAAAATAAGCCTCATAAGTATGGACTGAAAGTATATGCTGTTGCTGAAGCCAGTAGTGGCTATGTTGTAAATTTTGAAGTTTATGCTGGTAAGCATATTGTTGACAATTCTTCGTCTGCGGTTATTTTGCGATTGTTGTCTGACAGCAGCTTGCTGAACAAAGGCCACACTGTGTATTTAGATCGATTTTATTCCAGTCCAGAGCTATTTCAGCAACTGGCAGAGAAAGGCACTGGAGCTGTTGGTACTGTGAACAAATCCAGGAAAGGATTGCCTAAAGATTTAGTATCTGCTAAGCTGAAAAAGGGCGAAATGTCTTTTCGGCGTAAAGATAATGTATTGGCAATGAAGTGGAAAGATAAGAGAGATGTGTATACATTGTCTACAAGGCATCAAGCAACATTTGGTACGCATACTAAGAGAAATGGGTCTGTAGTATTGAAACCACTTCAGGTACTTGATTACAACCTCAATAAAATTGGAGTGGATATTGGAGACCAACGCCTGCAGTACAATCCGTTCCAGCACAGAACTGTGAAATGGTGGCGAAAATTATATTTCCATTTGCTGCTTATGGGAGTATCAAATGCATTTTGGCTGTACAATGCAGTGCACAGGAAGAAAATTACAATAACAGACTTTATAACAGTGCTTGCAGTTCAGCTTGTTGAAGACGACACACTTGAATTCATTCCAAGAAATGAAGGAACTGTAGGTCGGCTAACAAAGAGACATTTTTTGCAGCACATACCTGCAACTACTAAGAAGTATGCTGCTCGTGTGTGTCACGTGTGCAGTTCCAGGAGCAAGAAACAGAGTGGCAAGGCTTCTCGCAAAGAGACACGATACGAATGTGAACAGTGTGGCGTTGCACTCTGCCTGGAACCTTGCTTTAAAATTTTCCACACTAAAAAACAATATGATTCTGTGTGAAATTTATATGTAATACTGTATACTATCAGAAACATGTAATGTAGTGCCACAATTTTGGTTAAAAATAAATCACAATTGTATTCCCTTATTCGTATGACTTTTTCTAAATTCTTAAAACATCTAAGTGATTTCTATAACTGTACCTTAAAGCTGTGCATTGTAAAGTAGTTTCTTTCACTCAGAATTAAAGTAGAAATGTGCAGCTTCAAGATGGTACCAAATTTGCCACAATCCAAACAGTAGATTTGATGCAGTAATTTTTTTAATATTGGTAAAATTGCCCGGTTTCTAGGGACGGGTGCATAAAATAGGCCTGGTACAGAGAGTGCTAGGACAGTTTTGACTTGCTTCCCTCAGTTATATTACTAATATGTTCTCTAATTTGATTACACATAAATCCCTTTACCTTATTATTTATATGCATACCATGCCTGGTATAATGAGCCCTTTCATGGAAATGACATTCGAGGAAAGATGAATTAGGAAATGCTGTAGCAATTTTCTGTAGTTTCCTATTAGTATTTTCGATTTCTTTGTTGACGCATGATGTAGGAATTAAGTCATATATTGTTGGCATGCTCGAGACAATCATGTTTACATTTCATAAATTGCTTAGGGCTTTCACTGCTTCTCTGACAGCCTGTTTAGCATTATTATGGTACACATCATTAGAACCTCCAATTAAGATATCAACATCATTTTTTGTGAGTGTCTCCAATAGCGTACAGCAGTCCTTTGTTACTTCATACATAGGTGCACTTTGTTTTATGAATGGTGTTATGTTAATGTTCATTTCACTAAGCATCTTCAAAATTTATAACTTATGTCATGGCACTTCATGTTGCCATGGGGAAACATACTGTCCTTGTTATTCAATTTTATGTACGTCTTTTGTACTTTTGTAACATTCATGGGAATATTCACAGTATCTAAAGAATCACTTGGTTTTCGCAATGTTTGATTTATCGTATGGGGAAATTTATCATCTGAAATCACTTCAGGACTGTTTTTGGTAGACACGGCCATTGTATACACTTGCTGGTATTGTTTCACACTTGAAAGTACTTTCAGCACAATGCAACAGTTCTCATTTTCACTACCAGTACCATCACTAGACATTTTCACTGTGAGTGATTTTACAACTGTCTCCAAATTACAAACAAACCTTTTTGCTGCCATAAGTTTCTGTTGAAGTGCATCAGCAGTACTTTCTGCTACTCCAAGAGAAAACTTCTTAACAGCAGTTTCTTGAAGGTTGCATGTTTCAATGTCACAGTCACATGCTTTAGTTACTGAGCGTACACTCACCAAACACAAAACATGAGCCCACACGTGTGTTACTGCACACAATCTAATACCTGTGCCATCATCTTTGTTGCAACATACACATAAAAGATTAAATATATTTCCGATTTCCCACACGTGTGTTACTGCACACAATCTAATACCTGTGCCATCATCTTTGTTGCAACATACACATAAAAGATTAAATATATTTCCGATTTCTAGAAAACGATTTACAACCACATCTATTCGCAATGCCATCTTGTGAGAATGGTGCATGTCTACTGATCCACCTGAAGATGAGGGTGTAAACCCTCAAAATACTTATTGGGAGAAAATAAAAGTGGCTGATACAGATAATTGTTTTAATTTGTTTTTAATGTCATAAAAGTCACAATTTCTGAACCACAGTCAGAGCCATTCAACCATGTTTAGGAAAATATGGTACAAAATTATGAAAGACTGATTTTAAGTATGAGGATGTCACAGAATTGCTGAGAAATCTTTTAACCAGAAGATACAGGAACATGCTCACCACCCATCAAATACCTGCTTAGGAAACTTCAGAAAGAGAGAAGACTGAACGTGGAATATTATGCATAATAATGAAGAGGACAAAAATCTTTCTGTTCAGTTCACAATAATTTCCCTGTTTCTTTTTGTAATGGATGCAATTGCATTTGATTTGGAGCACTCTAATTCAAATTAATAACCATTGCCAGTATGAACATGGCAGAGGTTACTGGTAAGTGTAGGAACACACTAATTCAAAGTAATAATTGTTGTCACTATGAATGGAGTGTTTCATGGAAAGTAATGAGAGAATGTCAATTCTTATCATCTTGGTGGTTAGGTGTCTCACTCAGTTCTGTAATAAACAATATATTACATCTGAAGTCTTGATATATAGAGACTTGGGATAATTTACCAGGTGGGCATTTCAAGTTTTATGTTGCTTGAGTTATTTTAAATATTATATTAATTTAAGAAACAGCTACTTTATTTGTAAGATGGATTGACAGAAGTCAGGAATAATAGCTCTCCCCAATGAAATGAAATGAACATATGGCATTATTGGCCAGCAGACCCCATCTGGTGTTATCCGGCCTCGTGGGCAAAAACTTTCTATTTGATGCTACTTACGCACCTTACCATAGAAGATGGTGAGGTGAAATGATTAGGATGACACAAACATGCTGTCCCCAGCAAAGTCATCTCTGACCTGGCTGGGAATGGAACCAGGGACCATGTGATCTAGAGGAAGTGACACTACTCATTAGTCCGCCAATGACTTGGCAGCAGAAAATATGGTATGGGGACATGAAGATAAAATTTCAATAACAAAACCTCACATGGGAATCCATTTTCAGAGATTTGTGTCATGCTTCTATTGAAAATCTGATTTTCCTAAATCAGTTCGGGTAAAGACCAGGATAGTTCCTTTGAAAAGGGCATGGCCGATTTCCTTCACCATCCTTTCATAATCTGAGCATGTGTTCTGTCTCTAATGACCATGCAGTTAGTGGGACATTAAACTTTAATCTCCCTTCATTCCATTTGCCTGTAAATGAAAAAGAAAAGACTGTTATGTATATCCAGTAAAAATTATTGTCTGCCAAGCACTTTACTGGTGTTTGTGATGAGCAGTTATAGCAGTAGAAATACAATTGATTTCAGTTGGATAAAAATCATAAAATTGACATTCACTATTTCATTCAGATGGGTGTTTGACTAATAGACTAAACATCTAGGCCTTGATGCCTTAGTGCAGTACATACCTAGACCACTAATTCTAATACATGTTAGTACAGTAGCACTGAACTCAGAGGTTGACAGTTGTACCAGTAAAAGACATTTTCATAATCAGTAATTGGCTGATAAACACAAATAAAGTGATGACATTTTTTACTTCATGGCCATACTGTGGACTACAGTCCTGAGTCCCCAAAACTCTCCCAGTAGTTAATGAAGTTTGTGAGGGGATGTGACATCGTTGGTGATTCATTTGTAAGAACGAACATTAAGTTTGGAATTCCTGTTGGTGCTTCAATTGCAGTACTGTTCAGAAGTAAAGTCTCCACCTCCCTTTCATTTCCATACTCATGCATAATCATCATCTATGTCAGAGTTACACATCTGGAACATTGTGCAAAAGTCATAAAAAAGCAATATCAGACCACTTACATTCGGATCTTGCCATGAGAATAGTCCTGGATATTCCACAATGTCACCATACTGTACTATGATTCGGACAATCAATTATTGGAGATGATACAGGATTGTAGTCAGACAAAACAGGGTAAAGTAAATAACTAAGTCACTCTTCCACATATTAGACAAAAAAAAAAAAGTCATTATATTTGAGACTTGAAGCAGTATTATGAGCTATAGATTCTCTCTATAGTATGTATGAAAAAAATTTGCCCAACACTGAAATGTTCTTAATATCTGCTACTCTTTGTTATGCTATACATGGTAAGACAACTAAGATAAGCCACCCAAAATACTGTCATGTCGAAACCACGGCCAAGTCCAAATCTAAAGACAGGGTCGTCAGTGAAATATGTTTATTACTGACAGCAATTTAAAGCCAGAACAGAACTGAATTCCTGCATGCAGAGTACTGCAGTTTAAACAAACATAAGATATTTCAGACTGTTGCTATTTATACAAACATCAAATATTCTAGAATACACAAACATTGCAAATATGAGATTTTTTGAGAAACTTCTTGAAATGATAATTGCTAAATAACAAGTAATGGCTGGTGGGCACATTTCAACTGGTGACCTACAGCACACTAGTCAGTGACACTAACCACTACACCACACTGGTAGCATCACAACTTGCAGCATTGCTCCCTCTCCTGGAGAAACTGTGACCCTCTGATTTAAAAGTTCTCATTGGGACCAACAACAGCATCCTGGATATAGAGCTTGTTAATGGCACCCTGTATGGCAATGTTGGTGGTTGTGTTGTCATATCCTCTTCTCTATGTTAAGCTTTGAAGATAGCCCCTCCCATCAGAGATTCATGATTGTTGAGCTGGCCTTCAGTTTCCTTGAAGTTCCCATTATCGATATGCCCCTCAGGACTGCGGTAGGACTTGATGTGGAGGACACAGATGACATCTCTTCACTTCCATTTCTTGATGAAAGGTCATAAGCTTCAGCTTCATATGTTATATATGATGTAGACCAGAGTAGCAAACTAGTTAACTCTTTGGATAGCCTCACTTTAGCACATGTGTAAAAATCCATATCAAGTGTCCCAGGCTGCATCTCACCAGATGGTATTTGGCACTAAAGCACTGTCAATGTTTTTTATAACTGTCCAGGGCCTGTACGCAAGCCAGCTGCCTCTTTATTCATTCCTGGTAATAAGGTGTTTCATGTAGTCATCCAGACAGTGCATCAATTGACATTTTGACCTCGCAACCATGAAGTAGAAAGAACAGTGTTAAGCCTTTAGTATCTTGCTTCATTTTGTTATATGAGAATATACTGATGGGCAATATTGTATCTAAATCTCTCTGTTCATCATTAAAATACATTAAGGGCATATCTGCCAATGTCGTATTAAAGAATTCTGTTAGGCCATTCATCTGTGAGTGGTGGGCACTTGTCATCCTGTGAGTAATGTCACAAAGTGAAATCACCTTAGGTAGTACTCTGGACAGGAAAAGCTTCCCACAATCACAGATCATCACACATGGTGCTCCATGCTTCAAATTAATTTTTTTATAGAAGTAAATTCAATTTCTGAAGCTTTGGCAGTTGGTACAGCTTTGGTGACAGCGTAGCAGGTGAGGTAGTCAGTGCAAACTATTGTACACTTAACTCCCATTTGTTTACTGGAGGAACCTGTCCAACAGGTTGATTCCAGTCTGCTGGATTGGTGCTGCTGCAGCCAGGATTGGTACCAGATATCCCAGAGACAACTGGTGTTCCTTCAGTGGCTCATGTAGTGTGTAATTGGATCAGTAGAGACTTGGCCAGTGATACCTGCATCTGATTCTGTCTGGAATATCAATGAAAATAATCAGTTTTTGATAATATAAGTAGTTGTATAGCAGCAGCAGGAGTACACACACATAAAAGGTATTACAGTTCAGAAGCTTTCAGAACCAGTGACTCCTTATTCTGGCAGAAGGCTTGAAGTGGAAGGAAGAGGGGTGAAGGTAAAGGATGGATGAGGCTTAGGAAAATGTTAGAGTTTGGAAGAGAATCCTAGGTCAGGGGAGACTTACTGGATGGGATGAGAAGGAAAGAGCCTTTCCTTCTCATCCTCTCCAGTATGTCTCTCCTGATCTGGGGTTCTGGGTGACTTTTCTGAACTCTACCCCTATTACCAAACCTCACCAGCCCTTTTCATGCACCCTTCTTCCTTTCCCTTCATCCCTTCTCCCAGAAGAAAGAGTCACTCTCTCTGAAAGTTTGCAAACTGTGATACCTTTACATATGTGTTCTCCTGCCACTGTTTGGTGAATTTTCATGAATCACAGGTGACCAGACATTGGAGAATCACGGAAATACTTCAAGACAGCTGGCCACATATGAATTGGGATGATGAGCAACCATTTCCATCCCATCAAATCATAGTTCCTCTTATACAATCTTACAATTGTTAATTGGAATTCTTCTGTGGTTGGTTCCTCCTTCTTCAAAGCTTCTGTGGTTTTCAGCAGTTCTGGATCTTCTCTCTGTTCAGCAGCAATGTAATTTAATGCAGTAATGACTGATATTTCATCCATCTTGCTGGGTTCCACAACAGGATTCCGTGAAAGACTGTTGGCATCCTTGTGTTTGTGTCTGACTTTGTATACCACTGTGACATCATACTCCTGAAGTCTCAGTACCCATCTCACCAGTTGACCTAACGGATCCTTCAGGCTAGTTAGCTAGCGTAGAGAATGCTGGTACACCATGATGGTGAATGATTTGCCAAATAAAGACAGAACTTCTTGATGGCCCAAACACCAGCAAGGCCCTCTTTCTTGAATGTACAGAAGTTCATTATGAACTTAGTAAGTATCCTGGAATCATAAGGTGTCACCTTTTCAGCACCTTCCTGTGTTTGTACTAGAACTATATGTATCCCAAAACTGCTAGCATCAGTGTGAACTTCTGACCTGTCATTCTTGTCTTAAAATCCTAGAACTGGAGATGTTAGTGTCTTCTAAGGGCCTTTCCTGCATCTCGTTCTGGAAAATTTGGTGTCCCCTCGCAATAGTTCATGCAAGGGATGTGCCTTGGTACAGAAGTCCTTTACGTATCGTAGGTAGTATGAGCATATTACAGAAAAACTTTCACTTCACAAATATGCCAAGGAGTCAGAAAATCTTATTTTCTCTGAACTGGTCTGGCCTTCATCACCATTAACTGGGTACCCGAAGATCTTTATTTCTTGTCCGATGAAAAGGCACTTTGTCAGGTTCGGGCAGAGGGCTCTGGTATGTACACACTTAAACACAGCTGACAAGCAGCTTAAATGTTCTTCAAAAGTCTTTGAAAAAGTTATGGTGTTATCCATGATAGAAAACCATGTAGGGTTTTGCAGCAGGTTACCCATCATACACTCCAAGGTGGCTGAGTGTTATCTGGTCCAGACAGCATGACTTTGAACTCATAGATGCTGCCAGATGTTACGCACGCAGTCTTTTCCCAGTCTGACTCAGAAATATTGACTCACCACTAGCATGTCTACAAGGTCATAGTTGAGAGATACTTCGTGCCTTTCAGGCAGTCAGGATGTCATCAATGGGCGACAATGGGTAGACTTTTTTTTTTTCACGATTTTGTTTAGCCATTGGCAGGTGACATAGAAATGTAACAAGCTGTTGTTTCAGTTGAAGAGGACCACAGGTGAGGACCAAGGACTCTCTGAAGGTTCAAGGTGATATCATCTTCCAGCATCATCTCCACTTCCCCCCGGGATTATCTATCAGTCATCCAGTGACACTCCATATGAACCTTGGCTAATTGGTGGATGATACCCAGTATTGACACAGCATTTTACCATGTGCTGCTAGGCCTATCTTTTCTCCACTTTGGATTCGAAAACATCTGTGAATTAATACAGAATGACTTTCCTTTGTCACCTTTGTTCTTTGGTGAGGCCAGACACTATTGGCAGTTTGATAGTAGCTTCCTCCCTGGTGTTGCATGTAGTGGTAGTGCAGAATGATTCTTCATTGCTGACACTAAGGTGCCATTCCTGGTCTGGTTGAGCTGTACTTATACAAATACTTTTAGGGACGAGTTGAAGCTGACATTTAGTGATACAAAGTACTCCTTGGCCACCTGCAGTGATTATGGTCATTGCTGGCAAGTAGATTTCTTTTGTGAGCCTGAGCAGTTTTTTGCAATTAAAGAACTTTCACAGTTTAGCTGAGCATCTTTATTGATGACTGGAACTCATCTTGTTGACGATGGTCGGATAACAGTGTTTTCATTGGCAAACAACCACCCGGAGGAATCTATGTTATGTGAGCTTTTTGTAACAGCTTCATCAGTCTGGAGACCTGATCTTCTGTAGCCTATGACTGCTTGTGATGCTTGCAAGAGCTTCTATCCGAGGATAACATTATCACTAGCTTCTGCTAAAATGACAAATTTGGAGCATTGTGTTCTACCATTGATAATTATCCTTGCTATACGTGTTCCTTTTGGCTGGAAATATTTCCCATTTGTAGCTTTCAGCACAATTGCTTTATGTCACGGCCATAGTGTTCTTTAGCTGATGACGATCACAATCCCACATTACAGGGAAGGAAGACCCTGAGTCAACTAGTGCTCAGACAGGTTGGCTGTTAATGATCATGTTATTGAAATTTGCTGACATCTAGGTGACTGTTGTCTGTGGAGGATTTTTATCTGTGGTGGCCTCACCTCCTGAATTTTTTTTTGCTAGGTGAGTGGCTGGTTTCTGTTTATGGTGATGGGAAATTGCTATGGTACGTTGGAGAGTGATGTTGTCCAGGATACAGTGATGAGCTTCACCCTACAAGGTGACTATAATCATCTACAGTTGACTGGTATGAAGAGGATTGTTGTGATAGCGGACATCTCATGGCATAATAGTGATTGAACACTCATCTTCTTTGTCTACAGTAGTGTACAATGTGTCCAGACTATTCACAGTGAAAACATACCACCATGTTGTTCTCTGCCTTCCAAATGTCCATTTCTTTATGGGGCTTCGTATTTGGTGGAGCGGTTGGTTGTACCTTTGCTGGTTTGATGCTGGGTTCTCATTTGACAGTTGCAACAGAAGTCCAAGTTGGTCTAGTCCATTATTCATTGTGCATTTGGTTGGTGGTAGAGGTTGGTGCCAAAGATGGATACACCTCTTATTCGTCGTTCTCTATTACGTCACGATTTATGAGGTTCACATTCCTGGGTGCTGTACTTGGGCTGATATTTCTGACTTCCATACACTGCTGCAGCTCCTCTTTTACTATCTGGCATATGAGACAGGCAAGGTCATGGTGGTCTTCCACAGCTGCCGTGGGGACCACATTTGGGAGTCGGTCGTACTTCTTTTGCCCAATTCTTTTCTGTTACAGTTCCTTGATATGGTGGCACCACTTGATAAATTACTTTATTGTTATGACATCCTTTACCAGAAGAGGTGGGTACATGTCTTCTCAAACTCCTTTCATCAAGTGCAAGATTTTGCCAGCTGCTGCCATATTTATATTCACAATGTGACATAGGGGCTAAAACATTCTGTATGTCATTCCCCTATGATGATGGGCATTGTTCTTCAGTTGTTCTTCAACTATGTGGACCTGCTGCTGACTGTCGCAAAGTATTCTCTTTAGTTTGGCCTGGAATTTGGTCCAGCTATTGAGCTTCTCTTCATTGTTCTCAAATCACTGTTGGGATCTGCCATACACGTAAAAGTATATGTTAGTCAAACACATCATGTCATCCCACCTTTTGTATATTGTGGCTTGGTCAAATTCTTTCAGCCATTTTGTCAGGTCCTGACCAGCATCTCTGGAAAACACTAATGGATACCTCATATGCAGCTAGCTTACTTCTGTTTTAGAATCAATAGTCTCCTTAACATACATATCTTAGGAGTGCTGCACCGTTTGTATTCCAAGTCGTGTCCATGCAGGAGACGACTTTTATGTTGCCTAATTGGAACCGTGGTGATGAAGACATATTGAAATAAGCTGCATCTTCACCAAACCATCTCACGTCAAAACCACAATCGAGTCCAAATCAAAAGGTAGGATCATCAATGAAGTACAACACTTAGCACTGAAAACACATTAATTACTGATTCCACAATATGGCCAGAACATAAATGAACTTCTGGACAGATAGTGCTGTTATTTACACAAACCACAGCTATACCAGAATACACAAACGTTACAACTATAAGACATAATGAGAACATTTCAGAAATGATAATTATTGAGTAAAAAAATATTGGCTGGTGCTCAGATTTGCATTGGTGACCCACAGAATGGCAGTTGTTGACACTAACCACTACACCAGACTGCTAGCATCACAACTTAATGGCAGTAATCCACAAATGAGTAAATGTATAGCGGTACAGTTTTCGCTAAATTATAGCAGACAGTGGTGTGACATATGCAAGTAATTTTTAACATTTGTTGGTGTTGAATTATTAAACAAACTTCCTTTCCTTAAAATGGTACTATATACTTTTGCTGTGGTATTGAAAAGAGCATTAAAAAAGGACTTCATTGCCATAGCATGTGTGGAACTTGATCATATAGTAATAATACAACAGTGCCACTAACTACCGTCTCGTCATCAGAAAAGGAGTCCCACAGGCATCTGCCTTACTGTACAAAATGTAAGCCAACACGTAACTCAGGTAAGGTTCATATGTTCATTATTGTTGTTGTTGTTGTTGTTACGGTCTCCAGTCCTGTGACTGGTTTAATGCAGCTCTCCATGCTACTCTATCCTGTACAAGCCTCTTCATCTCCCAGTACCTACCGCAAATTACATCCTTCTGAATCTGCTTCGTGTATTCATCTCTTGGTCTCCCTCTATGATTTTTACCCTCCACGCTGCCCTCCAATACTAAATTGGTGATCCCTTAATACCTCAGAACATGTCCTACCAATCGATCCCTTCTTCTAGTCAAGTTGTGCCACAAACTTCTCTTCTCCCCAATCCTATTCAATACTTCCTCAGTAGTGATGTGATCTACCCATCTAATATTTAGCATTCTTCTGTAGCACCACATTTCAAAAGCTTCTATTCTCTTCTTGTCCAAACTATTTATCGTCCATGTTTCACTTCCATACATGGCTACACTCCATACAAATACTTTCAGAAATGACTTCCACACACTTAAATCTATACTCGATGTTAACAAATTTCTCTTCTTCAGAAACGCTTTCCTTGCCATTGCAAGTCTACATTTTATATCCTCTCTACTTCGACCATCATCAGTTATTTTGCTCCCCAAATAGCAAAACTCCTTTACTACTTTAAGTGTCTCATTTCCTAATCTAATTCCCTCAGCATCACCCGAGATAACTCGACTACATTCCATTATCCCTGTTTTGCTTTTGTTGATGTTCATCTTATATCCTCCTTTCAAGACACTATCCATTCCATTCAACTGCTCTTCCAAGTCCTTTGCTGTCTCTGATACAAAATACAATGTCATCGGCGAACCTCAAAGTTTTTATTTCTTCTCCATGGATTTTAATACCTACTCCGAATTTTCCTTTTGTTTCCTTCACTGCTTGCTCGATATACAGATTGAATAACATCGGGGATAGGCTACAGCCCTGTCTCACTCCCTTCCCAACCACTGCTTCCCTTCCATGCCCCTCGACTCTTATAACTGCCATCTGCTTTTTGTACAAATTGTAAATAGCCTTTCGCTCCCTGTATTTTACCCCTGCCACCTTCAGAATTTGAAACAGAGTATTCCAGTCAACTTTGTCAAAAGCTTTCTCTAAGTCTACAAATGCTAGAAACGTAGGTTTGCCTTTCTTTAATCTAGCTTCTAAGATAAGTCGTAGGGTCAGTATTGCCTCACGTGTTCCAACATTTCTACGGAATCCAAACTGATCTTCCACAAGGTCGGCTTCTACTAGTTTTTCCATTCTTCTGTAAAGAATTCGCGTTAGTATTTTGCAGGTGTGACTTATTAAACTGATAGTTCGGTAATTTACACATCTGTCAACACCTGCTTTCTTTGGGATTGGAATTATTATATTCTTCTTGAACTCTGAGGGTATTTCACCTGTTTTATACATCTTGCACACCAGATGGTAGAGTTTTGTCAGGACTGGCTCTCCCAAGGCCGTCAGTAGTTCCAATGGAATGTTGTCTACTCCGGGGGCCTTGTTTCGACTCAGGTCTTTCAGTGCTCTGTCAAACTCTTCACGCAGTATCGTATCTCCCATTTCATTTTCATCTACATCCTCTTCCATTTCCATAATATTGTCCTCAAGTACATCGCCGTTGTATAGACCCTCTATATACTCCTTCCACCTTTCTGCTTTCCCTTCTTTGCTTAGAACTGGTTTCCCATCTGAGCTCTTGATATTCATGCAAGTGGTTCTCTTTTTTCCAAAGGTCTCTTTAATTTTCCTGTAGGCAGTATCTGTCTTACCCCCTAGTGAGATAAGCCTCTACCTCCTTACATTTGTCCTATCGCCATCCCTGCTTAGCCATTTTGCACTTCCTGTCGATCTCATTTTTGAGACGTTTGTATTCCTTTTTGCCTGCTTCATTTACTGCATTTTTATATTTTCTCCTTTCATCAATTAAATTCAATATTTCTTCTGTTACCCAAGGGTTTCTACTAGCCCTCGTCTTCTTACCTATTTGATCCTTTGCTGCCTTCACTATTTCATCCCTCAAAGCTACCCATTCTTCTTCTACTGTATTTCTTTCCCCCATTCCTGTCAATTCTTCCCTTATGCTCTCCCTGAAACACTGTACCTTTTTGCAGTTTCTTCAGTTTTAATCTACAGTTCATAACCAATAGATTGTGGTCAGAGTCCACATCTGCCCCTGGAAATGTCTTACAATTTAAAACCTGGTTCCTAAATATCTGTCTTACCATTATATAATCTATCTGATACCTTTTAGTACCTCCAGGGTTCTTCCATGTATACAACCTTCTTTCATGATTCTTGAACCAAGTATTAGCTATGATTAAGTTATGCCCTGCGGCCTGCGCAAAATTCTTCCAGGCGGCTTCCACTTTCATTTCTTAGCTCCAGTCCATATTCACCTACTATGTTTCCTTCTCTCCCTTTTCCTACTCTCGAATTCCAGTCACCCATGACTATTAAATTTTCGTCTCCCTTCACTATCTGAATAATTTCTTTTATCTCATCATACATTGTGTGTTATTGCTGCTAAAATGTTGTCTGCATTTCTCTAACTGTTCTTCTTTGTTAGTGTATTTCATTCTTCATAGATACTGTTTCTGGAAAGTTTTTTAATAATATTTGGAAAGAGAGTTTTTAGGCGCTTGAAATGATCAGGATATCTTTCAGCATCCAACTGCACTGCTGTTCTAATCATTTGGCAACATTTGTCATAAACAAAAACCATATCCACTTTCTTGACTTTTGCAGTCATTCTGAATAGCTTCACAAGCAAATTTTCAGTTACTACAAGAGCAGAGGACAGACTGATGCACTTCAAGTGCTCAGGCAAACACACAAACTTTACATGAGTTATGTGTCTGTTTACATGTGCTGCAGTATCGTAGACATTAGTGGCATATCTTCACCTGGCAGAGGTACAGCGATTTTCAGTGCTATTATCTTGTTCCTGTATGATCAAGTTCAACGTGCACTATGTTTGTGAAGTCCTCTTTGATAGCTCTTTCTAATGTGGATATAATTCCACACTAAAAGCCAAAGTCAGTGTTTTAATTCACCAGCAATAAACATTAAAAACTACTTGTGTGCAGGGCCATAATAAGGAGGTGGTGAGATAGGAACCCCTGACCCATATCCTGCTGAGGGTCTAAAAACTGACTGGAAAAATATGACGAAAGAAAGGTGGTTTAAAAATTAACTGAGAGAGGTATGTGAGTTCTCTTGTGCATTGTGCTCCCATCTTCTTCCTATGAGAGGAATCCTTTTCTTCAGCCTGTGACTGTAAATGAACACTATTGTCACAGTATCATTTCTTCCAAGTTGCATCATAAAGATGCAATTACTACCAAAAAATGTCTATTCGCTTACATGGTTTATGTGGCAACAGTGAGTTTAGATCACACATTTGCAATCCACACAGCTCTCTCATGTTCATCAGTGAAGCTCTTACTGCAGTATTGTAGGACCCATTTTAAGTATTTATTTGCTGTCCATATAACAATCAGTTTTCAGACATTCTCATAGATTTAGTTCACATATGCAAAGCTTTAATTCACACACATTCCACGTGGGAAAAATATATCTAAAAACAAAGATGATGTGACTTACCAAACGAAAATGCTGGCAGGTTGATAGACACACAAACATACACACAAAATTCAAGCTTTCGCAACCAACAGTTGCTTCATCAGGAAAGAGGGAAGGAGAGGGAAAGATGAAAGGATGTGGGTTTTAAGGGAGAGGGTAAGGAGTCATTCCAATCCCGGGAGCGGAAAGACTTACCTTAGGAGGAAAAAAGGACAGGTATACACTCGCACACACACACATATCCATCCACACGTACACAGACACAATGAGAAATTCAGGCAATGGTAGCTCCGTCAGGCCAGTGGACTGCAGACCCAGTCAGCAGAAGTGAAAGTTCATCTTCAGCAGTTCTGCTGCATCACAGAAGGATAGTGTGTTGGCCATTAATGACACAGCTTGGCCAGTGGCCCCAGACACTGGCAGACATAGTCCTTACTGGACAATGGTGGACAGCAGCCTCTGTGGACCAGTCTCTGAGGTGCTCTCATTGAGTATGTGTTCCAGGAGACTCACCATCCAGCCCAGCTGGAAGTACTCATCGTGTAGAGTCCGACCCATGGCCCCTAGAGGCTGACAGCATCATTGTCAGCTGCAGGAATGGGGCGAGCAGCAGCTGCAGCTCTTTCTCACATCGGCAGATAGTATACAGCTTCCTGGCCTGGCTGGTCAAGTCTCCAGTAGGCCAGCTGACTGGTGGCAGTCTCTGCACCCAATCAGTGATGACTCAGAAGTTGTCACTGCAGCTTGCAGTGTCAGAGTCTCACTAGTGAGATTGGCAACTCCATAGATGATTGTAGACCATAAGGAATGCAGAGGGTCAACTGACATAGCTTCCCCTGTATCGCGGGACTGCTGCAACTGAGAGTTGCATAGTATTTATACTGGTACTTTCTGTCCACTCTGCTGCAGTGCAGGTAGCAATGACATTGTGTATACTAGATTTCTTGCATGGTCGGCTCTCCTATTACCTTCATCTTTCCAAATGCCATTTTCTGTAGAATCAGTGGCTGTATAGTTACTGTTGTCTTATAATTGTGGTTTCTTGTGTCACTCTGCTCTGTTACCAGTATTATGATATCTGTCTGTTGCCACAATGTTGTTGTGCTTCACTTGCAAATTGGGGCACTCAGCAAGTCCCACTTGTCACAATCACATCCATGTTCATCTCAGTCTGCTCAGTATTTCCCCTTAGCTTGGAGTTTGACAGTTGTTGATTCACATGGCTTGACTTCTGGTGCCACCAGAAAAGAGTTTTAACAAATTTTTAGTGTTAGCCTGATATTCCAGGGTGCAGCAGAGCTTTAACATCAGTCAGATAATCTCTGTATTTTTTCTGGTGAGTTTGTATTTTGTTAAAAATATTGTAATTTAGTATCTCTAAAGAGCATATTACAGTCTTTCAAGTTCTCTCTCAGTTCAGTGATTGCTGGATGTCATTTGTATGTGCATATCTGAGTGAATCATAGTGAGGTGTATAGTGCTGTTGCAGGTCGAAAGTGCCAAAAATTTGTGGGTTTGTTTCATCATTGATGGACTGCACTGGAGGTGTGCTAGCAGTAAACGTGCAGCACAAACCATTATAATCATACTTAAGATGGAGAATCCAGTGACATAAAATACATGGAAGAATATATGATGTGTTTTTGACACCCATATTCAGTTTAATCTGACTAAAATTTCCTATTAAGAAATGTCTTAATATGAAAGCTCAGTATCATATCTTGAAAACTCTTTAAATGAATTCTTGTTCAGGGTGTGACGGCCCAAGGGATGTCTGCTGGCCACCGTCTCATCCTCTACCTTCTGGCATTATGTGGATGCAGTATGGAGGGGCATGTGGTCAGCATACCTCTCTCCCAGCCAGTTTATAGACTTTCCATACTGTGGAGCCCTACTGCTCAGTCAAGCAGCTCCTCAGTTGGCATCATGAGGCTGGGTGCACACTATACCAGTTCTCCCAAAATGGAAAAATCCTTGACACTAGCAGCAATTGAACCTCGGTCCTCCACATGGCTGCTATCTATGCTCACCTCTCAGTTATCGAGAGGAACTCATGAAAAATGTAGCAGAGATGCTTATACAGTGGAGACAGTTTATGAAATAGCTGCTTTCAAGTTAAAGGTTTAAGAGCTGATGAAGAGCAGAGAGACAATTTCCCATTCTGATATTGTGAAGAATATTTTTTTTTAAGTGTAGGCTAAGAAATGTATATTCAAAAAGTTGTAATAATGTTATAGATATTTATGACATTATTAGTGACTGCAGTATTTGGTGAACACAGTTTCAGCAAACTAAGGATTATAAAAATCTTTGTAAGGTTAAGCATGAATGACAACAGACTATCAAATTCAACTGTCTTTATGGACTATGACACAGCTGCTAAACTTGACTTCCATGACATAATCAATTAGTTTGCTTTGCTCAAAAAAAGGAAATAAGACATAAAATTGTAATATAAACAGAATTCCTCAAAGGAGATATTTTCTCAACTCTCAGTTATATATACCTTGATTACAATTATCATCATTTGGTTTTATTCACCGATGACACATCAGTACTGATAGTAAAGAAAAATGCAGAAGATGTTTCTGAAAATGCCATAAAAACTCTAGAAAATCCTAAAGGTGTGGTTCCATCTAAATGGTCTAAAACTAAATATTTCAAAAACACAGTTTGTGGAGTTTAAGACAAGACAATCTAAAATAAATGGTATTCAAATTATGCACAGAAGTCTGGAACTAAGCAAAACAGAGTGTGTTAAATTCTTAGGAATGGAGTTGGGCAGAAATCTGTCTTGGTCATCATATATAGGCTATTTAAAAAATAAACTGAACAGCCTGGCATTTGCTATGTCAATCTTAGCCAATGCAACTGCCACAGACATGAAAAAGGTAGTGCTCCATAGCTACTTTGAGGAAATAGTGAGATACATCACTGTCTTCTGGCAAAATGCTAGTAATTTGGTAAGAATATTAACTTTACAGAAAATAAATATAAGGAACATGTGTAGCACAAAGCCAAGAGAATCTTGTCACCCACTATTAAGAGACCTAAACATACTAAGGGTTCCCTTACTGTATTTACAGGAAGTAATTGTTTTCACAAATAATAATCCAAAACTGTTTGCTTTAAAATAACTTCCGGCATGGATATGAAACTAGAAACAGAGAAAGTTTCATGCTTCCTACACATAGAATCAATCTTTTCATGCAGACCCTATGATATATGGGAATGAAAATATACAAGTTTAAAAAGACAAATTTGCAAAAGATTGAAACTGATTCAGTAAAAAGAAAATTATATAGCACTCTTGTACAAAAATGCTATTACTCTATTGGTAAATTTTTAAATGATGATCTGACCATTTGAGCAGGATAAAAATTAATAGTATATATATTCAGATAGCAACGGACTTGCCGCAGTGGATACACCGGTTCCTGTGAGATCACCAAAGTTAAGTGCTGTCGGGCGTGGTCGGCACTTGGATGGGTGACCGTCCAGGCCGCCATGCGCTGTTGCCATTTTTTGGGGTGCACTCAGCCTCATGATGCCAATTGACTAGCTATTCGACCGAATAGTAGTGGCTACAGTCCAGAATACCATCATACTGACCGGGAGAGCGGTTTGCTGACCATACGCCCCTCCTATCCGCATCCTCCACTGAGGATGACAAGGCGGTCGGATGGTCCCGATGGGCCACTTGTGGCCTGTAGATGGAGTGGTTTTATATTCAGATATTTCATAGTTCTAGTAAACGTTGTACTCCATGTACAATCTAATATAGCCATAAGCTTGATGAGTCTCCTGTACACTAAATCAATGATATAACATACATGTTATGAGACAATAAAATTCTGGTTCTGATCTAATTCTTGTGTTTGTAATCAATTATTTATGCACTATTAATATTTTTGGTAATTTATTTAGTATGATGATACATTTTATTTGTTGTTTGCAACATTTTTCATCAGTGTTCTTAATTTTAGTGAAGTTTTAAATATACTTCATTTCTAAGAAACCTACATACAAAATTATAAATTTTTCTAAATCTGTTTAGGGAAATACTCCCTGCAGAAAGGTAGTTTTGTGGAAGGGGGGACAGCTCTGACAGTTCTTCTTTGGGGTGCATGATCACTTTGGCATAGCTTATGTGTGTCCGAAAATTCTTAACACTGTCCCCTAGATCTTGGCATAAACTACACTTTAGTACATACTGATCACTGCCTGTAGAAACTACAGGTGTGTTGTGATGTGCCTAACAGCCAGTTCTCAAAGAATTTCCAAGTGCAGCTTTCCTGGATGTTACTTCATGATGCGTTATTTCCAAGCAGTGATGGCTTGAAGTCAGTTGTTTGATCTTTAAGTGCTTCTAAGAGACATTAAATGGACGTTCATGCTTCCACAAAGTTGGCCATGTCTTGAAAAATGTATTACAGGTGTAATCACTTCCCATTCATTCATGGTTGCAGTGCGCTTCCATAATTGTCTTGATTGAAAAAGCTTTGTTGTAAAATTGGACACACTATGATTGATGAAGAAATACTGAGGCTTCTTGAAGTATCTGGTTCTGAAATTGATGATGCTTTTGAAATCAATGCCAGTATTTTTGAAATGTAGGGTAATTTGCCTGAATCCTTCATCTTGAAAGCAGCAGCAACACAAAGAAATTGAAACAGTTTACATGTGGGAGGCTACAGCAACAACTGTAGCCCAACTGGAATGTGTTAATATACAGGGTGATTCAAAAATGCATGTAAATATTTTGAGGGTGTATTTGTGAGGTAAATATAAGACAAAAATGTTCTATAAATGTTTTTCCATAAACGTTTAATTCCAGAGTTATCGTTAAATACGAAAGTCATGTCCGTATCAAAACGACGGCAGTGCAAGCAGCAGGATGCCATAGTCTGGTACGTAATTCACGTACGTATCTCCCAACAGTTGATTCGAAACTGCATGAATAGTGTTTGTTTTTGTTTGCACGTGATGTTTACTCCTACTGTACGGAAGATGGCGCTGAGGTTGTTGGTAACGGAAAAGTACGTCCTGTCGTTCATTCATCGTCGGAAGGCTAAAGGTGTCGTGCACATGATGTACTCAAACAGTGAGTATGCTGATATGCACCTTGTGTATGGTGCAGCAGATGGAAATGCACTTGCAGCAAGACGAAGGTACAGTGAGCTGTTTCCAGGAAGACGGTTACCAAGTCATCAGACGTTTGTATCTGTGGACAGACGCATGCGGGAGTATGGCATTCGTCCTGGGCCACATTCAGGTCGACCACTTGAGCATGCAGTGAACGTCGAGGAACATGTTTTGGACCTGGTAGACCAAGATCCATCTATCAGTACGAGACAAATTAGTGCAGCTGTACGACTTCCACAATCTACTGTATGGCGGCTGCTTCGGAGACAACAGTTGCATCCATTTCACCTGCAAAAAGTGCGCGAATTGACACCTGAAGACTATCCTCGCCGTCAGCTATTCTGCCAGTGGTTACAAGAGCGTCATTTGAATGATCCAATGTTCATTCGGCGGATATTATTCACAGATGAGGCCATGTTTACTCGTGCGGGTGTAATCAATTCGCATAATATGCACCAGTGGGCTGTCGAGAATCCTGGCGCGAGAATTGTGCGTGGATATCAACATCAATTCTCCATAAACATTTGGTGTGGTATTGTGGGGAATTACTTACTCGGACCTCATGTTCTGCCTCCAAGGCTGAATGGGCACGCGTACTGCGAATTTTTGGAGGGAGAATTGCCTGGATTGTTACAGGATGTCCCTCTTGCAACACGAGCCACCATGTGGTTTATGCACGATGGTGCTCCCGCCCATTACAGCCGCAACGTAAGGGCGTACCTCAATTCTGCGTATCCACATCGATGGATAGGTCGCGGAGGACCAATTGCTTGGCCAGCCAGATCACCTGACCTGAACCCTTTAGACTTTTATTTATGGGGCCGACTAAAGACATTGGTGTATTCTTCTGCAGTACCGAACAGAGAAGTGCTACAACAAAGAATTGAAGGTGGTTGTGAAATTATTCGTGGAGAGTTGAACGGACTGTGTAATGTGCAGAGATCATTGATGCGACGAGCACGGGTCTGTCTGCAAGTTCAGGGACAGCATTTTGAACATGCATTGCATTAAGATTTGTGCAAATACAGTACAGTACAGTACAGTCTGTAAAATGCTTCAATTTTCCTTAGTTATTGTGCATTGCTGTAGTTCAATCAACAGGACCTGAATTAATACAGTGTTCGCGAGGAATTGTTTCAGTTTGTTACGTCACGTTTATTTATCAGTTTGCGTTGTTAGTCCAAATGCACTGTAATTAAACTGTGAACTCTGGGAATTAAATACCTTACGTTGTATTGAATGTATTATCCTGTTTTGTTCATAACTCTGTAATAAGCCAAGTATGGAAAAAATTGTATAGAACATTTTTGTCTTATATTTACCTCACAAATACACCCTTGAAATATTTACATGCATTTTTGAATCACCCTGTATAGGGTGACCCAAAAGTTCATTAACATTTGAAGATGCACTAATTCACAGAATAATGTAGGTAGAGAGGTAAAAATTGACACACACATCTGAAATGGCATGGGGTTATGATGGAACAAAAAGGTGCAAAAACTGGCCAGAAGCTGGCACTGGATAGCAACACATCAGTGACATCACATGAGAATCACGTATAAAATGTGCTGTAGTGTGTGTGTGTGTGTGTGTGAGAGAGAGAGAGAGAGAGAGAGAGAGAGAGAGAGAGAGAGAGAGAGAGAGAGAGAGACAGAGAGAGAGGAGAGAGAGAGAGAGAGAGAGAGAGAGATAATCAGCCTGGATAATAAACACCTGCTGGAAGGCATGACCTTTTATTCAGGATGGTGCTCCACCTCATATTGCTACACATGCACATTGTTTGGTGAGGATCACATGCTGAACCACCATAGCCGTGATGCTTGGCTTACCTGGCCTCCCATGTCTCCAGACTTCAATCCGTGTGATTATTGGTTGTGGGGTTACCTGAAGCTACAAGTCTACCTTGATCATCTGACCACATTAGGGATGCTAAAAGACAATGTACAACAGTAATTTCCTCACCATACCTACTCATATGCTGTACAATGTTGTTCACAGCCTTGTTTCTTGACTACAGGTATTGTTGATGAATGATGGCCAACATGCTAAGCATTTGCTATAAAGAACATTGTCTTTGCTAAAAATCAATTTATATGCTAATTACTGCTTTTGTGTCATATGAAGCAGCATATGTCAGTCACTTTCAGTAAAACCCCCTGTCATTTCAAGCATATGTCTCAATTCTCACCTCTCTACCTACATTTTTGCATGAAGTATTGAATTGTCAAATGCTAGACTTTTGACTCACACTGCATTTTCTCACTCTGAATACATTTTGGGCATCCTGTCTTAGTTGTGTCTCCTGCATATCAAAGTTTATTCAAATTCCATCCATAGGTGAACTATATATGGATTGTGTACAAAACATAGATCCATACATGAGCAGTACTTAATTTAATTTTTGTGTTTTCTGCAGGAGAAAGATGTAGGGACTACTGAAGACACTTTTACTGAGCTGGCTTCATCAGAAAATGGCCATTTTTTGATAATTCAGATTACTTACATGTCACTGAACACATACATTGTAATAGGCTGTGTTAGTGATAGCATGTTACAACTGCAATGCAAAGATAAAAAATTAGTGTTAACATAAAATGTACATGTTAAATATCTTATATTAAACAGACATACAACTTTAAAATTAAAATCTTAAAAATCAATTTCAACATTATATAATCATCTGCCAGTTCAGATTTTTCTTGAATTGTATGAGCTTCCTCTATGTTGCAGACAAATTTTTAACCATTTTCATTGTTCTCCTGTGAATATACTCAGAATTTCCTGTTAAAGCAAAATAAGAATAGGTAAATTTTTAATTAATAGGATTTCTGTAGCTGTTATAATAACGAGCTGATGTGTTCAATCCCTAGAGCATGCAAAATGTTGCATTCAGTTTATTTCCTTCATCACCACTTTTTTAAAATCAGAATTGCACTTAACTCTGAAGTAATTACACAATCACATGAGCAAGAAACAGAAAATGTAACCTCATTTACAAGTGCATATTTCTCTATGTAACGTATTTATATATTCACTACATTTACTGTAATGATCTTACATAATAAACTTTGAAGTTCTCTCAAGCTGAATTTGTATCCTAACTGAAGACATGTTCAGCTAGTTTGATCTCTGAATTATGAGAGTACTTTATATTTGACGTTCCTATCAAACATAGAACAGTTATTATTTGACCTTATGTTCTTCCTTGTACTAGAGGATATTTTTGAAATAGACATTTGAGGAGGAAGCTGTACCAACAACTTACATACCATCTTTCTATTACTGCTAATTTGTGTAGGGAAAAAAAGAAGAAAGTAAACCAGTTACTCTAGTAAACTGAATATATTGAATATCACATGGGATTGGAATAGCTGAACAGTGTCCTCCATCAGGGCTATGACTATTCTGTTTTCATTATTCCCAAAGATACAACCACTTGCCTTATTGTTCATATCCATTTAAAATACTGACATGCAAGGCCTGTCCCATGCATCTATGGAGCACATCCTATTCCAGATCTGTCAACAGTGCAGCCAGAGGCAGGGTTACCTCTGACAGCAATCACATCATATGCAATACCTCTTCAACAGCTGCATGGCTTTTAACGTGTGCACAAGTATTCATGAACAGTTCACCCATATGAATGACAATCACCAAACTACCAGGTGGTTATAATTAAAGTGTTACCCATGGAAGTTCAGTGTAAGCTGTAATTATCATATAGCAGTAGAATTAAATGTGCTAATGGATTAATATGGAACCGATTTACACTGGAAAATTATTAGTTCCAATTTTGACCATCAAGTGCAGATCTTACACTGTACTTTAGTTGTATGATGGTATGACATCCACACTGTCAATTGACAAGCCGTAATGTGAGTGAGCAATGTGGCTATTGAAATGAGAGACTGTGCATTGTTAGTGAAACTGTTTTATGTAAATGGCAGCAATTACAGTGCTGCCTTTAGACAGTATTGCTGACCCAGAGCTCTGAGGAGATGCTTGATATCATTAAATGGTTTAAAGAAGATGATAATGAAATTTGAAAACATGAGTGAGCTTTGCAAGGCACCAGGACTAGGAAGGCATCCTATACTGGTGGAAGTTATTGATGAGGTTGCTGTTGCTGTAACTGACCATGCATTCAGGAGGACGACGATTCAATCCCGCCTCCGGCCATCCTGATTTAGGTTTTCCGTGATTTCCCTAAATCGCTTCAGGCAAATGCCGGGATGGTTCCTTTGAAAGGGCACGGCCGATTTCCTTCCCCACCCTTCCCTCACCCGAGCTTGTGCTCCGTCTCTAATGACCTCGTTGTTGACGGGATGTTAAACACTAATCTCCTCTTCCTAACTGACCATGCAGCATGTTCTCCAAGTAGTGCTAGTACTCATGCAGTGTTATGAGAACTGTCCATCCCATGTTCAACAGAACAGAAAGTTTTATGGTCGATTTTACACTGGTACCTGTACAAGACTCATATGGTGAGCAACTGAAACCTTGTGATCTGCAGTAACATTCTGAATTTGTTCTTCAGTTTCTGGCATATATCATAATTGATGACAAGTGGCCAAGCAATATTCTATGGAGTGGTGAGGCACATTTTACTCTACAGGGTGCAGTAAATAAACAGACAAGCGAGCTTTGAGATTCTGTTAATTCGATGTTGTGCACAAAGAGCCATTTCACTCACTGTATGTGTCTTTGTGGTGTGGATTCATAAACTCCTTTATACTCTGTCCATTCTTCTTTGAACAGAGTATATTCAGAAGACCTGTCAGGTGTAGCATGATGTCTGAAAGTTATTGAGATCTCCTTGTACAGCATGCTGTTTGGAAGAGCTCAACAGCATGGAAATCACTGTTTCTATGCAAGATGAGGCATCATCTCATTTCCCTCCACCATTGAAAGAACTGATTAATGCAACATTCCTTGAACATGCTATCTCCAGAGGTTTTCCAAATGCATGGCCTGCAAGATCATCTGATCTGAATCTATGTGACTTTTGGCTCTGGGGATATCTAAAAGGAGGCATTGTCAATGTCAGTGGCTGCGTTACAGTTGCTAGAATCTTGATTTATACCTAAGCTTCTCTGAATTGTGCAAATGGTGATTGCCCTTCAAATATATTTTCTGTTTCCACAGCCTTCCTGGTCTCATAAACAATAAGACCTAATCATACACTGGCGTTCACCTCTGGTCCTGTCTCATTTTTTGTGACTCCCTCTCTACCCCATCAGACACTGACTTCTCACTTCTGTTCTCTGGATCCTTCACTTTAGGTTATTTTATGATTTAACAGTTTTTTCTTTTTTATTTATTTATTTATTGAAAGCCAGAAATCTTGTGTTTCCACAAAGATAGATGGCTGATGGCAATAAAATTCTAAATACTGGATAAAAATGATTTTGTACAGATAAAGTATTTGCAACAACAAAAAAAATGCTTATGACATGAAAAAATGCCATTTACCTTAAGCAGCAAGTAAGTGAAAACAGAAGATAGACAACAAAATTCTGCATACTCACTGTGCCAAATCAACAGCTGCTATGCAATATAGAAGTGAGAAAACTTACATCAGCTGTGCCAATATACAAAAATATAAAAAAAAAAACAATTTAAAAAATATAAATGATACATGCTAATACAGTCATAGAATATGACACAAAAAAAAAAATACATTTACGTTATTTCTTTATTTGGCCAGTGCATCTAACAGTGTAACAGCTGTTCGAGATATAGGGCAACTAGAACATTACACTTCGAGCAAATTTAAAATATAAAAACAAATTATATGCACTGTTGAACACTCCATACATAATACATATAAGGAACAGTTTTTTAAACTTAAAATCATTTGAGGGAGGGATGGATGCCATAGTCAATGTAAGTTTGCCTTCAAGTGTTCATTACCAGGAAAAAGATGTACTGCATTAGCAATTCCTTCATTTTTGTCCTCAGAGTATTGTTTTTATATCTAATCAATCTACACCATTCTCTTAATGGCCTGTCTGAACCTCCTTTATAATCCTGTGTCCTTATATTTGTGTGTAACACAAATCTACACTGTAGTGAACTATCTCTGATGCCACACATCTGTCCTGTTCTCCTCCAATCCAAACCCCCCTCCCCTTTTTCCATTTCAGTCTCCTTCTCTTCATCTCTTCTTCATTCTTCCACCAAAGACAACCAGTCATCCCATTCAAGCTGCAGAACCTGGACAGTGTTGCTGTGGGTATATGTGTGCTCAAAGAAGAGTACAAGTTTTTAATCTGAACTACTTTGTTGAACCTTTGATCACACACTTATTCACTGCTTAAGTCCTCCACTATATTTTGAGTGGTGTCATTAATCATTTCATTGTTTGTATTGCATGTAGGATTTTGCAGTGTAATGTTTCAAGTAGTAACACTGCAGGTGACAATAATTACAAAAACATTAAAATGATGCTGTGTTAGTGATCTTACAAATTTTAATTTAAGTATTTATTTTGTTTTGACAGCTTCAGAATGTACCACAAGAATTGGTGGAACTTGACCTTGCAATCTGCCTGCTGGATGATAAATTTTTAGTGACCCTCCCAACTGCTCTGAAAGAGATGGATGGTTTAAGGTATGTTATTGATATTTAGATTGCTGCAACTTCGATTTGATGAGACTAGTAATTATAATTTTTTCCAAAAAAGTGATAACCACTGTTCAAAATAGTGTGACTCTTTGATGCACTTATTTTACTATTTCTTTCCACACCTTCTCTCTGCTACTATATGCTTATAACAGAAAGAGTACAAGCTAATGCTCTGCTGCGTAAAACATTCTCATTAACCTTTCACTATGTAAGACATTCTGCACAAGAAAGTTTTGGGGATGTGTTATGTAGCTCACAGTTTTAGTCATTTATTTGTGGTGGCTTCAATTTGTGGTGCCTTACTTCTGGTATATCATTGCTACGCAGGGAAAACACATAAGCATATGGCGAAGAGTTCTCGGGCTTCCAGCCGGGTGGCGGTGTCTTCAAACAGCGACGTTTCGACGAGTGACATACTCATCATCTTCTGGCGAAGTGCCGAGACTTTGCGGATGCCGGTCCCTTTATACCTGCGGTGTGCCCCCCACCACCTGGCCGCGGGAGGCTGGGTCCAGAGGAGCCGGCGGGCGAGGTGGAGGGGGAAGCGGGTGCGCTGTTCGTGTCTCCGTCAGAGCATTCTGATTGCGTCTCGTGAGCTGGACGGTTCTTGTTGCGTTCCTGGCGTATTGCGGCTAATGCTGGATTCCAGGCCGCGCTCAGTTGATAGCCTTCGTCCCTGTTCACAAGGTTCTCGTGGACCCGTATTTCTATTGATTCTTTAATGACGCTATCCCAATAGCTCCCGGCTCGGCATAGCACCCTGGTGTTTTCGAAGTCAAAGGTGTGGTTTTCTTTGATGCTATGTTCAGCTATAGCAGATTTCTCTATCTGTCCAAGTCGAACATGCCTGATGTGTTCCTCGCACCTTTTTGAGATGCAGTGAAACACAGATTGGCAGGGCCTTCAAGAGGAGACAGGCTGACAAAGTTCAGGAAGAGGAAGAGGAAGTTAACAAGAGACTCGCCTTTCTTCCATATTTGGGGCCCACATCAGCCAAAATCGGGAGGCTATTAAGAAAATCTAACATAAATACCGTCTTCCGACCACCGCCGAAGACGAAAGAGCTGCTGGGCTCAGCTAAAGACCCACTCAAACTAAACACACCTGGTATATACAACATTGCCTGCGAATGTGGTGTGCAGTACATTGGTCAAACGCAGCGCTGCATCTCAAAAAGGTGCGAGGAACACATCAGGCATGTTCGACTTGGACAGATAGAGAAATCTGCTATAGCTGAACATAGCATCAAAGAAAACCACACCTTTGACTTCGAAAACACCAGGGTGCTATGCCGAGCCGGGAGCTATTGGGATAGCGTCATTAAAGAATCAATAGAAATACGGGTCCACGAGAACCTTGTGAACAGGGACGAAGGCTATCAACTGAGCGCGGCCTGGAATCCAGCATTAGCCGCAATACGCCAGGAACGCAACAAGAACCGTCCAGCTCACGAGACGCAATCAGAATGCTCTGACGGAGACACGAACGGCGCACCCGCTTCCCCCTCCACCTCGCCCGCCGGCTCCTCTGGACCCAGCCTCCCGCGGCAAGGTGGTGGGGGGCACACCGCAGGTATAAAGGGACCGGCATCCGCAAAGTCTCGGCACTTCGCCAGAAGATGATGAGTATGTCACTCGTCGAAACGTCGCTGTTTGAAGACACCGTCACCCGGCTGGAAGCCCGAGAACTCTTCGCCAGCTGTATACGCCGGGAAAGCATACACTCACATTTACGACACCTCTACGGGGAGGAGATGCTCTGTAGCTTCAAGCTGCTGCAGAAAGAACGCAACAGGAAAGCCAAATTGCTCAGCTCACTGGCTTTCCTCCAACGTTGCCGAGACAAGAACATCTTGCCACGATTTGCGGAATTAAGACATCCTGTGAAAACGAAGAAAACCGAACGTATTTTACGGCGAGCAGGGATGACCATTGTCAGGGAACGCATTCACTACACACGGCAAGAACTGGACAAGAATGCACGCATCCTGATCGCATGTCACCTGAAAATGGCAGAAGCATTACCGGCACACACTTGGGAGTGGGTTGACTGCAGCTCTCACGCCGACAGTGAGGTGCAGAAACGACATGTTGCCGCAAAACAGATCAACAAATTCGGCAGACTCTCTGGAGCTCAGTCGACCCAGAAGGTGACAAATAGCACCAGAGCTATTGTAAATTTGACAGATAAGGTGCTAGATGCAGCCACAACTTCTGTCCTCACGAAAGGGTTGAACTTTGCACCTGTACCAAGGACCATACCGAAACGGGACATCATCAGCAGCGTAGAGGAAGCAATCCGGGGCCTACCCAAGGAGGAAGCTGAGCAGATCCGAAGGGAGACCTGCAGGATCATCGACAAGTCACGACTCCCTAAAGCTAACATTACTGCGCAGGAGCGAGAGGCTATCCGCGCACTGAGGGATGATGCTGACATCATGGTCCTCCCAGCAGACAAGGGAAATGCGACGGTGCTGATTCGCACAGTCGACTACCAACAGAAAATCTGCTCTCTGCTGCAAGACCCAGCCTACAGGAAGCTCAACAAGGACCCTACATCGACGATGACCAGGAAAACCGTGGCGCTACTGAAGGACTCAGATCTACCAGAGGCAGTGCAGAAACGGCTGTATCCCAGAGCGCCAACGACACCGCGCCTGTATGGGCTGCCCAAGATTCACAAAGATGGGGTGCCTCTACGGCCGATTCTGGACACTATCAACTCGCACAGTTATGGACTGACCAAATACCTGGCGACACTATTGAAACCACTGGTGGGACACTGCAGTCATCACGTGAAAAACTCCGCGGATTTCGTTAGAATACTGAAGGACATCCGAATACAGAGTGATGACCTACTCGTGAGCTTCGACGTCACCTCCTTGTTCACAAAAGTACCGCTACAAGACGCCTTGGCGCTCCTTAATCGGCACTTCGAGCCTGAAACAGTGAAGCTCTTTGAATATGCACTTACGACCACCTGCTTCAAGTGCAATGGAGAGCATTATGAACAAGTGGATGGAGTGGCCATGGGATCTCCCCTTGCTCCAGGGATCGCGAATCTTTATATGGAACACTTTGAGGAGGTGGCACTACAAACTGCTCACCGTAAACCCAGGCACTTCTTCCGCTATGTGGACGACACTTTCGTGATTTGGCAGCATGGCAGGCAGGCACTGGAGGAGTTTATGGACCACCTAAACGGCATACATGAGAATATAACCTTCACGATGGAAGTAGAAGAGAATGGCTGTATTCCATTCCTGGACATACTGATCAGGAAGAAAGCGGATGGCACGCTGGACCATTCAGTATATAGAAAAAAGACACACACAGACCTGTACCTCCATGCAACCAGCTGCCACCATCCGGCGCAACGCCAGTCAGTACTGACAACCTTGGTGCATAGGGCGCACGTCATTTGTGACAAAGAAAGCCTCTCAGACGAATTACACCACCTAAGAGAGGTATTTTGGAAAAACGGGTACAGTGAAACACAGATTGGCAGGGCCTTCAAGAGGAGACAGGCTGACAAAGTTCAGGAAGAGGAAGAGGAAGTTAACAAGAGACTCGCCTTTCTTCCATATTTGGGGCCCACATCAGCCAAAATTGGGAGGCTATTAAGAAAATCTAACATAAATACCGTCTTCCGACCACCGCCGAAGACGAAAGAGCTGCTGGGCTCAGCTAAAGACCCACTCAAACTAAACACACCTGGTATATACAACATTGCCTGCGAATGTGGTGTGCAGTACATTGGTCAAACGCAGCGCTGCATCTCAAAAAGGTGCGAGGAACACATCAGGCATGTTCGACTTGGACAGATAGAGAAATCTGCTATAGCTGAACATAGCATCAAAGAAAACCACACCTTTGACTTCGAAAACACCAGGGTGCTATGCCGAGCCGGGAGCTATTGGGATAGCGTCATTAAAGAATCAATAGAAATACGGGTCCACGAGAACCTTGTGAACAGGGACGAAGGCTATCAACTGAGCGCGGCCTGGAATCCAGCATTAGCCGCAATACACCAGGAACGCAACAAGAACCGTCCAGCTCACGAGACGCAATCAGAATGCTCTGACGGAGACACGAACGGCGCACCCGCTTCCCCCTCCACCTCGCCCGCCGGCTCCTCTGGACCCAGCCTCCTGCGGCAAGGTGGTGGGGGGCACACCGCAGGTATAAAGGGACCGGCATCCGCAAAGTCTCGGCACTTCGCCAGAAGATGATGAGTATGTCACTCGTCGAAACGTCGCTGTTTGAAGACACCGCCACCCGGCTGGAAGCCCGAGAACTCTTCGCCAGCTGTATACGCCGGGAAAGCATACACTCACATAAGCATATGTTTCTGATGAGATCCAGCAAATTTGTGCCCAATGGTCCATGTAGTGCTGCCTTTAACGTGACAGTGCATGTTATTTTAGTCTTCCAAATCATTCATGTGTCATCTGAAAAAATAAAGTAGGTTATCTTCAGGATGTATGATGCCTGCTAGAGTCCCAAGAATTGGAAAATTCTTTCATAACTAGTGTATATTAGAAGAAATCACTTCCTCAGAGTTCATGAATGATGTTACCACGTCATATTATCAGATATTGGGTTTTCTGATACTAAGCAGGCTTCATAATATGAAAGTGACAGCTAATATTAAATATATTGCTCCAACCATTGTGATATTTTTCCTTGTATATTTTAGAAGTTGGTATCTGATATGCCCATGGGGATTCACATAATCATGATCAGTTAAAATCATAGTTTCCTAAGAACCTCGTATTCCACAGTCATTAAACTTACAGCCATTGAGTGACAACTGGTGACTACCAGTGGATTATATCAGTCATTCTTTATTATTTTATTGATTATATATACCAAAGGTAATACATTCTCAAAGTAACCAATGTATTCAAAAGTGTATCACCACAGGTAAATTCAATTATTATTACAGACAAGATTTATATTTTTAATTTGAATTTCACTTTATACGACTTTGGATCATAATAATGCTTAATGTTCTGCTAGGTGCCTGACAAATATTTTTGTGTCTGTGCTATCATATAGTATTTGATTTAATTTAAACTCTTACCTGCATCTGACTGCTATGAATTACTGATATCACTTGATCAAATTTTGCGTAAAAGCTTTGCCACATTCAAAAAAAGAGTTTGATACTGAATCTGCACAAATGGTAAAAATAACTTTCTCATATTTAGTGATGGTAAGGACATTTTTTCATGAGCTAGTTTCTTCTTCTGTTGTTAGATTATTGCTATTCAGTTATTAGTTACTATTATTATTGTTATCTCTCTAACTACATGTAAAATGAACACACAATGATACTGGACCAATTAATGCATAGTACACTGATTGGCATGGTGTTGAGTCATAGAAAAAATCTTAAAATCTCACTAATGGTCTAAGGTTTTCCAATCTACACTTCCTATTCAACAGGAACAAAACAAAAATTGGGACAAATCGTACATGGCTCCACCACGTTTTTGATTACCAATCACTGTCCAACTCTCTCACTATTACTTTCCAAAATATTTTAGAAATTAGACTTAAACACCCATATCAACTTCAGAGATTCAGAATATGTTCTATCACATACATTACCACATTGTAACATACTAGTAGAGCTCCTCATTTACCACTATGACTGATGTGCTGACCCAGGCAAAATTCTAATGAACAGTCTCACGTAAGTCCTAAAACAGCCAAAGTTACAATGCTTTGGTTCTGTATTACAGCTGTTACGATGATGACCTTGAATTTTAGCAGCTAGCTCAAATTCATTTTTTGCAGCTAGCACATAATTGTGCCAACATCGGGCAATGTTCCTGGTACAGATTTTTGCTGCATTCGCAAGATGACTCTTCCGTCCCCTCTGTTCTCTTTCACAATAAACATACAACATAACACGTAACAGCTATGCCCATTCATTTAAAAAGAATCTAATTTTCATAAATTTTCACATAAAAATATCTTTAATGAGCATCTTGACATTTTAATGCGTGGAAACGAACATTTCATTTATTTATTATTTATTTTATTTACACTTCCTGATCAAAAAAGTGAAACATCCAGAAAGGAATAAAGAAATAAAATGAAACTCTACAGGTTGAGAGGGTATGTGATGTTATTTAAGTGACTGCAATATCAAATCAAATTTACAAAGAACTTGGCTGTATGAGCCCCCTTAACAGAATGATGTTGCACCCCTACTGACCTCTAGGCATGCACTGATTTGATTGGGAATGTTGTCATAATACCTTTGTATCCTCTCCTAAGATAACCTGGACTACAACTGTTGTAACTAGTCCTCGATATTCTGGATACTGGCACTGGGGCAGAGTTGACATTCGAGCTGGTCCTACACGTGTTGTTTCGGAGACAGATTTGGGGGCCTTGCTGACCATGGGAGTATCTCAATATCACACAGACAACTCATACAGAAATGTTCCACATGTGGATGAGCATTGTCCTGTTGAAAATAGTGGCATCTCTCAATCACCAAATTGAAGACCATGGAAAAGTTGGATGGGGGAACAGTTGTGACAGTACTGTCAACCTGTGTGCATGTGTTTTGGAACCGTCATCTGCAATGGTAAAAAATGTCATGGTAAATACAAACTTTGCTCAGCAGTCACCTCTCATAATGAGCAGAACAAATTGTAGAAAACTGAGTCTCTTAATGACCAAAATCTTGGACAGTGAGTCTGCATTGGTGTTTTCACTGTTTTTAATAACCATATAAAAACTGCCTTCTGATCTAGATCAGCTTTGCCACGAATGGACAATGTGTTGCACACTCTGCTTTGTATGATAGGAGCTCTGACGAGCTCTGACAAATCCATATTCAGATGTACTAGTCAAGATGCACCTTGTGCCTCCATTGTTGCTTCTGGTACTAATACTGCAGCCTCCACAATGATGTTGCAACTCATTAACTACAATTCTGATTTGTTGTCATTAACTAATACACATGTTTTTTGGGCATTAGCGGTAACATTGACAAAAATGATTTTAGAAGAAAATCTAGTGCAAGCCATCACCACTATTTTCCGTGATAATACCACACTGTTAGACGTCACAGGCCAGGGTTAATAGGTTTATCTGGTGTAAAGGAAGCCATGCAGAAATACAGAGACAAGCACTATGAGGGAATAGGTAAACAACTAGAATTCTCTCAGATACAGATTTATTAG
The DNA here is from genome assembly GCF_021461385.2 of Schistocerca piceifrons. Lineage (NCBI taxonomy): Eukaryota > Metazoa > Arthropoda > Insecta > Orthoptera > Acrididae > Schistocerca > Schistocerca piceifrons. The sequence continues at coordinate 10,811,931 of NC_060149.1, forward strand.
CACTTTGCTTCTACACAGAACCAAGTCCGGAGGCTAAATGCCATTAGCGGCCAACATCTTCCCAAAGCCCTCTTCTCAAAGATAGCACACTTACACACTGAACAAATATCAATATTTATGCCGCTCTATATGCCACATAGCCGCCCCCCCCCCCCTCCCCCCGCACAGTATGGAGTACATCCCTAAGAATGGGGGCCGCGTCAGGCGGTGGAAGTGGTCGACGGCGAAGTCAGCAAGCAATATGCCGGTGGTTGAAGACAACGTCCCATCCTGGAGTGGAGGTATAGCACTTCGGCAGCAGGCGGGCGGAGAATCACCTTGCCAGAAGGCCTAACAAAGGCACGTAAATTGCCACACACAGCACTTGTGCTCAATTTAAAGTGGCTCTCATCGACGAGAAGACGGATGCACCGCCACAGCTGGGAAGGAGACCTGTTGCCGAGACGCTCTTCGTAGATGAGCTGTCCCACTTTTTCGCTCCTGGTTTTCGAGACGAGCTCCAGTATCATCAGTATCATCTATTTCGCCACAGCATACTTCCCTGCTGGGGGGGGGGGGGGGGGGGTGCTTTGACCAGATCGTAAATTAAATCGACGAGATCGTGAAGGTGGTTCATGAGGCAGGCAAAGCGTGTGTCGTCGTCCAAAGCACAGACATTGAATGTTTGCTCAACCAGGTTAAACCAGAACTCCGGATGAGCGGGTTTAAAGTCGGTAGTTTTGGCAGATTCGGCACTGCAGTCACTGCGGAGGTGCACCTATTTCTTCGGACGGAAGTAGAGCATGCAGAAGATAGCGAGTCCGAATTATTGGCGTCCCGTAACGCGGGTATCACGAAATTCACTTGACGCTGGGGGGACGGCTGAAAAGCGACGGACGCTCGAACAGTGTGAGGATCGTAGTCAAAATGTGCATTCTCATTGACGTGGTAGCTCGGAGAGAAGCCACAAGTGCTTAAGTACGCCGGTGAATGTCCGTTATGCACACTGTATTCACTCAACCATGAGTGGTGGGGCTGGTTGTAGATGTCGGGGTAATTACTGTCCAGCACAGAATTGTTGACTTGATTAGAAGCAACACAAGGATCCCACACATGTCCACTAGGATGCACACTCGGTGTGATATTTGCTTTTTGGCGAGCATTGAGCACCTGTTGACTAGCCAGCGCGGAAGGATACACACATGGCAGGAACTGATTCGAGTTTGAATTTACTACCGGATTTTCCAAAGTAGTAAAACTTCACTCAACGCCATGAACTGTATTGAATTGTGCATTCGACACAGGAGTAGGAATGTTCCGAACAACACTCTGTGGAGAACACGTGGAAAGGTCTAGGCTAACTAAGCCAGAGTCCACGACCGTTGGCGGTTGGAAGAAACTGGCGGCACTCGATGAATTCCACTGCATGTTTGGACTGAAGGATTCCGAAGAGTCTTGCGGCATGTCCACTACGATGGCAGGAGTGCTGGAGAGATGTTGCTGAAACCCGGGTGGCGGTGAGTGCTGAAAGGCCATTGTCTGAAGCTGAATAAAGGCCCTCGCGATTGCAAAGAAACCCAACGCGGTAGGCGCATAAATAACCTTCGGGCAGTAACTCGGACGCATATTACACAAAAAAATGGGGTCACCAGTGAGGGTATAGGATATAGTTGTAGGTAAACAACTTGAATTCTCTCAGACACAGATTTGTTAGCACTTCGCTTCTACACAGAACCAAGTCCGAAGGCTAACTGCCGTTAGCGGCCAACATCTTCCCAAAGCCCTCTCCTCAAAGATAGCACACTTATATACTAAACAAATATTGATATTTATGGCGCTCTACGCCACAACTGCTTGAGAGACTGAAAATCCCATTGACAATCTGCAGCCCAGACAAACTTAACACCTTTCTGGTGAAGCTGGTTAGGAGGTTGGCAGATGTGCACACCTCATGGAGTGACCTGAGAATAATACAAAATCTTACCCAAAAAAGATGGGAACTCCTTCAGGTGCTTGTTTGCTGGCAGGTTCATGATGACTTTGATGTGGTCATCCATAGGAATGACACCATCTTTACTAAGCACATGACTCAAAGAGAGCACATTTAGGAAGAAAATCAGCACTTTTCCAGTTTGCAACAAATTCCATTCTCCAGGAGGCGTTGGAAAATTGATTGCAGGTTTTGTGGGTGTTCTTCCCAAGTAGGGCATGTTACCCAGGTATCATCAGTCAAGGTAACTAACGCAACAGGGAATGTCCTAAATCAGTTGTTCCAAATAGTGTTGATTAACTCCAGGTGCAGATGAGATTCCAAAAGGCAAGCAAATAAACTGGAAAAGCCAGTTGGGTATGTACAGGACCAGGAAAGTCCAAGAAAATGTGTCCAATGGCAACTGCAGGTAGGCATCTTACGTGCTGATGCAGGGAAAATATTGGTGACAACTTTGCCAATAATTCTGCCTGTCACAGAATGAGATACAAATCAGTGACACATTGTGCTTTGATCATCAGTTTAAAATCACAGCAAAGATGCAAAGTGCTCTTACAAATATGAATCACCACCTAAGGGGTGGCCCACTGACCCAACTAAATAGGAGAAATGACACCTTGATCCTGCCAACCCTGCCTTTATCTTGTCATACATGGAAAAGGAAGTGAGAAGGAATGACAGGATTTATGTACCACTGACAGCTTAAGAGAAATTTGTACCTCAAAACTTTCTGCCGGCCCAAGGTATTTTCAAACAGCTGGCTGTATGATTACAGTAAGGAGTTCAGATCTTGAAAAGTCACAGATTGAGACACTATACTTACTTTTTCAGTGATCTGGAACCCAAAAATAGAAAAAGTGTCTAATCCAAAGACAACTAACAATGTGAGTTACCATTCCAGATTCTCAGAAATGGAGAAGAGCCCTCACAAAGGAATGCACTGTTTACTATAAGGCACAACCTGATAAAGAGGCTATTGCAACTCCAGGTACACCAAGAGCTTCTATGTATCTAAATTAATGAGGTTAACCATCATTCCTGTGTTTGTCTGAAATTTGACCAGTTACCTGTCCACTACCAATGTCAGCAAAATATGTAGGGGTGACCTGTGCAGGGTGCCGGAGGCATCCCCAGAGTGCAGTGAAAACACTGGGACATCCAGTGCCTCTCATGGCCCACTTACAGTCAGAAACAGATACCAAATGGCCTATCTGATGGATGACCATATACGTTCAAGCAGTCTTGGTGAACACGCAACAAATGACAATTGGGGCAGGCTTGCTGGCTCACGCAACAAGCAGAAGGAGAATGGCACTGATGACACAAGAAATGCCGCATGTGGAATTATGATAGTGTGAGCAGCCTAGACCTGCTGAGCCCACAAGGACAAGGATCGACAGTGCAGCAATGCCAATGCACCTGAATCACCAATGGCAGCAACACGTGCTGACCTGGTCAGAGGTGAGGCCACCTGGGAGGTCACACAGGTCACTGGGAACTGTTTACCATGCTACCTAATTGCTCCACCTGCTAATTATCAGAAAAGATGTCCCTCACTGCCTCTGTATGCTCATGCGATTCTGCAATTTGGGCAACATTGGCTAAAGAAGGGTTGGACATAGTCAATGACCTAGTCTGAACTTTTAGATCAGGAGCTAACCAGATGATCATGTCTTGATTTAGTGAGTCTGCATCAGAGAAAGCTCATTTGGGCATTGAGAATGACACTTACGTGAGATGTCCTGCAGATCGGCTATCTAGACCACATATGACTGTCCAGGGTGCTTGTTGTGCTGGTTAAACTGCAACAGTGCCACCACCACACAGGTTTGATGTCTCAAATACTGTGTAGGTAACTGACAGAACTCATCAAAGGGAAGTTTCTTGAGCTCAACAAAGAGCTCTAAATTTTGGACAACTTGATACAAACCCGTGCTGCTGGACAACAACAAGTCAGCCCTATCAAAGGGATCAATGATACATGTTACCTGATAATGTGGTATGAACTGGTGCAGGTAACTCTTCCAGCTTTCTGTCGACCCATGAAACTGACAAACAGCAGGTGGTAGGAGCAGTGTAGAAAACTTCAAGGGAACTGTAAGAGCACTAAGCCAGTCTGCATTCTGGTTTATCAGCACCTACTCCTGCTCCTGTTGCTGCTGCTGCAGCTGTCACTCCTTCTGTAGGCACAAATGTTCCTGTCAGCATTTCAGAAGTTACAGGACCATGGTGGCCCAAGTTAACAAAAAGAAAATGGGCAAAGGATAAAAATAGGGGTGTCACATGTGTAAGAACATACTTCATTGCCACTTTAGTATCTGCATAGGCATGAAATGCTGTTACTTGACAGGGTCAGCGTGGATACTTCACAGGCTAGCAGTGGCCCAATAATAGCCAGCGATCAGAACCTCCTGAGAAGCAAAGAAATTTGCCATGCACTTTAATATACATGAAACAGATAGTATGAAGCCATGTAGACAGGTGTGGATGGCTAATGGATAATGGCTAATGGCTAAGCACTCAGCAACAGCACACAGCATGAAGTACAAGGCGAGGTCCACTGTGGTTGAACTTTGGATAATCACTGGCCCACCTTGCCTTCTGCTGCCAGCAGGTAAACACCTCCAGCAGTGGGTCTGCCCATACTACGCATTACATGCCTCCTCCGTGGTAGGTTTTTGCACTATTTTGCTGTGACACCTGTACCATCTCATCTGCCTCATCACGATGTCTATAGGCAGGAATACTAAACATCATTTTATAAATTTGTCTCTTAAGTAATGTTCTTTAGTGTTGTCACCACCTACAAATTCTACGAGCAGCATTTCAAAATAAGTTTAATAAAATTCATCTGCATCTTGCATATCCAAAACAAGTTTTCAGCGTAACCAACTCTCTTAAAAGTAAATGTTTAAAAGCTTTGGGAAAATTAGTAGTAAAATAATCAAATATTGTTTGGTTGATCCTCATAAGTTGCTTATCTAATGAATCTCTTCAGAGTGGAAATAAAAAGATAAAGTATTGGTAAAGATTTGTAGACCCATGATTAATGCCACTGTTTTCATAAATTTTTGACAAAATCGTGTTCAAAAGAATTTATAAATAGTTGTCACAGAAAACATTATCAGTTACAAAACGTTTGTATTTCAGAAAGGAGTATCAACTGAGCAGGCTATATTTACACTGAAGACCTAAGGAGCTGGTACACATGCCTAATGTTATGTAGAGCTTCTGAGAGCACGCAGAACTGTCACAACACAATGTGGCATGGACTCAAGTCATGTCTGAAGTAGTTCTGGAGGGAACTGACACCATGAATCCTGCGGGGATGTCCATAAATATGTAAGAGTACGAGGGGGTGGGGATCTCTTCTGAACAGCACGTTGCAAGGCATCCCGGATATGCTAAATAATGTTCATGCCTGGGGAGTTTGATGGCCAGCAGAAGTGTTTAAACTCAGAATAGAATTCCTGGAGCCACTCTGGAGCAATTCTGGACATGTGGGGTGTTCCATTGTCCTACTGTAATTTCCCAAGCCCATCGGAATGCACAATGGACGTGAATGGATGCAGGTGATCAGACAGAATGCTTACGTATGTGTCATCTGTCAGAGTCATATCTTCATGTATCAGAGGTCCCACATCACTCCAGCTGCACATGCCCCACACCATTACAGAGCCTCCACGAGCTTGAACAGTCCCCTGCTGACATGTAGGGTCCATGGATTCATGAGGTTGTTTCCATACTTGTATATGCACATCCATACGCTCAATAGAATTTGAAATGAAACTCGTCTGACCAGTCAGCATGTTTCCAGCCACCAACACAATGTTGATGTTGATGGGCCTAGGAGAGGCTTAAAGCTTTGTGTCATGTTGTCATCAAGGGTACACGAGAGGGTCTTTGACTCCAAAATTCCATATCGATGATATTTCATTGAATGGTTTGCATGCTGATGCTTATTGATCGCCCAGCATTGGAACCTGCAGCAATTTGCAGAAGGATTACACTTCTGTCATGTTAAATGATTCTCTTCAATCATTCTTGGTCCAGTTCTTGCAGGATCTTTTTCCGGCTGTAACAGTATCAGAGATTTGATGTTTTACCAGATTCCTGATACTCACAGTACACTCATGAAATGGTCATATGGGAAAATCCCCTTCCATCAAAACCCACATTCAAATAAATGTCAGGTTTCTTTTTTAATTTTTACCTGCTCATTCCCTAGTTCTCTTCGTTTATAAGCAGGACATCATTTTGTCATTTGTCATGACAGTGGGCTCCATTAAACTGTATGCACATGTCTACTAACCACACAGAGCTCAACATTAACTGGTCCCATCAAGGTCATGTAGGGCAACTTCCTGATAGACTATGCAAACAATGAATATGTCAATGTGCTTTTGGTGCTGGGTGCATCTGATAACCAAGCTACTGCTGTTGCTCATGCGTATTCTGCACAATACCCTCAAAGGTGCCATCCCAATAAGAATGTTGTTTGTCACCAGGAGAAACACCTATGGCTAACTGGTAGTCTTGATCCACTAGTAAAGGGCAGAGGGCATCCAAGGACTAGACATCTTCCACAAACAGAGGAAGCAAATCTTGAAACCATTCACCATTCACCTCAGTGAAGTACCCATGATTTTGCAAGGCAGTTCAAAATATCTGAAAGACTGATTGTTGAAGTGTTGCACAATAAAGAATTACATCCATATCATTACACGTTAACAGAACATCAGTGGTCAGAAGATCATGTTCAGTGAGTACAATTTTTGTGAATGGCTTTTGCACGAAGTAGGAGATAATAAACATTTTATAAATAAGGTGATATAGACTGATGAATCTAGCTTCGCTTGTGAAGGTTATTTTCAACCTCCACAACAGCCATTATTTGTTGAAACACAACCCACATGTCCCACATGAGTACAGCTTTCAGCCATACTTTGGCATATACCTGTAGGCTGGAACCATGGGGGGAGAGCTTTTGGGCTCTTACCTATTTCTAGACAAGTTCAATGTGCCCCATTATCACCCATCTCTTTGCAGTGCTTGGTATGATGCATTAGAAAATGTCCACTTGCTGCTCAGTGACAGCCATTGTCTCAGAATGATGGTACACTGCTGCAGTTTCGAATGAATGTGCATACATATTTAGATGAAGTATTTCCACAGAAATGAATTGGTTGTATAGGTCCAGTGTTCTGGCCTCCACGTTCCCCGGACCTTAATCCACTAGAGTTTTATGTGTGGCGACATTTACAGGAACCAGTTTGTAGTCCCATCCATGGATGTACATGACCTAGCAGCTTGTGTACATACTACTTTCGCAGTGGTGGATGCAGTTGTGTTGCATAGGGTCCAGAAAGTATGATCCAGGATGTGGCAAGGTGTTTGAAAATGCAAGATGGTCACTTTGAGCATCTTCTCTCAAGTGAAAGTTGCCCATACATGTACATACTGGCTGTGTGAAGATAATCCTGGGCATCAATCATACAGAATGTGCACTCTAGTGTAGTATGTGTACGTAATTTTTTGTGCCACACTGGATACAGACAGTGTTACTGTATCCAGTTACTTCTATTGGCTATATTTGTGTCACATACAAAACAAATTGGTCGTTTATGTCTGTAAGAAGGTCATCGTGTGTGTTAATGTTTAAATAAATTTAATAGTAACAGAAAGGAATACACAGGATAACACACGGTGGGTGCAGATTTATGCTGTAACTGGAAAAAGTGTTTGGCATAAGTGCAACTCGAACATTGGTGAGTCTGCATATCATTCCTCACAGCATTGCCTCATCTTACAAAGCTAATGGGACAGCTTTGGCACAGTGTAGAATTGATGCTACCTGTTCTTGGCCATGCTGTATCTAGTTACAGCTTTGCCTCAATTTTTAAATCACATTTCTATAAAACCTATTGGTGGAATTGGATTTTGCTAGATACACTTTTGTCTTGAATTAGGATGAGGACTCACATGCCAACCACCAAATGTGGCATTTTTTTGCATCTTGTATAATAGTAAGACATAGATTTTGGAACCAGATTTTAAATTGTAAGACATTTCAAGGGATAGATGTAGATTCAGACCACAATTTATTGGTTATGAAATGTAGATTAAAGAAATTGCAAAAAGATAGGAAATTAAGGGGATAGGATATGGAAAAGTAGAAATCACCAGAGGTTTTTGAGATTTTCAGAGGGAGCGTTAGGAAACTAGAACAGGGGAAAGGAATACAGCAGAAGATGAATGGGTAGCTTTGAGAGATGAAACAGTGAAGGCAGCTGAGGATCAAATAAGTAAAAAGACAAGGCCAGCTATAAATCTTTGTGTAAAACAGGAGATATTGAATTTAAGTAATGAAAGGGAAAAATATAAAAATGCAGCAAATGAAGCAGGTGAAAGGGAATACAAATGTCTAAAACATGAGACTGACTGTTTGTGTAAAATGGCTATGCAGGAATGGTGAGAGGACAAATGTAAGGATTTAGAAGCAGTTTTGCTAGGGGAAAGAAACATGCTACCTACAGGAAAATTAAAGACACCTTTGGAGAAAAGATAAGCAGCCATGTGAACTTCAAGAGCTCAGATGGAAAACCAGTACTAAGTAAAAAAGAGAAAGTTGAAAGGTGAAAGGAGTGTATAAAAGGTCTGGACAAGGGAGGTAAACTTGAAGGCAATGTTATAGAAATTCAAGAGGATATATAGGAGGAAATTTCAAAGCTAAATGAACGTATTTCCAATTCACAATTTATAGTCGGTGCCCTGAAACTGCACATGAAGAAACTTCAGTGCAGGAAAGCTGAGGCACTGATGAACCAAGAAAATTCTGCCTCAGCAGACAAGTGGAAGAAGGAAGAAAACAGCGCCCAGGAAATACAATCTCAAAATAACAGCGAAACTTCTGTGTGCAAAAACACTGAAACTTAAGTGCATAAAAACAGTAAACTCGAGTGCATAAAAACTTTTCTGTGTTCACTGCTAAAGATTCAATGATCACACCAGCTGAAGTCGAAAAGTTGGGAAATCAATCACAAAAACTAAACAGGCCATTGCTAGGCAATCCCCTGAGTGCGAAAATTATAAAATACAAAAAAACATGTGTGTCTGGACTACTCATGACTGGGAATATCCGCAGTGGTAAAGGAAAAATACAATTTCAAGGGATCTGAATTCTTGAAGCCTGGAGCTCCATTGTGTGAACTAGCAAATCTAACAAAATTAATTACAGAATGTATGTATAGCCACCTCAGTGGCATAAAATTGTTGTCAAATTGACCATGGTTTCAACAACACTAAGGCAGTGTTCATTAGAATTAGCGGCTCTATACTTTGATAAAAGTGTTTGTTGCATAATTGCAACCGTTTGTTAAGAATGAGATAGGTGTTTAAAAATCTCTAGCTCTTCTTCGATGTTCAGCCTATCGGAAGAATTCAGAATTTTCATTTTCAAGTCTTTGTATATCGTGACAGCCTTAGAGACCTCAGCAGGTGGGAATCATGAAATTTTAAACATTGATATTGGCTGACGTCCAGCAACCATGGGTTAACTTAATTATATGTATAGCTACCTCGGCTGCATAAAATTCTTGTCAGATTGACCATCATTTTGACAGCGCTATGGTGGTCTAAATCAGAATGAAGGGTGGTCTCATTCTTAATGAACAGCTGCAATTACGCAACAAAAGCTTTTTTCAAGATAGAGCCACTAATTCTGATGAAGACCGTTTTAGTGCTGCCAAAACCATGGCCAATTTGACAAATTTGTGCAGCCGAAGTGGCTATACATACATTCTGTAATTAAGTAAACGTGTGGTTGCTGGACATCAGTCAATAACAATGTTTAAAGTTTCTAACAAAATTAAGTGAAGTATGTAACTAGTTTGACTTAGGACAATTTCATTGTATTGCTGGGAGGCTGTAATGGCTTCTATCAAAGTGAGATTTACAAGTCTAGCACAGAACTGATAAAATGCTTAAATAATTTAATTCATACAAATGTACTCGTTGTGAATGACCCACAACATCATGATTTACTGAATGGCTGGTTGGTCATGCATGAACCGTGAAATGAGTGTTGCAAAAAAGAGTTTCACCAAAATATATACTAATTTCCAGAATGTCGGTGTTATAGACATAGACATTTTGGAATGGAGTTTCTATACAGCTCATGGACTTCATTTAAATGCAGCAGGAAATGAGATACTTGCTGATAAAATATTTATTTGTATTTCACGGGACAGTGAAGATATTAGGACAAGTGGCAATCATATGCCTAACCACAAAGTGTTTTGCGAGCAGCAAACAGTAAAGCCATCAATCAGTTGCCAATTACAAAGTGGTTTAAGTCCGGTAGGTCAGAAAGTAACAATTCAACAGTAAAACAGATGCAAGTCACGAAATGGTTCAAGCCAATAAGAACAGAGGTGAACGAAGGACAGATTTTGCGAGCTTCAAAAATAGCTTCACCACTTGATGATCACCATGAAGCAGCACCTAAAAATACACCAAGAACTCCTTAACATCACCTGCAGAAGAAGAAGAAGAAGTTCCAGCACCAACAGAAGTAAACATAACAGCAAAGCAGACTGCACAAGGAATAGTAAGAAGATGGAAAGTAGTGCGCCCATCTCGTGTGAAAGAATTTTTAACTAAACTACAGATACAAAGAACAAAAAGCACCCAAGACAAGTGCCACTTCTACAATCAAGTCTAACCTGTTTATCTTTCATAAAAGCATTAGAGGATTATCAGCAAAGCAGATCAGCTAGCAGTTAATATAAATGAGAGAAATTGTATAAAAAATGCTCAAATATTATATTTTCCTAAATAATGTATCACAACTGGCATTAATTTATTACATTTAGAGTCTGACTACAATATTGCATGCTACTGTTCTAGGGAGAACAAGGAAAGAGGTGTTGTAGCTATTTTCGTTGAAAATAACATTATGTTTAGAGCTATAAATGTAAGGAAAAACTGTTTAGAACAACTATTTGGAGCATGTGCAATAGAAATTAATGTAGATAACTCCCCAATAATAGTCGTGCTAATTTACAGAGCACCTGGAACTAATTTTAGGTTGTTTTTTTTTGTTCAAATAGAATTATAGTTCTCTGATTTATTTACTAAAAATAGTGAAATTATTATTTGAGGGTTTTGATGTAGAGTTTTTAACTGAAACCAACTGCAAAGTAGAGCTCCAACATCTGATGAATTCATATAATCTTACTGCAGTTGATTTTCCCACTAGTATCACACCTTAGAGTCAGGCTTTGATAGACAATGTATTTATAGAATTAAACAGGTACCAGAGCTTCACTGTCACCCCTGAATGGGTTGTGTAACCATGATGGACAACTCCTCACACTGTATGACAGTACACCTCTCAAGAAATTAATCCCCATCTGGAAATCCATTAGGTCGATGTCTAGAGTTGACATCTTTACACAAAAACAGCAACAGTTGGGCTAGAACCCAATATACAGGGTGGCTGAGGTTAATGCTAAATTTAATATATTCTTAAATGATTTCTCAGCCATCTCTGAAGAGGTATTCCCAAAACATGTTTGTTAGAAGCAATACTGGTACATTACCAAACAAACCTTGGATCACAATGGGAATTAAACAATCATGTAAAACAAAGAGGGAACATTACATTGCAGTTAGAATGACTAAGGACACAATGAACTGGCTATTATAAAATGTACTGTAAGATACTAAAGAAGGTAATACAATAATCAAAAGCATTGTTATTATGAGAAATAAATTGATAAATCTCATAACAAAATGAAGACTATCTGGAATATTGTTAGAAGGGAGACAGGGAAGTCCATTAGAACTTTTGAAGATCTGAACATGAAGGAAGTCTATTACATGATTCTGAAAACATAGTCAATATTTTCAACAACCACTTCTTGACAGATTCAGAACAGATAGACTGAAAGGGCTGTGTTAATGAAGTTCTGTGTCATATGCAAAAGACTACCCAAACATACAGGTAAAATTCATATTACACCTGGCACAGCATCTGAAATGAAAAGAACAATCATCTTTCTAAGGAATACGTATTCCACTGGATTAGATAATATCTCTAATAATTTACTGAAACAGAGCAGTGCTTGTATAAGTGATGTACTTAGTCACATTTTCAATGCAACCTTACAACAAGGAACTTAGCCTAACCGACTCAAATGTGCTGTTGTAAAACCCCTTTTCAAGAAAGGTGACAAAACTGAAGTCATAAATTAAAAATCAATTTCCCTTCTACCTAGTTTTTCAAAAATTCTGGAAAAGCATATATATAAGAGACTTGTGGAACATCCAGATAAATGTAACATTCTCAGTAAAATTCTATTTGGTTTCCGAAAAGGTCTGTCAACCGAACAAGCAATCTGCGCTTTCGCAAATAAAGTTCTGGATTCAATTAATGACAAAATGGTAACAATAAAATTATTTTGTGACTTGTCAAAAGCCTTTGACACTGTGAACCACCAAAACCCATTACAGCAAGCAGACCTATCAGGAATGACTGGCGTAGCAAATAAGAAAGGTGACAAAACTGAAGTCACAAATTAAAAACCAATTTCCCTTCTAACTGCTTTTTCAAAGATTCTGGTAAAGCGTATATATACAAAAATTGTGGAACATACCTCAAAGGCAGAATTTAGTAGTAGATAGTACTGGTGAGACCCATACTGTCCTGCTCTCATCTAATTGGAGAACTATTAAATGTGGAAGTAGTATATTGATGAGAGTTCTGGACCAAAGAACATTTTGGATTAAAGATTCCAGGTTATAAATCAAAGTTCTAATTTCACAGAATTTCCAAACCAAAAAATTTATCAGGGACTGATGACCAAGCAGTTTGGACCATTCCCCCCACCCCCTTTTAAACCAACCAAATAATTTATCCATGCCCACAAAACAAAATTCTCATTTAAAAATTTACAAATCTCATATTTTATTTTTTATAAATGTTGTGGTTGTTGTGGCCTTCAGTCCAGGGACTGGTTTGATGCATCTCTCCATGCTACTCTATCCTGTGCAAGTTTCTGCATCTCCCAGTACCTAATGCAACCTACATCCTTTGGAATCTGTTTAGTGTATTCATCTCTTGTTCTCCCTCTACGATTTTTACCCTCCATGCTGCCCTCCATTACTAAATTGGTGATCCCTTGATGCCTCAGAATATGCCCTACCAACCGATCCCTTCTTCTAGTCAAGTTGTGCCACAAATTTCTCTTCTCTCCAATTCTATTCAATACCTCCTCATTAGTTATGTGATCTACCCATCTAATCTTCAGCATTCTCCTGTAGCACCACATTTCAAAAGCTTCTGTTCTCTTCTTGTGTAAACTATTTATTGTCTACGTTTCACTTCCATACATGGCTACACTCCATACAAATACCTTCAGAAACTACTTCCGGACACTTAAAGTTATACTCAATGTTAACAAATTTCTCTTCTTCAAAAACACTTTCCTTACCTTTGCCAGTCTACATTTTATATCCTCTCTAGTTCAACCATCATCAGTTATTTTGGTCCTCAAATAGCAAACCTCATTTACTACTTTATACATCTCATTTCCTAATCTAATTTCCTCAGCATCACCTGAGATAACTCGACTACATTCCATTATCCTTGTTTTGCTTTTGTTGATGTTCATCTTATATCCTCCTTTCAAGACACTATCCATTCCATTCAACTGCTCTTCCAAGTCCTTTGCTATCTTTGACAGAATAACAATGTCATCGCCAAGCCTCAAAGTTTTTATTTCTTCTCCATGGATTTTAATTCCTACCCCGGATTTTTCTTTTGTTTCCTTTCCTGCTTGCTCAATAAACAGATTGAATAATATCGGGAATAGGCTACAACTCTGTCTAACTCCTTTCCAGACCACAGCTTCCCTTTCATGCCCCTCTTATAAATGCCATCTGGTTCCTGTACAAATTGTTCATAACCTTTTGCTCCCTGTATTTTACCCTGCCACCTTCAGAATTTGAAAGAGAGTATTCCAGTCAACATTGCCAAAAGCTTTCTCTAAGTCTACAAATGCTAGAAACGTAGGTTTGCCTTTCCTTAATCTATTTTCTAAGATAAGTCGTAGGGTCAGCATTACCTCACGTGTTGCAACATTGCCACAGAATCCAAAATGATATTCCCCGAAGTCGGCTTCCACCAGTTTTTCCATTCGTCTGTAAAGAATTTGTGTTAGTATTTCGCAGCCGCGGTTTATTAAACTGGTAGTTCGGTAATTTTCACATCTGTCAACTTGTACTTTCTTTGGGATTGGAATTCTTATATTCTTCTTGAAGTCTGAAGCTATTTCGCCCGTCTCATACATCTTGCTCACTAGATGGTGGAGTTTTGTTAGGCCTGGCTCTCCCAAGGTTGTCAGTAGTTGTAATGGAATGTTGTCTACTCCTGGGACCTTGTTTCAACTTAGGTCTTTCAGTGCTCTGTCAAACTCTTCACACAGTATCATATCTCCTATTTCATCTTCATCTACATTCTCTTCCATTTCTATAATATTGTCCTAAAGAACATCACCCCTGTATAGACTCTCTATATACTCCTTCCCCCTCTCTGATTTCCCTTCTTTGCTTAGAACTGGGTTTCCATCTGAGCTCTTGATATTCATGCAAGTGATTCTTTTTTCTCGAAAGGTCTCTTCAGTTTTCCTGTAGGCAGTATCTTACCCTTAGTGATATGCGCCTCTGCATCCTTACATTTGTCCTCTAGCCATTTCTGCTTAGTCATTTTGCACTTACTATGGATCTCATTTTTCAGACGTTTCTATTTCTTTTTGTCTACTTCATTTAATGCATATTTATACTTTCTCCTTTCATCAATTAAATTCAACATCTCTTCTGTTACCCATGGATTTCTATTAGCCCTCGTCTTTTTACCTACTTGATCCTCTGCTACCATACCTTTACTATTTTGTATCTCGAAGCTACCCCTTCCTCCTCTACTGTATTTCTTTCCCCCATTCTTGTCAATCGTTCCCTAGTGATCTAAATAACAATCATCAAACCTTATTTATCTATATCGAAAAAAAACGAATTCTCGTTTGCTCATTTAAAAGATTTACAAATATAATAAATTTTTTTCTTTACAAAAAGAAACATCAAACATCATTTACCTATCCTGAGAAACTAAATTCTCATTATTCATTTAAAAATTTTCAAATGTAATAAATTTTGTTCGTTATAAATAAGAAGCATCAAACTTCATTAGCCTATACTGAAAAAAACAAAGTCTACTTTATTTAAAAAGTACCAACCTAATAAATGTTTCTCTTTATAAATAGCATCAATCAAATCTTAGCTACCTATATCATCAACCGAAATTTCGATTAAGAAACTCAAAGCTACATTACAACTGTAATCGTCTTAATAAGATAAATATAAAATTTCATTCTATATATTTACAACCTAAATAAAATTAACAAGAAAGTTGAGTAATTTAAAACCTTGGAAAATTATAGTAAAATAAAGTATGGATTGAGTTACAGAGATTTAGAAAAAAAATTGAAGAATTATTTGTTATCGAAATTATTTTAATACTTTGGCTGATTATTCACAAAAACAATTCTATTAAGATATAATTAAACTAGTAAAAGTTTCCTAGAATTTAAATTAAATTTCTAACTACTTTTTTCATATTTAAATTTAAATAACAGTCATAAATTTTTTGTACATATAATATACAAAATTCGTTAAAACATTTTAATTTCATTAACTCAAATTTGATATTCTCAAATTATTCAGTCAGTAGTCAGTTTTGTTATATATTTGAAAACCACAATAAACTCTATATTCTTTATTGAAATAAAAAGCATAATGAATATTGTATGCAATGAAAATTTGTTCAAGTTCACAACAACACTTCCCATTTATATATAAACTTTATTTACTAACCTTTTAAAAAATTACATTACTTTTAAATACCCAACTATTGCGTGAATTATCAAAACCTAACTATTTAACATACCATTTAATACGTTCCATATTTTAAACTTTTTCGACATGATAAACATCTGCAAAATTAATTTTCAGTAGTTCTTGTTCATAAAAATTCCCTTTTGTTTGTTTGTCATTTAAATCTTTCAAATTATGTGTAATTGGATTAGAAAAAATAACATCTTCAATTTCAAAAATTTTTGTTTACCAACTTATTCTAACTTTATCACCAATTTTATATCCATGTTGAGTATCCAATAAAACAGTTACATAAAATGTATTCAATAAGATTTTTTTCAGTTCCTCTATTTACATCTTTCAGAACCATTTTTATCATTGCATGTCTTGTGTTACTATATTCATCAATTAACTTAGAATCTAAGTCAACTCATTTATAATTGCCTTGAAGAGCGAATTTCTTCCACATATTATCTTTCAGTGTTGTATTAAATCGTTCAACAGCAGTTGATTTTAAATCACTAAAACCTGAATAATTTTTCATTTATTCTTGATATTCTTCATTATAAAATTCTGTACCATTTTTTCGTTATCTTGACTAGAATATTTATTCGGAAGAATGATATAAATTTTTACCTGTTTTGTCCTTAACTGGAATAGCCACGCAAATTTTGAAAAATCTGCGACATTTAATTTATTTATATAATTTATTTACTTATGAAATTACTTGAATCCATTTCGACTAAATCAGATTGCCATAATTCATCTGTTCCAAAAGAAATTATATTTTTTCCTTTAAAATCCTTTCTAATTGGTTTATGTAATTTATTAATAACTTGTTCACGAATATTCAGACATTCACTAACAAATATTTTTAACTAATTTACTATTTTTACTTTTACTAATTGAACAAGGATTTCAATTCTTTAGTTGTTAATTTGAGAGGATTAAATGTTTCAATACATCAACACTCACCCAAATATCAAAATCATTAAATGTTAATTCTCTGTTTATATTTTCACAAACAACAATTACTTTTTTAAGAATTAAATTATATTCATTGAAATTGTGCATTTTCTCTTCACCTCCAGCCTTAAAAGTAAATTAAATAATTTATTTGTCATATACTTTATAAATAGTTTTCTTAACCTATTTGAGTATGGAGTTAAATATAGTTCTGCGATAACTTCTATAAATTCCTTTTTTAAGTAATTACTTAGTTCTTGTTTAGTAATGTAATTACTGGGTTGTGTTACAATATTTGTACATTCAGATTTTGCAACAAGAATTCATAACTCATTTTGTAAATATTCATTGTTCAGTACATCTTTTGCATCTGTTTGATAACTTATATTCACAATTCTTCTACAATTAAAACCAATCTAACCTCTAGTTACTTTTAAAATAGCTTTTAATTTTTTAAGTTGTTTAATTACATTAACTATTTTGAGTCTACTGATGATTGAATATTTTTTATTTTAAAATTTATTCATTATTAATATTTGCTTCTAATAACTGAGCATAATAGCTTTAATACAAAAAAAAAAAAAAAAAAAAAACAAATTTCCACACATTGCTTCATTGGAGTTTCGTATTGATTCGATACTGAAATAGTTGTTTACATATATTTCATCCATATTAATCAAAAACTAATTTCATATCTTTATTTTTATAATAAGAAAGCAAATGAGTACCAACATGATCAGAAGCATCAAAATTTACTGTTCAACATTCTAAATTTTTGCTTAACTGGGTACTGGTCACTCATCAGTCACAAAAATGCCACAAAACTGATTAAGTTGTTTAATTAATTCTTATTGTGAAAATTAGATATGGAATTATTAAACATTTCGATTATTTATTTTTTTCCACTTTCTTTTTTTTCCATTTCTAAATTATGACTTTTTAGTTCTTCTAATTCTTTATCGCCTAGTTTCTTATTTATAACTGCATTTGAAATTGCTGCAGAACCACCAGCAGGTTAAAAAATAGTTGCCAAGTATGGTAATACAGCTAATATTAATGGTAAAATTCCACCTACATGTTTTGTTTCTTTCTTTTTTCTAAGACATTGAATGATTCAGAAAATTTAATGACACAGGTAATATATTCCACCAACAGTGTTAAAGTTTTTTTTTTTCATATATTGGTCAAAAATTGCTCATTACTATTTAATTGTCCATTATTGACTTTAAGTGATTTTGGCTTAATTTGTCACTAGATAACACAGAATAATCAATCGGAAAGTTATTAATTTTAATAGATTAAAAATTAATAAATAATTTTTTATTATCACTCTCCACTTTTATCAGCATCAACACTTTCTATTTTTCCAGTTGCAACAATTTTCTCTCCTAATGAGGAATCATTTGCATTCATTGTTTCTTTTGCTAATAATTGAAGTTTTTGTCTGCTTCATGTCTTTTTTCTAATTCTTAATTAGCTCTATAAGTAATATCGAGGTTTTTACATTTTTCATCGAATAGATAAGTCCGTTACCACCTCTAGCTTATCTTCCTTCAAATTTTGGTCCAGGGCCACAAAATGTTGGTAAATGCTTTTCAAATGGTAATTTATTAATTAAACTATTAAGTAATCCTTTTCCATATTTTTCACTTTTCCAGAAGGTGTATGGCAAATAATTAAAAAAATTCTAATTAAATAAGAAATTCCTTTTGGTTCATAAATAATAAATTGCTAAATTTGTTTGTTAAGATTTGAGTTATTTATAAAGGATAAAAATATGTTAATTATTTTTCTATCTATCTATCTATCTATCTATCTATATCCAAATCCCGCTCCAGCTACTGCCAGGTCTGCGTGCTGACGAGTCCTCTCCATTTAGTTCGGTCCTCCCACCACCTTTCTTCCTCCACTTCCTGCCAGGTCACACCTCTCCTTTCTACAGATATTCTCACTCCCATTTTCCACCGTGTTCTTAGGTGCCGTCTAGGTCTTTTCCCATCCATCTTTAGTTCTTCCATTCATTTTTATTCTACTATTATCCTTTATGTTCAGTGTTCTTGTGTTCTATGTTTAAGTTCAAGGTTTTTATGTTCAACATTTAAAAAGTTCATAATCTTTTCTCTATAGTTACCATTATTAACGTTTCGTGTCATATCAGTTGTAATTTACCTTCATTCCAACATTTACTACATATATGTTTAAATTCATCAAACTTTAAATCACTAACAACTATTTCATGATAAATATGATTTAAATTTGTATCATGGTCTAAGAAAATATTTAAAAAATTTAAATTGTCTGTAACTAATTGTTTTGGCCATCCCCATGAACCATTTACCTTGCCGTTGGTGGGGAGGCTTGCATGCCTCAGCGATACAGATAGCCGTACCGTAGGTACAACCACAACGGAGGGGTATCTGTTGAGAGGCCAGACAAACGTGTGGTTCCTGAAGAGGGGCAGCAGCCTTTTCAGTAGTTGCAAGGGCAACAGTCTGGATGATTGACTGATCTGGCCTTGTAACAATAACCAAAACGGCCATGCTGTGCTGGTACTGCGAACGGCTGAAAGCAAGAGGAAACTACGGCCGTAATTTTTCCCGAAGGCATGCAGCTTTACTGTATGATTAAATGATGATGGCGGCCTGTTGGGTAAAATATTCCGGAGGTAAAATAGTCCCCCATTCGGATCTCTGGGCGGGAACTACTCAAGAGGATGTCGTTATCAGGAGAAAGAAAACTGGCGTTCTACGGATCGGAGCGTGGAATGTCAGATCCCTTAATCGGGCAGGTAGGTTAGAAAATTTAAAAAGGGAAATGGATAGGTTAAAGTTAGATATTGTGGGAATTAGTGAAGTTCGGTGGCAGGAGGAACAAGACTTCTGGTCAGGTGACTACAGGGTTATAAACACAAAGTCAAAAAGAGGTAATGCAGGAGTAGGTTTAATAATGAATAGGAAAATAGGAATGCGGGTAAGCTACTACAAACAGCATAGTGAACGCATTATTGTGGCCAAGATAGATACAAAGCCCACACCTACTACAGTAGTACAAGTTTATATGCCAACTAGCTCTGCAGATGACGAAGAAATTGCAGAAATGTATGATGAAATAAAAGAAATTATTCAGATAGTGAAGGGAGACGAATATTTAATAGTCATGGGTGACTGGAATTCGAGTGTAGGAATAGGGAGAGAAGGAAACGTAGTAGGTGAATATGGATTGGGGCTAAGAAATGAAAGAGGAAGCCACCTGATAGAATTTTGCACAGAGCACAACTTAATCATAGCTAACACTTGGTTTAAGAATCATGATAGAAGGTTGTATACATGGAAGAACCCTGGAGATACTAAAAGGTATCAGATAGATTATATAATGGTAAGACAGAGATTTAGGAACCAGGTTTTAAATTGTAAGACATTTCCAGGGGCAGATGTGGACTCTGACCACAATCTATTGGTTATGACCTGTAGATTAAAACTGAAGAAACTGCAAAAAGGTGGGAATTTAAGGAGATGGGACCTGTATAAACTGAAAGAACCAGAGGTTGTACAGAGTTTCAGGGAGAGCATAAGGGAACAATTGAAAGGAATGGGGGAAAGAAATACTGTAGAAGAAGAATGGGTAGCTCTGAGGGATGAAGAAGTGAAGGCAGCAGATGATCAAGTAGGTAAAAAGAAGAGGGTTAGTAGAAATCCTTGGGTAACAGAAGAAATATTGAATGTAATTGATGAAAGGAGAAAATATAAAAATGCAGTAAATGAAGCAGGCAAAAAGGAATACAAACGTCTCAAAAATGAGATCGACAGGAAGTGCAAAATGGCTAAGCAGGGATGGCTAGAGGACAAATGTAAGGATGTAGAAGCTTATCTCACTAGGGGTAAAATAGATACTGCCTACAGGAAGATTAAAGAGACCTTTGGAGATAAGAGAACCACATGTATGAACATCAAGAGCTCAGATGGAAACCCAGTTCTAAGCAAAGAAGGGAAAGCAGAAAGGTGGAAGGAGTATATAGAGGGTCTATACAAGGGCGATGCACTTGAGGACAATATTATGGAAATGGAAGAGAATGTAGATGTAGATGAAATGGGAGATACGATACTGCGTGAAGAGTTTGACAGAGCACTGAAGGACCTGAGTCGAAACAAGGCCCCTGGAGTAGACAACATTCCATTGGAACTACTGACGGCCTTGGGAGAGCCAGTCCTGACAAAGCAAGATGTATGAAACAGGCGAAATACCCTCAGACTTCAAGAAGAATATAATAATTCCAATCGTAAAGAAAGCAGGTGTTGACAGATGTGAAAATTACCGAACAATCAGTTTAATAAGCCACAGCTGCAAAGTACTAACACAAATTCTTTACAGACGAATGGAAAAACTAGTAGAAGCTGACCTCGGGGAAGATCAGTTGGAGTTCCGTAGAAATACTGGAACACGTGAGGCAATACTGACCTTACGACTTATCTTAGAAGAAAGATTAAGGAAAGGCAAACCTACGTTTCTAGCATTTGTAGACTTAGAGAAAGCTTTTGACAATGTTGACTGGAATACTCTCTTTCAAATTCTAATGGTGGCAGGGGTAAAATACAGGGAGCGAAAGGCTATTTACAACTCTATATTGAGTGAGCAGTAAAGGAAACAAAAGCAAAATTTGGAGTAGATATTAAAATCCATGGAGAAGAAATAAAAACTTTGAGGTTCGCCGATGACATTGTAATTCTGTCAGAGACAGCAAAGGACTTGGAAGAGCAGTTGAACGGAATGGATGGTGTCTTGAAGGGAGGATATAAGATGAACATCAACAAAAGCAAAACGAGAATAATGGAATGTAGTCGAGTTAAGTCGGGTGATGCTGAGGGTATTAGATTAGGAAATGAGACACTTAAAGTAGTAAAGGAGTTTTGCTATTTGGGGAGCAAAATAACTGATGATGGACGAAGTAGAGAGGATATAAAATGTAGACTGGCAATGGCAAGGAAAACGTTTCTGAAGAAGAGAAATTTGGTAACATCGAGTATAGATTTAAGTGTCAGGAAGTTATTTCTGAAAGTATTTGTATGGAGTGTAGCCATGTATGGAAGTGAAACATGGACGGTAAATAGTTTGGACAAGAAGAGAATAGAAGCTTTTGAAATGTGGTGCTACAGAAGAATGCTGAAGATTAGATGGGTAGATCACATAACTAATGAGGAAGTATTGAATAGGATTGGGGAGAAGAGAAGTTTGTGGCACAACTTGACCAGAAGAAGGGATCGGTTGGTAGGACATGTTCTGAGGCATCAAGGGATCACCAACTTAGTATTGGAGGGCAGCGTGGAGGGTAAAAATCATAGGGGGAGACAAAGAGATGAATACACTAAGCAGATTCAGAAGGATGTAGGTTGCAGTAGGTACTGGGAGATGAAGAAGCTTGCGCAGGATAGAGTAGCATGGAGAGCTGCATCAAACCAGTCTCAGGACTGAAGACCACAACAACAACAACAATTGTTTTGGTATTTCTGAAAATGTTTGCTTTAAATAAACACAATATACTCCTTTATGTGTTCCTATAGTAAAATATTCTCTAACTATATCTTGATTTTCGAGAGTGCAATCATAAAACACTACAACTGAATTATTTTCACATTCACCTACTGGAATAGTTTCATGATTACTGTCAATACAAGTTGCAAGTCTTTCATCAATTTTATCTTCAATTGTTTCACATCTTTTCATAAATTCTTCATATTTTGGTTGATCAAAACTTTTAAAATAAACATAAAGATGCTTAATTTTTGCTTATTTAACCATCCAGGTGCTAAAATATAATTATCAATCACCAATGATATTTTTCCACAATCACTTGGTCCTGTTACACTGCATCGAATGGAATTTGGGAAAAGTTTACCATGTTTATTTTTTAGTTTCTTTCCTTTAATTCTTATTTTTGGTTCCCAATCCGCCATTTATTGGCACAGTTTTTTTTATATATGTAAGTGAGTAGATTATTTCAAGTGAGTGATAATTCATCTTTTGTGAAGAAAAGATTAACTGTTACAATAAGAAAAACGTTAAACATGTTTTCATTAGTTGGTTTTTTCTGAACATTCTTAACTCCAAATATTGTATTGAAAAATATTAAAACTTTACAGTATTGGAGAATCACTAGTAATTCTTGTTGGTCAATATAGTTTGAAGAATTGAGAAAAATGTATTCATTCAAAAAATACAACAATTCATATTAAAGCAGATAAAATTTTAAATAGAATTGTTATTGAAAGCGATGTTAAATTAGTGATGGATAAAGGATATGCTGTTTGTCAAGTTTTAAGGTTTGATAATCAAATTACCAAAGGTAATAAAAAACTATTGTTAAAGCTGTTCCTAAAATTATTTCATTTGAATTATATAATGTAACTTTTAATTTGGCTGATAGAATGTTTTTATGCATTATGAATGTGTAAAAACATTATGATTATTTTCGTCTAGGAACTATTATTGCTTCATTTAAACAAAATGCTGAATTTGGTGGTCCAATAATTTATGAAAGAAATCACCCTATAAATATGTACTCCAGTATTTGATACTGTTCAAAATTTAGGTGTAACTATAACTGATGATATTGATTATTTGATTGACTTTAAAGGTGCTTTTATAATATCTGTTTTAGAAATGAGTAAGTAGATTTTTCTCTTAATAAATAATGAACCATATCAAAAGTTACCAGTTTCACTCATATCCCATTAATGAGAAAACTAAAATTAATTTAAATCATACTAACAAGGTAACAAATTTATATTAAATGGGTGATTGTTGCATTCATCCTATTGTTCAAAACTATACAGGGTGGGCCAAAAATGTGTGAAATGCTTGTAGGGATTGTACAGGGCAGGTTGTACTGAGATACAAATGTTAAGAAAGAAATTCGATACGTTGCGCCACTTCCGAGTTATTTACCATTGAAGTTAGCCAATCGGGGTATTGCGCACTCGCATTCAAGCGGCCTACCAGGGGCAGTGTATCCCAATGAGTGCTTTGTCTCATTAGCTGAAACTAGAATTTACACGCTTGACTATCTGATTGGCTAACTTCAATACTAAATAACTCGGAAACAGCGCAACGTATTGAATTTCTTTCTCAACATTTATGTCTCTGTACAACTTGCCCTGTAACATCCCTACAAGCATTTCACACATTTTCTGACCAACCTGTATATGACATTTGATGTTATTTGCACAGATGGAACTGATTTTTCTGCACGTGATGGTAAATCAGATATTAAATTAATTGATAATTATGTTTTAAAGGTGTTCAATAATTACAATTAAAAAAGGAAACAGTATTTTATCTAGAATCGAACATCCTTTTATTTCTTCTTCAGTGCTTATTCGATTAACTTCTTCTCTGTTGAATGAATTAAATGTGGAAGGACATATTCTCACAATGGAAAATTAATGAAAAACAAAATGAAAGTCTTTATCCCCTAGAATTATTTGGTGGCTTTTGTAAAAGTTTATTAGTAAATAATGTGGAATGGTGATTTTACCATAATTTTTACTTGGAGTTCAAGAAAAGATGAAGAAGATTATATTCTTTGTTGGACTACTAAAAATGATAATACTACACTTCCAAAAGAAGGTAAAATTGTTGTCAAAGAGTGGAAATACATGTTCCTTTTGTTAAATATGAGCCAGAATATTCACTTGAACTAGAACTAGAAAGACTTAAAATTCCAAAAAATAGAATTTCTTTCTTCAAACTGCAAACAACTGAATTTGCTGGATTACAAGGAAAAATAAATTTTGAATTAGACATTGCTAATTACCATAATCTGACCAAAATTGATACACCTTACTTTATTTTCGTTGTTCTCCAAACTACCCAACAAAATAATGAGTTATCTGTACATGAGTCTTCTTTATTCGATAATGTTACATTACAAAGTAATTTCTTTAAAAATGGAAGAAATGTTTTGCCTCAATAACTATGGAATGTTGAACCAACAAATAACTTCTTAAAAGCTTATGATTCTTTTGAAGATGTTAAAAGATGAACCAATTAAATAATGATGTAAATGTAACTCCTTTCAACTTTATTCAAAATTATCCTATCTATGTAATCAGTACAACTAGAAGAATGAATGTTGTAAATACTCAAAAGACAACAATGAAACTATGTGCATTATTTAATTAAAATATTCCAAATGATACAAATGCATATGTTATTGCATATGGTAAAAAGAATTTGACTGATGATTCACAACATAGAATGCTTACTGGAAATTTTTATTTCCTTAAATGAAAAAATTAGAAAAAAATTAAAGAACTTTTAACTTCCTATCTTCATTTCCTTTTGAAATATTTTCAGAAAAATAGAGAAGATAAAAACTGAAAACTTTACATTTTCAAAAATTAAAACTTTTTCCAAACGTTTTCAAAACACTTGAAAAAAGATTTTAATATTTGATTCTTTAAATTTTTTCTGTATAAATACAAATGAACGTGAATGGTTGTATTGAAAATCTGTTAGCTGAACTTAACAATATGGTATTTCTGAAATGTTCGCTGAATTACCAGAACTTAAAAAATGTAAATCTTACGCCATTTCAAAAGTCAAAATTTTACCAACTAAATTTGGGGATAAAGTCTTATTTCTTTTAGATGATAAATATAAAATTACCCTTCCACAATGTTATACACAAATCTTTACAAATGATGTTGATAAATTGGATAAAATTGTAGGATTACATTTTATTTATCAATGTAAAAAACAAAATAAATTTTGTCCCATTCATGGTATTGCATTTGAATAATATTTTTAAATTTTTTTGTGTTTTTCTTTCAGTGGAATAGAAAATTGTGTTTACCTTAATTTTCAAATTTTTTCTAAGTATCTCAACTTTGTTGTTCATTTTGTTTTGGTTGTAATTGTGTAGAATTTGGTTGGGACATTGTGTGAAATTAGAATCTTTCTTTATAACGTGGAATTTTTATTCCAAAATGCTCTTTGGTCATCTCTCATCAATATACGACTTGCCTCAAGGATTCATTCTTGATCCTTCACTGTTCCTCATATTTAAAAATGACATTCCTCAATGTACAAAGCTACAGTGCTTTTTTACCATCTTTGTTGATGATACCAGGATTATGATTGATGGTCATGCATCTGAAGATCTTCAAGGATCTGTTAAGAATATTCTTATAGATTTAATAGAATTGTTCAACGTCAATGGACTCTCATTGAACATAATGAGTTAACTGTGAAGTGTGGCACAGAGTCAACAGAAAGAGCTGAAATTGTAATTGATTCAAGAGTAAACTGGTCTCATCATATAATAAATCTTCAGAAGAGAGTATGAGGGAATATGGTATAGTTGTAGGTAAACAACTAGAATTCTCTCATATACAGATTTATTCGCACTTAGCGTCTACAAAGATACAAGTCCAGAAGCTAACTACCGTTAGCGTCCAACATGCTCTCCAAAGTCCTCTCCTCAAAGATAGCACACTTACGCACAGAACAAATATCGATTTTTATGGCGCTCTACACCACATAGCCCCCCCCCCCCCCCCCGCGCAGTATGGAGTACATCCCTGTGAATGGGGGGGGGGGGGGGTGAGAAGTTAGGAAGGTAACGCACAGTTCTTCTGCGTCAGGGTCAGGTGGAAGCGGTCGACTGGTAGGAGACCGGGGGGTGAAGCCCGGTACGTCGCCGGTGAAGTCAGCAAGCGACGCCGGCAGCTGAAGACGACGTCCCGTCCTGGAGTGAAGGTGTAGCACTTTGTCAGCTGGCAGGCGGAGAATCATCTTGTCAGAAGGCCTAACAAAGGCACGCAAATTGCCACGCGCAGCACTTCTGCTCAATTTAAAGCGGCGCACCACACGAGATTCTGCACTTCCTCCCTCAATATTGTCACACGCGAGTACCACACACACTGTATCGCCATCTACGACAACAGATAATTTATGTACGTCATCAGGGTGCACATGTGTTGTGAATTCTTGGATGGCACCTGTACGAGCAATGGTAGGGAGGCAGGGAGGTATGGGAAAGCCATGGCAGGGGGAAGCATCTGCTAAGAGGGGGGTGGCAGGTGCACTGGACTGCGCAGGAGACAACCTCGGGCGATCAGCTGACAGACGAGGCAGCGTGACCGAAGGCAACGAGGAGCCAGCGTGGGTTGAACGGCGTGACAAAGAGCTGTCACACGAAGATGGTAACACAATGGTAGAATCCGAGTGGTTGGCAGTTCGACTGCGAGGGTTGTGAGGAGTGAAGCCCCGAAAAGATTGGCCACTCGAATTAGATGAACGCGGAGAAGGAGCAGTGTTCGGCAGAGAAACACGCTGTGGAAAATCAATACCCAAATGCATGGTGTCGGAAGATGGATGGCCGCTCGAAGCAGGAGTGGGAGAAATAGGGGTAGAATCAGGGAGGTTCACCTGAGGCTCAATGAAAGCTGGTTTCACTCGGTTGAGTGAGACCGTGGTTACAGAGTCTTTTATGAGGAGATCCATGTTATTCTCAGAGCGTTTGACGACCTTGTAAGGACCTGTGTAGGGCGACTGAAGCGGGGCTTTGACTGAGTCGTCTCTGAGAAACACGTACTCACAAGAGTCTAGCGTGCGCAGTACGTACACGCGCGGAGGTGTATGAGCAGCCGGAGGTGGCGGCTGAATTTTGCTGCAGTGCAAGTGCACCCGCTCGAGAAGTGAAGGGAGTTCAGAGGGCCATGGAAGTGGGGTCGGAGTGACTAATTCTCCAGGCAAAACCAGAGGCTGGCCATATACAATCTCAGCTACGGACCCCTTGAGGTCTTCCTTGAAAGTGGCACAAAGGCCAAGAAGCATGAAGGGCAGTGCCTCTGTTCATAGTGAGTCATGGCAACGCAGGGCAGACTTTAAGGTGCGATGCCATCGCTCGACAAGCCCATTGCTTTGGGGGTGGTATGCAGAACTATGAATTTTGACAATACCACACATTTTACATAAGTCAGAGAAAACTGAAGACTCGAATTGTCGCCCCTGGTCAGTGGTGAGGTAAACAGGTGAGCCAAATCGAGAGATCCACGAATCTAAGAATGCTTGACTTACTGTCTCAGAGGTAATGTTCAGAATAGGCACAGCCTCAGCCCACCGAGTCATCCTGTCAATAGCTGTAAACAAGTAACGGAAACCCTCGGAGGGGGCCAAGGGCCTACGAGGTCGACATGAACATGGTGAAACCGGCCTGGCGGTTGGGCAAAACAACCAAGGGGTGGAGAAGTGTGCCTGGAAACTTTGTTCTGTTGACACTCCATGCATGCCCTTTGCTCAAGACTGACAGTCACGGCGCATGTCTCTCCAGGCAAACCATTCAGCTACCAGACGGGTGGAAGCTTTGACACCGGGGTGTGCTAATGTGTGTAGTTTGTCAAAGACTTGGCGTTGAAGGGGCTTAGGAATGAATGGCCGCAACGTACCAGTCGATTCATCACACCACACTAAGTCAGATATGCCAGGGAAAGTAGAGCGTACTGGTTGGAGAGAGGAGCTGTGGTCTGAAATTAACTGCATGGTATCGGGGTCTGCCGATTGCAACCGAGGTAGGTCCATTAAGTCAATTAGGGTTGTGACAGCACCAACACGCGAGAGAAAATCAGCAACCACATTGCCCGCTCCTCGGATGTAGCGAATGTCATTTGTAAATTGCAAGATGTAATCGATGTGACGAAAGCGTCGTGGGGGCGGATCAGCCACAGGATTTTTTACGGCAGGAACCAACGGCTTGTGATCAGTGAGCACATAGAAATCTCGTCCCTCAACATCAATTCTGAAGTGTCTTATGGCCTCGTAAACTGCAAGTAATTCTCTGTCGAATGCTGAGTATTTCTTCTGCGCGTTGTTTAGCATTTTTGAGAAAAACTGCAGGGGTGTCGTAACATCGTTGTATGTCTGACTCAGTACTGCGCCGATAGCATTGTCAC
Organism: Schistocerca piceifrons; assembly: GCF_021461385.2. Taxonomy (NCBI): domain Eukaryota; kingdom Metazoa; phylum Arthropoda; class Insecta; order Orthoptera; family Acrididae; genus Schistocerca; species Schistocerca piceifrons. Next base: position 10,840,746 of record NC_060149.1, read on the forward strand.
TAGCGTCAGTAATGATAAACATTGTGGCATCCGCCCGTGGGTGAGCAATAGTGGCAGTGGAGGCCAACAGCTGTTTGAGCTCATTAAATGCCTTGTCCATGTCTGGTGTCCATGGTACCTGGTGGGTGCCAGAAGTTTGTGGGCCAGCGAGAGCATCTGTGAGAGGAGCCTGCACCGCAGAAGCGGCTGGCAAATGTTTCCGGTAATAATTAACTGTTCCGATGAACCTGCGTAATTCCCTGTAGGTCTGTGGGTGTAGCATCTCGAGAACAGACTTGATCTTGTCCTGTGGTTGTGTCAGACCGTCCGATGACACAACATAACTTAGGAATGTGACGGATCACTGGTGCAATTGAGTCTTTTTATTGTTCAGTTCAATACCAGCGGCTGCTAAAATATCTGTCACGACTTGAACACGCTCCTCACTCTGTTCTAAAGTAGAAGCAAAAACCAATATGTCGTCCATATATACGATACAAAGGTCTAGATGGGATAAAGTTTGATTGATGAAACGCTGCCACATTTGGGGTGCATTTTTCAACCCAAACGGCATAAAGTTGTATTGGAACAGCCCGAAGGGAGTGGTTATGGCAGTCTTTTCTATGTCCTCCGGAGCCATAGGAATCTGATGAAATGTGTGCTTACAGTCCAAAACAGAGAAGTACTTTGCACCTGCGAGCGCATGATTGAAGTCTGCGATGTGTGGGACCGGATATTTATCAATGATGGTGCGGGCATTTAAATGCCTATAGTCTCCGACCATACGCCAAGTACCATCTTTCTTTTGGTCAAACAGGATAGGACTAGCCCAGCAACTGGAAGGAGGTTCAATTATTCCCTTTTGTAACAGATCGTCCAATTGTTCTTTTGCAATTTTCATAAATTCTGGCTTGAGGCGGCGTGGACGTTGCGATATGGGCGGCCAATCGGTTAGATGTAACCGATGAACTGTGCCGTTAGTGACTACTGCAATACGTGGCGTGCCACGATAGTCAGATGTCCGTGAAGCGGAGCAGGCAGTGGCGGACGGGCCAAGCTGTGGCGCTGAGGGCACGGAAGTACAGGTGTGCCACCCGCTCGTAGGCTGCGTAAAGGCCGCACACGTGTTAACATGGGCGAGGTTGGTACACTGGTTCTTGGTAGTGGGCCGTGCCGCTACGATCGCTGTAGGCACGAGTGGGCGTGGCCGGACAGCAAATGGCCGTAGTTCATTGCCACAAGCTTGGCAAGTTAATTTTCCATTCGGAACGCAAGGAGCATGAACACTCGGGCATACCCTATCATTACAAAAGGGGGTGCTGACACAGTTTACAGAGTTCACAACATTGTCGTTAATGTGCGCGGGCACGGGAACACCAGATTGGCACGGACTGACCTTGTCTGTAGCCGACGAGTCGTCTGCTTGTAGTGCCGTGAGGCGTTGTTGTGTGGAGGCCAACTCGTGGTGTATGTCGCGGAGATGCAGCAGCATTTCCATACGTTCCATCCGCAACTTAGAAGACTTGGCGCACTCCACTAGCCACTTGTTTGTCCAAGATTGCATCTCCAAGGATAGGTTTACACACTTCTTAGCACAGCACACATGTTTGGTGTTAGCCGAACTGTCACTAGGCGAAGCGAAAGGAATATGTTTGTTAAGGGAGGGGTAAACCACAGTATTATGCACAAAATCTAGTGACAACTGATAGTGCTTGAGGAAATCAATTCCGAGAATAGGTTCTTCAATTGTTGACACTAGAAACGTCCACTCCAGCTTGCACTTGGGCGAAAGTTTCACTGTATACAAAGTGGAACCCGAACACTGTAGGGTAGACAAGTTCACTACACGAAGCACTGTTTTGTGTGGTTGCACTTTATTGGTTGCTAGGCGAACCGGCAGCAAAGAGACGTCTGCGCCAGTGTCTACCAGAAAACATACGCCAGATCGTAAATCGCGAACATAGACTCGAACACACTTACTATTATTGTCCAAAACGGAGTGCAACGTGGGATGGTGCCCGTTGTTTACATCGCAGGAGGCGGCACCGTAGCCTACCTGTGGTTGGAGTTTGGGTAAGAACATGGTGACTGGCATTTGCGAGCTTGCTCCCCGAATCTCGCGTGGAAGAAACAGTAAGGTTGGGCGGGCCTGTGCCCTTGTGGGTAGTTGCTAGGTGACGGAGTATGTGCCCCATAGTCTTCAACAGAGGCCGATGCACTGTCGTTGCGAGGAGTTGAAGGAGCAGGCAGGGCGGTTAGTTTAAAAAACTTGTTATCAGCAGCACCAGACAGGGGCGTGACGTCAGAAAGCATCTTTGTGCAGTCACGTCTAGAATGCAGTGCACGGAGCTCATGTTGCCTGGCGGAGTATGCCCTGTCGGTGGCTTGTAAACGTTCATTTACTGGCCTATCTTCATACGCAGAGATTGCAGTCTGGACAGGCAAAGGCAGCTTTTCAGTCCAGATTTCTGCGAGCGTGTCATCAGGCATAACTTGCTCATCGACGAGAAGACGGATGCACCACCACAGCTGGGACGGTGACCTGTCGCGGAGACGCTCTTCGTAGATGAGCTGTCGCACATTTTCTCTCCTGGTTTTAGAGACACGCTCCAGTATCGTTTGTTTCGCCACAGAATACTTCCCTGCTAGGGGCGGTGCTTTGACCAGATCATAAATTAAGTCGACGCGGTCGTGAAGATGGTTCATGAGGCAGGCGAAGCGTGTGTCGTCGTCCAAAGCACAGACATTGAATGTTTGCTCAATCAGGTTAAACCAGAACTCCGGGTGAGCAGGTTTGAAGTCTGGTAATTTTGGCAGATTCGGCACTGCAGTCACTGCGGAGGTGCACCTATTACTTCGGACAGAAGTAGAGCATACAGAAGATTGCGAGTCCGGACTATTGGCGTCCCGTAATGCGGGAATCGCAAAATTCACTTGACGCCGGGGGGCGGCTGAGAAGCGGCGGACGCTCGAACGGTGTGAGGATCGTAGTCAAAATGTGCATTCTCATTGACGTGGTAGCTCGGAGAGAAGCCACAAGTGCTTAAGTACACCGGTGAATGTCCGTTATGCCCACAGTATTCACTCGACCGTGAGTGGTGGGGCTGGTTGTAGATGTCAGAGTAATTACTATCCAGCACAGAATTGTTGACCTGATTAGAAGCAACACAAGGATCCCACACACGTCCACTAGGATGCACACTCGGTGTGATATTTGCTGTTTGGCGATCATTGAACACCTGTTGACTAGCCGGCGCGGAAGGATACACACGTGGTGGAACTGATTCGAGTTTGAATTTACTGCTGGATTTTCCAATGTAGCAAAACCTCGCTCGACGCCATGAACTGTATTGAATTGTGTGTTCGACACAGGAGTAGAAATGTTCCGACCAACACTCTGTGGAGAAGACGTGGGAAGGTCCTGGCTAACAAAGCCAGAGTCCACGACCGTTGGCGGTTGGAAGAAACTGGCAGCACTCGATGAATTCCACTGCATGTTTGGGCTGAAGGATTCTGAAGAGTCTTGCCGCATGTCCACTACGATGGCAGGAGTGCTGGAGAGATGTTGCTGGAATCCGGGCCGCGGTGAATGCTGAAAGGCCATTGTCTGGAGCTGAACAAAGGCCCTCGTGATCGTGGAGAAACCCGACGTGGTAGGCGCGTAAATAACCTTCAGGCGGTAACTCGGATGTGTATTACACAAAAACGGGGTCACCAGTGAGGGAATATGGTATAGTTGTCGGTAAACAACTAGAATTCTCTCATATACAGATTTATTCACACTTAGCGTCTACACAGATACAAGTCCGGATGCTAACTGCCGCTAGCGTCCAACATGCTCTCCAAAGCCCTCTCCTCAAAGATAGCACACTTACGCACAGAACAAATATCGATTTTTATGGCGCTCTACGCCACAAGTGCATCAAATTTTGCTCTACGTGTTCTCTCCAGGAGCGGAAATATATACACAATGTATGTAGCATACTACATATATTTCCAGTCTCTTATAACATATTATATTTAGGGGAAACTAAACACTAGCAAAGAAAATACTCTTGGCCCAAAACCATGTTGTAAGACTAATGAGTGGCATAGATTGTAGAAGCAGTTGTAGAAGCCTTTCCTGGAAACTAAAAATTCTTACTGTTATTTCCCAGTACATATTTTCTCTTCTGTGTTTCATCAGCAAAAACACTGTGTTTTGTAAAAGAAGTAGTGAATATCATAGATATGATATTAGGAGAAAGTATGATTTGCTCAATGATTGTACAAATCTGACTATGGTGCAGAAGGGTGTGCAGTTCTCTTGTGCAAAACTTTTTAAAGATCTCTCTCCTTATATTAAAAGCAACTTTGATGACCATTCCTCTTTTAGGAAGTATCTGAAGTAATTTCTACTGGAGAGTGAATTTTATTGTTTGGAGGAGTTTTTTAGTCACAATCAGAAAACGTAATAGATTTTTGGACCAGAAATTTTAAGGGTGATATACCATAGTGTAAGTTTGATAAATGATGTAGTTGCCATACTCATGTAATATTAATAGTTATTTTCATTGGTTGTATTTGTTTTTCACTTTCTGTGGCTAATGTTTGCTGTAATCTGTCATTCTTACCAAATATGTGTAATGCAAACATGAAGTATTACTTTTGTATGATTGACTGCTTTTATATTAAACTTTCTGGCAGATTAAAACTGTGTGCCCGACCGAGACTCGAACTCGGGACCTTTGCCTTTCGCGGGCAAATGCTCTACCATCTGAGCTACCGAAGCACGACTCACGCCCAGTACTCACTGCTTTACTTCTGCCAGTATCTCGTCTCATACCTTCCAAACTTTACAGAAGCTCTTCTGCGAACCTTGTATATTACCTATGTATAGATTGTTTAGTGACACACACTATATCCTTGTGAGTTTATTACAGTTAAGATGGAGTAAGAAATAAATAAATAAATAAGAAGTTGAATGGAGTGGACAGTGTTTTGAGGAAAGGATATAATGATGAACACCAATAAAACCAAAACAAAGATAATGGAATGTAGTCACATTAAATCAAATGATGCTGATTAGGTTTGTAAAGTTAAAGTAGTAGATGAGCTTTGCTATTTGGACAGCAAATTAACTGATGAGGGCTGAAGTAGATAGGATATAAAATGTACACTGAAAGTAAAAATTAACCCTGATCTTGAAGCATACTAACATAATACAGTATTACGAAGTTGAAGAATTCCGCTATAAAATTGGAAATTCAAGAAACATACAGACAGGGATGGTGTATGTGAGTGGGACGCCCCACAGTGGCACCTGTGAAGAGAGTAGGTGTTCAGCTGCAGAGGCGGCAGTTCTTCAGGAAATAGCTACCCCCAACTTGGCACCGGCTCAAACAGTCTACACCTAATTTCAGGCAGGCAGCATTCGCACTGTGCTATGCTGTGCTGCAGAGTGCTGCCGCTTGTACACAGCCGGTGGAATTAGGCTCATTTCTGTCTGACGTCTGAGCAGCCGACCGACCGGTGGGAACCTCACATGTGGCTGTCATGGTACCTCCAAGCAGGAGATGCAGTTGAAACGTGCTGTACGAGATGCAAGGGTGACGATGCAAATTTGTTGCTTTAGGTGTGGTAACTTAGAGGTAAGCTAGACCAGTGTTACCAAAAGACCAGTGTTACCACCCTGGGGGGCGTGAGAGTTTATTGGGTGGGTGTGGGGGTAAGGGGAGGGGGGCATAGACATCTCAGAAGAAAGCAGATAAATACGGTGAGACAAATAAAAAATTGTGGATTTTTTGTAGAGTTGTCAGCAACAGCTTTGCCTTGCATGACAACTAGTTATTGCTGGCACAACAGATATTTTAGTCTTTAACAAGGAAAATTGGCAAACAGCAACTTGAGAAGTTCCTTTATTTTCACAACCAGTTTCGGAAATTTTGTATGCCGTCTTCAGGCCCCATGTGCACATCATGTACTCGTATAGACACTCAAATGTATCGATATTGACATACTGGTGCCAACAGTTTCTGGATGCCATGAATTCTTATTTCAGATGCTCCCTTTGAAGCCTTTGAAATCAAGTCTTCAAAGGAAGCACTTGAAATATGAATTCCAACATCCAGAAACTGATGGCTTCAGTATGCAAATATCAATTCGTTCGAGTGTACATACATGACGTGCATGTCGGGCCTGAATGGCATATTGAACTGCCAAAACTGGCTGTGAAAATACAGTAAAATAGCTTCTCAAATTTCACGGCTGCTTGGCGATTTAGCAAGAAATGTGTTTGAGAATAAGAAGAGATATTTGTCCACGCCATATATAGATTTAAGAGTTAGGAAATCTTTTCTGGAAGCATTTGTATCGAGTGTAGTCGTGTATGGAAACAGAAAATGGATGATCAGCAGTTCAGGAGTTTAGACAAGAATAGAAGAGAAGCTTTTGAAATGTAGTACTACAGAAGAATAGTGAAGATTAAATGGATAGATCACGTAAATAATGAGGAGATACTGAAACAGAATTTTGGAGAAGAGACATTTATGGTACAACCTGAATAGAAAAAGGAATTGTTTAATAGAACTCATTCTGAGATATCAAGGGATCACCAATGTAGTATAGGAGGGAATTGGGTGGGGGGTAAAAATCATAGAGGGAGATCAAGAGATGAACACAGTAAGCAGATTCAGAAGGATTTAAGTTGCAGTAGTTATTCAGAGATGAAGAGGATTACACAGGGAATGTAGAGAGCTTCATCAAACCAGTCTTCAGATTGAAAATCACAACACCAATCATACTGCACTTCTCATAGAGACCTTCGAGCTATAAAAATAGTCTGCTTAAACAATGACATATAAAATTCACACTGTATGTTGCTGCTTGTTCAAATTTCAGCTATTTAATATTAACTAAAATCCCTGCATTGGCTACATAGTACGAACTATTTAAAATTTATCACACTGGACCACTATCGAACCTCATGACTATTTTCTGTGGTACAACAATTTAAATTTGTGTTTTAAGCTCTTTATGTATTAAAAATAGCTTTAAACTGTTGTGCCACTGACATAGGGCATGAGACTCAACATTTGGCTGGAATATAAATTTTAAATAAATTGCACTATGAAGTTCATCTTGAAATCTTAGTCACCACGAAGATCATGAAATACAATAAATAAATAGTGTTAATTTTATGGAACTACAAATATATAACAGCGTTAATTACAAAACCCTTGTCATGTATTTAATGAGAAGCCTTAGTTCACCTACATTTTCAGTACACCTGGTATGTACTATAAGTAATTTAAAAATGAAGAAAGTGCTTTATTCTGCATCTTTCCATGTAGTCGCAGAAATCTTAAAAAAAATCTGGCATCCTGACAACTATTACAACTTAGATAAGCACACTAGGCAAAAAAAAATTAAAATAAAAATAAAAAAATAAAAAAAATAAAAAATATATATATTTTTTTTTAATCCCAAGATATATCATGCTAATACTGTCTAACACCACATTAGCTTTGATAATGACCTCATTTGAGTGAGGAAGAGAGGCCAGATGTTTCTTCAGCTATGCCATATGCATCTTATTGCTGCATTTCATCCACTGTTCCAAACAGGCCCAGATATTTGTATGGAATTAAGATTGGGGGATTCCATGGATAAACTGAGGCGTGGTTGAATGCTGAATGTTCATTAAACTGGGAGTATAGGCATGCAGGTCTGTGAACATGAACTTTGTCATCTTGGAAAAGAGGGTAGTATCTTCAGCATACTCATAATGAAGATGTGCAAGACAAAGCAACAAATGGTCAATGACAATGTTGAAATGCATTGTGTATTTCATGTGTAAGTAGATCCAAGTCATGAAATGAAAAACATCATCAAAACATCACTTACCAAGCTATACACACTGTGGGTTGAATGCCTCATTGGGCCATCAGTGCACTGAGTGCCTCACATCATTTGAAAAGAGGCAAAAATGTGACTAAGTGAACTGCACTGTAATCCTGCCAGTTAACTACCGTCCAATTACTGTGATGATTGGCCTACTGAAGACATACAGCTTTATGTAGCACTGTGTTCAGTGATGTTTTGTAAGGTACCCAACTCCCGGTACCCATTGCATGCAGTTACCTTTATAATATTAACTTGGACTCTGGTTGAGATGGACTGCATTCATTGACAGCATCAGTTTCTGTTAGTTAGTGAAACTGGCTGTCATTGAAAGAGTGTGACATTCATCGCTGGTCCCTTTCATTTAGAATCATTTTATGACCACTGTTCTTATGTCATGGTTGTGAGTGTACCCTATCTTATAGATGTCTCGGACAGTCTGTGTCAATACACCAATAAATTGAGCACATACATTCATGGTGTAATCATGGATGCCTCTGAACAAACATCATAGCTCCTTTTTTCCGCTCTGTATGTCACCATGTCGACCCATCTTTACTGATTCCATACAATGGACTTCCATGTACACTTCACTTGACTGACATGACTTATGTCAGTGGGAGAGGGCCATGTGACTGCCTGGTATCAGTTCTGCAGCATATACATCACCCCAAAGTGGCAAGTGTGCTCCTTTAAAGGCATCACTAATATTTCTCCAGTGAGCTCATATTAATTAATTAATGCCCATTGTTGTTTCAGGAAAGTGGAGCAAAGTACAAATCTGATACCAGTATCTATAAAGCTTCAATACATTAACATTAATACGTAAAAGACTCATGCACACACGTGTATAACAACCAACTAGAGTGTATTAGATGTTGTATGGATAATTTGGTGACGATTAAGCATGAATTAAGGAAGTACCTTTTGATCAACACATTCTAAGCAACTGAAGAATATCTGAACAGAATCTTTTAAAATTTTTATTTTAAATCAGTTTTAATTATTGTTAGCACTTGGTTGCAATAATACGTCATTATGTCAAGTCATTTCATTATATTGCTATCATTGTACAGGGTGTATAAAAAAGAATCATCCAATTCATAAAAATCAGAACTGTTACACTATTTGCTATACGTGTGTTGGAAAGAGGAAACTCTGGAGTTTTGCATGGCTCCCACTAGGTAGCAGCAGTGTGCTCCCACTTCAGTTCTAGTAAAAATGACTCAGGTCAACAGAAAGCATATTTTGCTCTATGTTTTTCACAGTGCAGGTCAGTAATAACTCTTCAGTGTGACTTTCGTACTAGGTATGGTGTGGAGAAAGAGGTTGTTTGTGTAAAGGCAAATCACCAGGCCATCCCTGACTGTCAGACACAGACGTTGAAAGCGTGTGCCATAGTTTACAAAGGAGTCCGTAGAAATCCATTCTTCGTGCATCTCGACAACTCAACATGCCCCTGATGTCCATCTGGTGTGTGTTGCATCAATGTTTACCCATCAAATCATACAAAATTCAGCTACTGCAGGCTCTTCATGAAGGTGACAAACAACAACTTGTGGAGTTCTGTAATTTCATTCTTGGTGAGATGGAGGATGACAGTTTTCTTCCAGGCTTAGTGTTCAGTGACAAGCCAAAACTCCTTTTAAATGGAAATTTGAACTGTCATAATGTGAGAACACGGGGTACAGAACAACCACGCAAAGTTGTACAACATGAGACGGACTCTCCAAAATTTAATGTGTTTCGTGCAAAGGAAAAGGTTTATGGTCCATTTTTATTTGCCGAGAACACTGTTACAGAAAGCATGTCTCTCGATATGCTTCACAATTTTCTTTTCCCAGAGTTGGATACTAATTCAAATGACTTCATTTACCAGCAGGTTAGGGCACTACCACACTGGCATCTGGAAGTGCGGGAATTTCTAAATCAAAAGAGTACTGAACTATGGATCGATCGCACTGGACCGAATGATCCAACCCTACATTACTGGCCTTCAAGGTCACCGGACCTGACTGTATGTGATTATTATAAAAGACTCTGTTTATCTGCCTCCATTACCAACAGTACTGAATGAACTGAGACATTGCATAACAGCACCTGTGGAAGCTGTAACTCAAGACCTGCTTGCTGCAGTGTGGGAACAATTTGAATACCACATTGACATATGCTGTGCATCTCAAGGGGGCATATTGAACACCTATAAGAAGATATGAAAAAAAACTTGTTGAGTTTCCTGTTCATCATAAAACAAAACTCATTGTATATGTTTATTAGTTTCAGAAATACAGACATGCCAAATTGGATGATTCTTTTTGATACGCCCTGTATTACTTTCCACAACCCAGAGAGACACCTCTCTGCAGCATATGACTAATGCAATGTGTTACAGTGTTCAGATGTGCTATTTCATGCAGTTTCAGGGAGATGCTTAACATAATTGAGATTTTATTAATTTGGTGACTGATCAAAGTGATGAAATTCTGTACTGTGTCATTCTAACAATTCTAATATGAAATACATATGAGTGTTGGCAATAGCCACCTTAGCAAAGGCCCCTTCTGTTTGGAAAGGAGTCCAAAATTGTCAGTTTGGCCATTTCCATAAGGAAATCACAGTGCTGACAGGCATTTCTCTCTACCTTACACAGCTGCTGCTGCTCTGCACTGTGTGCAGCTCAGATTTAAACACCTCAGATTTAAACACACTAAAAAATAAAGTTAAAGATACCCTTGCTAAGATTTCATTATGGTTTAGAGCGAACGGTTTTCTACTAAATGAAAGTAAGACCCAGGCACTTTCCTCTAGCTTAAGAGAGAATCATGAGTTAGAAAGTATAAAATTTTTAGGTGTTATAGTAGACAACAAGTTGACATGGGAACCACACGTCAAACCTATATCTGCCAGACTCTCAAGAGTTATCTATTTAATTAGAAACTTAAAAAGACATGTCCCTAATAGTTATATAAAATCAGCATATTTTGCTTTCTTTCAGAGTATCATATCATATGGAATCTTATTGTGGGGCAATAGCAGTCACGTAAAGAGCATTCTACTTTTACAAAAAAAATTAGTAAGAATAATAACCGACTCAGATAAGTTAGAACACTGTAAACCCTTGTTTGTTAAATTGTAATGCCTGACCATAATAAACTTGTACATCTGTAATGTTCTATTGCATGTTAGGAACAATATTTCAAATATATCATTAAGAAGGGATGTACATAGCCATAACACCAGGAACAAATCATGTTTAGATGTACCATATCAAAGACTATCCAAGTCACAGAATTCATATTTAGTTCTTGGACTTAAGTTGTACAATAAGTTAAGTATAGATTTAAAAGAGTTACCTGTCAATATCTTCAAAGCTAAGTTGTACAGAATACTAGTAAATAATCCTTTCTACACAGTAGACGAATTTTTTGAAACTGAAAATACTGTCTTTCAACACTGTATCTAGTGGATGGCCTTATGTAATCCAAACTAAATTGTATTTAGTAATTAATGTTAAAAATGTAAGTTATCTTGACGTTGTCTATTGCTTTATGAGCTGAACGACAATAAAATTTGATTGATTGATTGATCATAGCTCTTCTTGCAGACTTAGGAGGTGATACCATATGTGCAAATGTACTCTCTACCCACAGAGCAGAATAAAACCTAGTACTTACCACATCACTAGACCTTTCTTCAGTCTACAATTTCACTGTCATAGTCTGTTGCACCAGATGAGATGGTGACATAAATATGGCACCAAGTTACTGTTATATGTATTTCTTATCATACCTAATTAGATAAGAACAGGAGAGAAACTGTTGTTGATGATATGAAATTAGTCACTTTGTTAACTGATAATATCTTCTTGTTCTTATTTTTCAGTGTTCTAACGGCCTCCAACAATATGATGCGAATTTTTCCATACAATTTGTTTCCATTACATGAATTTGCTTTGGATTTGTCAAATAATCCATTCACTTCACGCTATTTTGTGATACCAGATAGACCTCAGAAGTACGAACCACCATCTCTCAAAGAACTTGCTGCCCAAACTGTGGTTGACTACAGGTAATTTCTTGCATATTTTTTCTAGAGCTACAATATACTGGTGCACAATTCTATCAAACTTTCTTCCATGATCACTTATTTTTCTTCTGAAGTATAGCCCTTTATACATTTGCTTGCTTACTTGCTTGCACTGTTTCTTGCAGTATCATCTTTGTAGATTGACTGAACAGAAAACTGTGTTCCTATGAAAAAATTTGTACTTCACTTGGTACTTGGTACATATATGCTTCCATCTATGAGGTAGGCAATCATTCAGAATTGACACTTAATTGTCTGTGGAAAGTCTTGGTTACAATTTAATTTGTTGACACAATTCCGTGCAACATCATCAAGTCATAGCCATGTTAGAAGGAATTATGGCATGAAATACCACAGAACAGTTATACTCTGAGGTGAAAAATTCATAGAATACCTCCTATTACTGTGTTGCACCTCCGTTTGCCCAGCTTAGTGCAGCAGCTCCATGTGGCGTGGACCCAACAAGTCGTTGGAAGTTTCTTGCAGAAATATTGAAACATGCTGCCTCTTTAGCTGTCCATAATTGTGAAAGTGTTGCTGGTGCAGGATTTTGTGCACAAACTGACCTCTTGATTATCCATAAAAATTCTATCACTGTTTGGGAACATGAAGTCCATGAATGGCTGAAAATGGTCTCCAAGTAGCCAAACAGAACCATTTCCAGTCAATGATTGGTTCACTTGGACCAGAGGTCTCAGTCCATTCCATTGAACACAGCCCACATTATTATGGAGCCACCACCAGCTTGCACAGTGCTCTATCAACAACTTGGGTATGTGGCTTCTTTGGCTCTGTGCTACACTTGAACCCTACTACCATCTCTTGCCAACTGAAAGCAGGACTCATCTGACCAGGCCACAGTTTTCCAGTCATCTACAGTCCAAGCAATATGGACGAGGAGAGAAGTTTCAGGTGGTGTCATACTGTTAGCAAAGGCACTTGTGTCAGTTGTCTGCTACCATAGCCCATTAATGCCAGATTTTGCCACACTGTACTAGTGGATACCTTCATCATATGTCCCACAACGATTTCTGTGGTTATCTCACATAGTATTGCTTGTCTGGTAGCACTGACAACTCTACACAAACAGTGCTGGTCTCCTTCATTAAGTGAAGGCTGTGGTGAGAAATAATGCCCAAAATTTGGTATTCTAATGATTCCCAAAATGGGATGTCCAGTGCATCTACCCCAGCTACCATTCCATGTTCAGATATGTGGCAGATATGATACGCGAGTTGGGACGGAAGTGATTAAAGCAAAGACATTTTTCATCGCGGCGAGATCTATTTACGAAATTTCAGTCACCAACTTTCTCTTCCTAATGTGAAAATATTTTGTTGAGCCCAACCTACATAGGTAGGAATAAAATAAGAGGAACGAGAGCTCGAACAGAAAGGTTTAGGTGTTCGTTTTTCCCGCACGCTGTTCGGGAGTGGAATGGTAGAGAGATAGTAAGATTGTGGTTCGATGAATCCTCTGCCAAGCACTTAAATGTGAATTGCAGAGTAATCATGTAGATGTAGATGTAGATGAAAGCCCATTAATTCTTGTCGTGTGGCCATAATCATTTCAGAACCCTTTTCAAGTGCATCATCTGACTATAAATGACAGCTCTGCCAATTCACAGCCATTTTATACCTTGTGTATGTGTTACTAATGCCATCTGTGTATGTGCATATCTGTATCCCATAACTTTTGTCACCACTATGTACAAAAAATAGTCAGCTGTTACATCAATACTTAGAAATAAATACAAGAACTAACCACACAGCAGTGGGGAAATAAGGTATCAAAAACAAGTCATACATATATGAAACTTAATGCCAATCTGAATGCACATGGGGACCAGTAGTGGTGAGAAAAACAACATTGGCAACTAATACCGTGCATAAATAAGTATCAAAAAATGTAACCAACAGGAGGTCAGACAATGAACATTGATTGTGTACTATATAATTTGAAAACCATGAAGGAAGCATGCAGACATAGTATTTAAAAATTTATGCAATGCACAGAATAAAAATAAATAATACTACAGAATATTCATATTTCATGTGGAATGTTAACTGGTACAATTACTAAACATTAACCACGTATCAGTTTTAAATCTTGAAATTCTGGTGCCCAACAGCTTTCAGAAACAGTGTCTGACAGCTTCCCAGTTGTCACAATCAATAGATTTGTCTTGCTACCACAGTAAGTAAGCAAGAGGCGCCAATAAAATAGATGTAGTTAAGATGCAGTAGAATCTCACTACGAAACCAACTCTTTCAAAAAAGTAGAAAGTAAGAGGACAGTTCTGTTGCTAGGTAGCAGCCATGGAAGAGGTGTGGGCCAGATTTGGCATGGAACATTAGGTGACAGGTACCAGGTCACAAACTTTTTCAAGCCAAGTGCATGTTATAGGATACAGGTTCCTTGTGCAAGGGTTTCTCAAAGCAGGAACATGTGAAGATAGTGAGAGGAGTGGGAAACAGTACTGACAGGGATCAGGGCTACAGTATTGAGTGTGACCTGGTGAAAATAGCCTTTGCAACAACCCATACCACCATTGGGCTGGTGCCTGCTTTAATGTGGCATGATCAGCCCCCGTTGCACCACTCTGTCAGGAGGGTAAATATGGAGTTGGATCAATTGCGTGCGGTGGCCACTCTGTCAGACATTGGATTGGTTCCTGTCGAGGCTATTGATACGGGGGATTTCACAAGGAATGGCCTACAACTCAATAGGAAAGGGAAGGGTAAACTGGCAGGGTTGTTAGCAAAATCCATAAGGGGGGACACTAGTACTCATGGATGTACCTCTTTTTTAGACTAACATCAGTGTCCAATGAGAAGTTCAGGCAGGCAGGTGCTAAAGAGGTTCAAACCAACAAGATTCTCACAACAGGAAAGTAAATAATAATGTTACCATATTTAACCAAAATATTGATCGAATAAAGAAAAAAAGTAGATTCTCACAAATGTAAAGTAAAAAATGATGTTATCATTTTTCACCAAAATATTCCGGGTTTGAAGAATAAAGTAGATGAGCTCCTGGTTTGTTGAGATGACATTGAATCTGATAATGTAATAGATATGCTATGCCTGTCTGAGCATCACATTGTATCTGATATGGAAAAGGTAAATATCAGTGGTTATAAACTAGCTGCACATATGAGTAGAGAGAATAAAGAGAGAGGAGGAGTTGTCATATATGTCAAAAGTTGTCACTGTGTAAAAAGCTTGGATACAAAAAAGTGTTGTCTAGAGCAACATATAGAAGCGCCTGCCTGTCAACTTAAACTGAAGGAGGGCTCTTTTATAATGGTAACAGTATATAGGTCCTCTTCAGGAAACTTTCGTTTATTCCTGGAAAACTTGGATGCCTTGTTGTGCTATCTGTCAGATAGTGGTAAGCAAATTATTATTTGTGGGGACTTCAATGTTGATTCACTGAAAGAGTGTAATAGGAAGAATGACCTGGAAGACTTGCTCAGTTCTTTCAATTTGACATCTGTCATTAATTTTCCTGATGGGGTAGTAAAAGACAGCAGCACATGGATAGATAACACTTTTGTAGACCGAGATAAGTTTAAAAACGTAAATTCATGTCGTGTTGAGAATGGCCCTTCTGATCATGGTGTTCAGCTAGTTACAGTATATGACATAGCTCCATTCAGTAATTCAAAACTACCCTGCAAAGTTGTGCGTTCAATTAAAGACTCAACAATTAGAAATTTCAGGGAATATCTTCAGCAGCTAGTCTGCGATGAGGTGTACAAGGAACCCAATGCTAATTTAAAATATAACTTATTTCATGATACACTTGTAAGATAATTTGAAAACTGTTTCCCCAAGAAAGTAGTTAAATCTAATTATAAGAAACCATGCGAAAAACCTTGGCTTACTAAAATAGTAAAAATAACTTGTAACCACAAAAGGGAACTGTATCTAACAACAAGAAAGGGTAATGACCCAGAAACAGCCAAATATTATAAAAACTACTGTGCTACATTAAGAAAGGTTATTAAAAAGTCTAGAAGCATGTGAATCATGTCTGAGATTAATACCTCTGATAACAAAATCAAAACAATTTGGCATATTATTACAAGGGAGACATGGCAACTGAGAGTACAGGATGACAGCATTACCATCAAAGCGAATGGAAACTTGACAAACAACAAGCCGGAAGTCAAAAACGTTTTGAATGGTCATTTTTTAAACGTTGTAGAGAAAATAGGATCTAAATGTTCATTAGAAGAAGCAACACAGTTAATGGAAGAGGCCTTACCCACACAATTTGATACAATTGAAATTTTCACCTCTGCTTTAGAAATTAGGAAGATAATAAACTCTCTCAAGAATAAAAGCTCACATGGAATTGATGGCATTTCCAGCAGGATAATAAAAGCTTGTTCCCAAGAGATAAGTGGGATTCTTAGCCATTTATGTAATAGCTCTCTGAGCAGGGTATTTTCCCAGATAGAATGTAGTATCCCATTGTTAAACCACTGCATAAAAAAGGGGATACATCTGATGTCAACAACTATTGCCCAATCTCTCTTCTGACTGCCTTATCCAAAATTCTTGAAGAAAGTAATGTATTGTAGAGTAGCTAAAAATAAAGTTTTAACAAAATGTCAGTTTGGTTTCCAGAAGGAGTTTTTCAACGGAAACTGCCGTATATACTTTCATTAATGAAATATTAAATGCTCTGAGTAACCGGAAGTCACCCGTTGGGATATTTTGTGATCTCTCTAAGTCTTTTGATTGTGTTAGTCATTGAATACTTCTAGATAAGTTCAAGTACTGTGGTACGAATGGGACAGCGCTCAAATGGTTTAAATCATACCTAACTGGAAGAGCGCAGAAAGTTGAAATAAGCAGTTCATATAATATGAAAAAAAATTGGTGATTTCTCAAACTGGAAAACAATCAAGAATGGGGTGCCGCAAGGTTCTGTCTTGGGTCCTCTGCTGTTCTCAATATATATTAATGACTTGCCATTCTATATTCACAAAGATGCAAAGCTGGTACTTTTTGCTGATGATACAAGTATAGCTATCACACCCAAAAGACAAGAATTAACTGATGAAATTGTAAAAGGATGTTTTTCAGAAAATCATTAAGTGGATCTCTGCAAATGTGCTCTCATTAAACTTTGACAAAACACAGTATATACAGTTCCACACAGTAAATGGAATGACACCATTAATAAACATAGACTTTGATCAGAAATCAGTAGCTAAGGTGGAATATTCAAAATTTCTAGGTGTATTCATTGATGAGGGGTTGAACTGGAAAAATCACACTGAGGATCTGCTGAAATGTTTGAGTTCAGCTACTTATGCTATTAGGGTCATTTCTAATTTTGGTGATATACATCTCAGTAAATTAGCCTACCATGCCTATTTTCATTCCCTGCTTTCGTATGTCATCATATTCTGGAGTAACTCGTCATTGAGTAAAAGAGTGTTTATCGCACAAAAATGTGTAATCAGAATAATTGCAGGAGTTCATGCAAGATCATCCTGCAGACACTTATTTAAAGAGCTAGGGATCTTCACTGTAGCCTAACAATATATATATTTACTTATGAAATTTGTTATTAACAATCCGAACAAATTCAAAAGTCTATTTATTCGTTCGGCATATACAAGGCAAATATTACAGTGTCATTACAATCCACCAGGAAATTACAACACTACACAATGCTACTTACAGTTTTGAGCCAATCTATGGCTAGGTCAGGCAAGTAATGTATGTCCTTCAGTTCACCACTATATCCTACCACTTCACACACCAGTAGGTGATCCATTGTCTGGATTTCACCACATTCACACACGGGACTCTCCGCAAGTCCCCACTTATTCATTAGATGTTTGCATCTTCCCACGCTTGTTCTAAGGCGATTTAAGGCAACCCAGAGCTTCCGAGGGAGATCAAAACCATTTATCTTCTTGCTGGGGTCATCGATAAGCTTTTGGTTCTTGTGTGTCCCTTTGCACCATGATTCCCCCCAGGCTAGCTTTGGGTCGAAGTCCTGTAATTCCCTGCCAATCTTCCAAAAGGGGGACCTAGATTTTAGCCTGTTGATGGGTGATAAGTCTTGGTGTATAGGGAGTTCTGGATTGTGTACGATCTTCCTATATATTCTTGAGGTCGCCATGGAGCGCCTTATATCAGGGGGTTCTATGTTGGCAAGGACTGGGAGCCAGTCACATGGGGTAGCCCTAAGTGTGCCTGAGATAATTCTCATCGTCTCTTTCAATTGGGTGTCTGAATTTACATGCACACTTTTCGCCCAGACTGACGAACAATATTCAGCCACGCTGTACACGAGGGCTAATGCTGATGTCCTTAGTGTATTAGCTCCGCACCCCCATGATGTTCCAGCCAGTTAAGACATAATGGCATTTCGAGATTTTAATTTCTGTTTGGTGTCTTCCAGATGGGAGCTAAACGTTAGTGTATGGTCTAATTTTACTCCCAGATATTTGGGCTTATCTTCATGTCTGATATGCCAGTCATTCAGGGAAAGCTGCAGTTTCCTGCTTGAAGCTCTGTTATTAAGGTGCATTATGGTACTGGTCGTTTTATTGGGGTTGGGATGCAAATGCCACTTAAGGTAGTAGGTGTTCAGTGCTTCAAGGTCCGCATTCAATGTTTTTTCAAGATCTTCGAAATTTTTGCTTTGGTATGCAATGGCCAGATCATCCGCATACGCAAATTTACGTGACCTGGTGCTTGGCATATCAGATATTTCTCTATATATGTTGTAAGGGACAAAACTTGTTCACAGCAGTTCCTTCCCACATGGAACCCTGCTTGATAGTCCGGGAGGTTTGCCCCAATGTATGGTGCTAGTCTGGCCAGTAATATTCTCTCAAATAGTTTGTAAGAGGTACAAAGCAGTGAGATCAGTCTATAGTTCTTTGGATTATCTCCATCCTTAACTGGTTTCAGTACCGCTATTACCTTAGCTTCTTTCCATAACTTTGGGAGTGCACCTGATTTAATGCATTCCGTGAAGAGCTTGGCCATCCATTTCCTCCCAATGGGTCCCAGTTCCCTCAGAAATTCTGGGAGGATTTCGTCGGGTCCGGCTGCTTTCCCTGTTTTCATTAGTGTTAGGGCATGGGTGATCTCCTCGACGTCTACTGCTTTGACAATATCTAGATTAGTTGGATTATTGGCTAATTCCTTGGTTAGGTTCCTGGAGATCCTTTCCTTCTCCTCAGTCTTCAGGCGTATTTTGGAGGTCTGTTTCATGGCAGTCGCTATTTCGGATGGGCCCACACCCGCAGCCGATCTTCGTGGTGTTGTGGCACCACCCAGTTTCCGTAGTAGACCCCAGCTCTTCCTGCTAGAATGGGTAAAGTCCAGATTCTCCATTGCCATCTTCCACCTGTTCCTACGTTCCTCATTCATAGTGTTGATCAGTCGTTCTGCAGTCTAGTCCTCCCCACTCCTCTCATACTGCTCTAACAATGACTCACACTCCTCTGACCAGCAAGGAATGTATTCCCTCCGGGCCACTCAGGGGATAGCCTTTAGGGCCCCTTTATATATCAGGTTTACAAACCTTTGGTAGTTCTCTGGACTTGGTGGTATTCGATTTATTGTCTTGTCAATCAAAGATTTATATTTCCCCCAGTCTGCTTTTCTCAGATTCCACCGTGGAATCGGGGGGCTCTTTATGATTGGGATGGAAAGGCCGATCTCCACAATAATCGGGAGGTGTTGGCTCAGTGGGAAAGCTTCGAGGACTCTTCTTGTAACTTGCATTGGTACGCCCGTTGCGCCGCGTGTGACAAAGGTCAGGTCAGGTGTCGTCTTTGTGCCCCATACTTTTGAATTAAAGGACGCTCTGTCCTTGGGATCAAACAGGAGGTGTAGGTCCCGGTTGTCAGCCCAGTCACTTAGTCCAACGCCTTCCGGAGTGGTTCTCTGATATCCCCATCTGGTGTGCTGGGAATTAAAGTCGCCGGCATAGATTGCTGGATGATTAGCCTGTGGTAAGATTCCTATAGGCCATTGCTGCGAAGGTGGTTTGTAGACATTGTAGATTGTCATCTCTCCCAGTTTAATGCCCATTGCATGTGGAACCGATTCCACATTGTTCTCGAGGTTTCCTAGAAACTCATTTTTGACCAGGGTTGCCATACCATGTTTGTCATGTCCTGAGTATCCCACATTGGTGAATCCTGGTATGCATAATCGTTTGATGTTTTCATCCGTCAGGTGTGTCTCCTGCAAGAGTACAACACTTACTCTTTCTCTTGTTACAATTTTTTCAAGGATTTCTCCTTTTGTCCTTGTGTAGCCTTCTATACTGAAGTGGCGCACTCTCACCATCTTCGTGGAGTCATTCCGCTTCTGAATCGTTTGCCTTCTTGTGGGCCGGGAGGCATTTGAGCGTCCGGTCGCCGGAATTGTGTAGACTTTTTGCCGTTGCATTTTACTGCAGCGTTGCCCAGGGAGCACCATCTTGGAGGTTGTCTACACGTCGCTCCCCAATTCAAAAGTAATATCAGTGTACATGGCTACAACACTAGGAGAAAGGATGATCTTCACTACTCAAGGTTAAATCTAAGTAAGGCTCAGAAGGCGGTAAATTATGCTGCCGCAAAATTGGTCACTTGCCTAATAGCATCAAAAGTCTGACAGATAGTCATATGGCATTTAAAAGGAAATTAAAAGAATTTCTGAATGACAACTCCTCCTACCAATTAGATTAATTTTTGGATGTAGGAAGTGGGTAATTTCCCACCCCCAAACAAAAAAAAGTCATGTAATATTTCATGTAATGTAATATTTTGTATATACACCTTTTATTAACCTGACACATTCCACATCATTGCGAAGCTTATTAGAAGTTGGCTCAGTGAATTTCTGTACAATGTGTAAAATATAAATTTAAAAGAAAGCTCAGGCTCTATAGTTTTGCTTCATGCCTTCTATCACTGATGCTATTTTTTACGATCAACAGTGTATGTAGTTTTTGCAACTATATCGTGCCAGATTTGAACATGAAAGTCTTTCAAATGTGCTATCATGGAAACCTTGTTATATTTCTGTGTGACATCCCTGCCATAGCAAATGATCTGCACAAAAAGTATATTTTCAGCACTTCGCAGAATGCTTTCACCCCTACCTGCACTCCCGTTGTTGAAGGGCCACTCTCCCTCTTCCACATCAAGCAAGTAAGCTCATTTTATGTGTATCAGTGTGGTGTGGTAGCTGCACTGGCTGTTGTGTGGTGTAACAAGTTACCAACCAATAACATCTCACTAGCTGGAAATAAGCAATGTTTCCTTGATTCTGATCAAGCATATTCTTCGAGACTCGGTGTTTCCATTTAAAAGATTGGCAATCAGTATTGTTGTTGAATACAGTGCATCAGCAATACATGCAAAAAGATGAAACTAAGTTGTAAATGACACAAGAAAAGGTGGCAGCTGGGCTTATTTGTCACATATTGGCTCAGTCCAGAACACGTCACATTAACTTGCATTTTTTTCCATTCCTGCCACAACCTAGCAGTAGTTGTATTATAACTGCATGGTGAAGCTAAACATTGTAGGTTGTGCTGGCAATGCTGGTAGTAGATTTCTCTGGTGCATTTTGGTGCTGGTAGTGTATTTCCTCTTCATGTCTCCCCTCTTTGCAATGGCCTAAAATATTGTGTTAACTGTGCCACCACCCACAGTGCAAACTGCCTGTCTTATGTGCCACTAGGAATGTCAGTAGGGAAAAAATGGGATGAATTCAAGTGAGACATCAAGTAGGAACGTAGAATTGAGATAGCCTGACATACCTCATCTGAGAGCTCATATTTCTATATTTCTAAAGAACATGTTATCTTTTCTGACAACATGTAATTGCTGGTACTAGTTTAAAGACATTGAGCTACCATATTTACTCGAATCTAAGCCGCACTCGAATCTAAGCCGCACCTGAAAAACGAGACTCAAAATCAAGGAAAAAAAATTTTCCCAAATCTAAGCTGCACCTGAAATTTGAGACTCGAATTTCAAGGGGAGAGGAAAGTTTTAGACTGCACCTCCAAATCAAAACAAAGTTCGTCCATTGTAACATGAGACACAGTTTAGGTTGAATGGATGAAGATACAGCTACAGTAGTTTGGTTCAAGTCGCAAGCTTAGCAGTTAAACTTTACCAGGTAGCCATCGCTATGCGTCAGGAGCTCTGTCTGTATTTATATGGGTTCCCTTTCTTTTTCACGTGCTTCGTCTGGTTTAAATTGATTGCTTATTTTGCTTTGATCTGATAAGTGCCGTTCTCTTTGTTATAGGTGTTTATGTCACTCTAAGCTGAAAATGCATGATCATACCTTGTCATGCACTGTTTGTTGCATTCAGATAATGAGTGTATACGATCTGTTGCCGCTCGTGGCATGGCTTGCTTTTGTGCACTCTACTGCTGCTTACAATAAAAAGAAGAGAGGAATTGTCTCATTAGCGAATCAATGGCAAGGGACTGCTATTGGCTGTTACTTACACTGCTGCTTTCTTTGACAATGATCAATAGGAACCAAATAATTGACTGCGTATGGAAGAAGATGTTCTGAATGAGAGTTAAGCAAAAATTTTTCTCCGTTTGAAAATCTTTGCAGATGCCTCTTTAGTACATTGTATTCTGCACAGAAATTAGAGTCATCTTAGATTTAAAAATCTAGTCAGTTGTCATTCTTAATTTCTGACTGTCACTATTCAGCATAAGAGTAAAACTAATATAAACATGACATGGTATGTATGTTCTTCCACATTTGCTGCTCTCTCACACTAGTTTTGTAGTTTATTAGGCAGACAGCATTTAAATGAGATAGCAGCAAACACAAAAGAATATATACCATAATGTTTAGATTATTCTACCTTTTTCGTTTTTTATTTATTTACTGACGCAGAGGTTTTGGCGCCAGTATTTATCTTTATGCCTGCACAGCATGCCTGTGTAGCGCTACACATATTCGACGGCAGAAGTTAGTTGTGGCGGCACCTACCAACATTTTTCAGAACTTCTGCTTACGTTGCACTCACTCACAAAAACCAGGAAAAAAGTGTGGCTTAGATTCGAGGAAATACAGTAATTGTTAACCAAAATAATGTCTTTACCTAAAGTGAATATATATTGTATACTTTTTTTGTCTTTCATATAAATATCTAAAAGGTAATAGCTTTATATTTTAACATTTTGTAATATCTGTCCTACACATATTTTTAAAGAGACATCACACAAAGTGGCAATCAGTCAGCAGCAAGCATTCAAAGATAGCAGTTACTGTGGTTGTGTGTCCAGTTGGCACAATGTAAGTGCATAGGTATGTGTGGCTGTGCCTGCAAGCTTGTGTGTGTGTGTGTGTGTGTGTGTGTGTGTGTGTGTGTGTGTGTGCGCGTGCACATGTGTGCACACGCACGCGTGTATGTTTGTTTGTACTCTAGCTCAGTGCTTTTCAATCTGTGGGTCGCGAGCCCAGGACTTTGCAAAGTCTTGCTCGGTGGCCACAGTTGCGGGAGGAAGCAGTAGCAGCATAGCCGATAACATACGCTTCATGATAATCATCTGCTATGGTACAAATGTCACACAGGAGTGACAAGGTTTTGTGGAAGAACATTGTAAAGACTCTCACATTCAGATTTGCTACTTATTTGTAGTAATGACTATGAAATTAATTTAAACCTGTTGAACAGTTCAAATTGACAAACACTTGCAGTGGTAAGATGTGACAATGTCCATCAAACCTATCTAACACCCAAAAAACCTGACTAGAGTGGCAAGTGTCAATAAGCCCTGTTCAGACCATATCCAAGAGTTCACCTTTGAGAGGTTTGTGGGGAGAGGAGAAAGACCACATTAATTTCTGGGTGGAAATGGCTTTCTCAGGGCAGCATCTTGTGCTGCACTGACAATTTAGTTTCCATGCTGATCATGTGCGCTGGTAAAAATATCACTCAGAACTACAACAGCTCATGAAAGTGCATTTAAAAGATGCTCATATCGAAATGTGATACAAAATGGCTGCAACAACACACACACAGTTCATCTGCAGGACTTTGCTCCGCAGTTACTTGAATGAATTTCAGTAACCGTGGTTTGAATCAAACAATAGATCACTAGGATTGGCACCAGTTAAATAAGGCATCAACTACAGCAGTTTCTCCCAAGTGGATCTAGGACTCTTCAGCTCACCTCAGATTATAATTGACACACTGTGTGTTGACATTTCTATTTTTCATAGCTCTGTGGATTGATCGGGATTCCAACAAAATGTTCATTATTTCTTGCCTCAGAGCATTTAATATTTCATTATTGAAAGTATGTATAGCATTTTCCATTGAAAAACCCTTCTGGAAACCAAACTGACATTTTGTTAAAACTTTATTTTTACAAAGGTGTGAAGCTACTCTACAATACATTACTTTTTCAAGAATTTTGGATAAGGCAGTCAGAAGAGAGATTGGGCTGTAGTTGTTAACATCAGACATATCCTCTTTTTTATACAATGGTTTAACAGTGGCAACTTCAGTTTATCTGCAATAAAAAAACCCTGCTTCAGAGAGCTATTACATATGTGGCTAAGAGTCCCACTTATTTCTTGGGAACAAGCTTTTATTATTCTGCTGGAAGTGCCACCAATACCATGTGAGCTTTTATTCTTGAGAGAGATTATTATCTTCCTAATTTCAGAAGCAGGGGTGGGAATTTCAATTGTATCAAATTGTGTGGGTAAGGCCTCTTCCATTAACTGTGTTGCTTCTTCTAATGAACATTTAGATCCTATTTTCTCTACAACATTTAAAAAATGATTATTCAAAATGTTTTCGACTTACAGCTTGTTGTTTGTCAAGTATCCATTCTCTTTGATAGTAATGCTGTTATCCTGTACTCTCGGTTGCCATGTCTCCCTTGTAATAATATGCCAAATTGTTTTGATTTTGTTATCAGAGGTATTAATCTCAGACATGATTCACATGCTTCTAGACTTTTTAATAACCTTTCTTAATGTAACACAGTAGTTTTTATAATATTTGGCTGTTTCTGGGTCATTACCCTTTCTTGTTGTTAGATACAGTTCGCTTTTGTGGTTACAAGATATTTTGACTCCTTCAGTAAGCCAAGGTTTTTTTCATGGTTTCTTATAATTAGATTTAACTACTTTCTTGGGGAAACAGTTCTGAAATAATAGGACCTGGCATAGCAAAAAAATTAGTCATATTTTGTGTGTACCGCTCTCCCAGTGGAGACATTGATGTATTCTTCTCAAAACTGAATCATAGCTTAGACAAGGTTTCTGGACCAAAAGCAAATGTAATTATCTGTGGTGACTTAAACATTAATATGATGAAACCTGATAAGGCTAGCAACATATATGTGAATATTCTAAGCTGTTATGGAATATCCTCCCTTGTTAATTGTCCAACTAGAATAATGAAAGACTCCTCCTCATCTATAGATCATGTAGCTACAGATATTGATAGTAAAAAATGTCATATTGTTGTCCAAAACCTGGGCCTAGCAGACCACCTCTGCCAGATCTTAAAAACTAACATTCATGTAGAAACTCCTCCTAAACTTTGTACATACAAAAGAATGTTTTCCAAATCAGCCCTGCATCAGTTTAATTCCCAGCTAGAATATGTAGATTGGAGGGAAGTCTATGCAGAAACCAACGCAAATCAGAAATTTATCAAGTTCATGTCAATTTTTAAACTCAGATTTGAAGAGATGTTTCCCAAAACTCTTTATCAAATTAAAACTACAAAGAGCAATCAGTGGGTGACTACAGGTATCAAAAAATCCTCAGAAACTCTTAGATAACTCAACTCCATAAAAAATAATCAATCTAACCCAGAAGTTCTGCAATCCTACAAAAAGTACAGTAAAATTTACAGAAAGGTGTTGCTAGCTGCAAAAAAACTTTCAAACAACAAAATATTACTTGAAGCTGAAGACAAGAGCAAAGCAGCCTGGAACATCGTCAAACAGGAAACATCTAACTCTGCTATAAGGACCTCAATTCACATATTAAAAAAAAGATGTACCAGTAGGTAACCCTAAAAAATTAGCTGATTTTGTAAACTCATATTTCAGTAGTATTACAAAAAAATTACAGCAGAAATTTCCAGATACGTATGATCTACCTGCTCAGAACCAGCCAACAAACTCAATGGTGCTCTTGCCAACTACAGAAAGGGAAGTGGCACTAGTAGTACACCAACTAAAAAATAAAACT
This sequence comes from Schistocerca piceifrons, assembly GCF_021461385.2. Classification (NCBI taxonomy): domain Eukaryota; kingdom Metazoa; phylum Arthropoda; class Insecta; order Orthoptera; family Acrididae; genus Schistocerca; species Schistocerca piceifrons. The sequence goes on from NC_060149.1 coordinate 10,866,929, forward strand.
TCAGTAGGACTTGATGAAATTCCAGTCTGCGTAATTGAAGATTGTATAGACTCCATAAAGGGACCATTAACAGACATAATTAATGAATCTTTCGAATCTGGATACTTTCCGGAGTACCTAAAACAAGCAAAAGTTATACCTATCCTTAAAAACGGAGATGTGGAAAATGTAGAGAACTACAGGCCGATCTCTATACTGTCTATCATTTCTAAAATAATAGAAATACTAGTCAAAAAGAGACTGCTAAATTACCTGAGTAAATATAATCTTCTTTCCAATGACCAATTTGGTTTTAGGCCCGGAAAAGGCACACAATATGCTATAGCACAGTTCACTAAAGTAATTATAGAAGCACTGGACAAAGGTGAAAATGTAAGTGGTATCTTTTTAGACTTGTCCAAGGCCTTTGATACAGTTGACCACAAAATCTTACTTCATAAATTGGGGCAAATAGGAATGAGAGGTGTGACAAAGAAGTGGTTCAAATCATACTTGGAAAACAGAGTTCAACGAGTTGAGATATCACAAGTTTCAAACAATTCCCTTATAAAACACCTGTCTGACCCAGAAAATGTGAATATAGGCGTCCCACAGGGAAGTGCATTAGGCCCAATATTGTTTCTTATATACATTAACGACTTCCCACAAAGTATCAGACATGGCGAAAAAATACTTTTTGCTGATGACAGCAACATAGTAATAACAGGTGAAAATCCAACACAACTGTCAGAAAGAGCAAACGAGGCTCTCAATGATGTCCATAACTGGTCATTCAAAAATAAAGTAACCCTAAATGTAAAGAAAACTAACTATATTAACTTCCAATTGAACAAAAAACACAATGCCACTAGAATAAAAGTTAACAATAATGAATTAGAATGTGTAACAAGTACCAAATTCTTAGGGATGAATGTAGACAGCCAACTGAAATGGACAAACCATGTCAACATTTTGGCAAAGAAATTATCCACAGCATGCTATGCTCTTAGAATCCTTGCACCGGTATGCAATAATACCTGTCTTAAAATGACATATTACAGATATCTACACTCAGTCCTCAGCTATGGGATCATGTTTTGGGGAACAAGTGCCAGTAACATACAAACTGTGTTCAAAGTACAAAAAAGAGCCATAAGGATAATAACAAATAGCAACAACAGGGCCCACTGTCTAGAATTATTTAGAAAGCTAGGAATTCTAACTGTTTCTTGTGAGTATATCTTTCAGAACATATTGTTCATTAAGAAAACTCTCAACATGTACAACACAAACAGCCTAATACATGACCACGAAACAAGAGCTTGTCACCACCTCCATCTAGATAGAACAAGGCAAAGACGCAAAAAAGTGTATTTTACAATGGGATAAAACTGTACAACAATTACCACAAGAAATTAAAGAAATAAATGAGCCCCTCACTTTCAGGCAAAAGCTTAAAACCTTTTTAGTAAGTAAAAGTTGTTATACTGTAAAAGAATATTTAACATAGATGTAGATTATTAGCAACATATGACATTATCACCAAAATATTATGTAATTATAAATATGTGTATGACTAGTTTATTAACAATGATATGAAAGAATTTGTAATTCCCTACTTTGCCGAGAACTGAATTAACTAGCTCAAGGGAGACATTGTCAGTCTTGGTAGTTTTAGTTGTTTGTAACTGTATGTACATTGTCTTATTGGCATTTACAAGCAAGTTGTTTTCCCTGATCGGTCATGTAATGCATTTTAATATTTAAAATTTCACATCATGCCGGAACTTGCTCCATATTTTTACAACAGACTGAGGTCAGTGATACAGGCCTATAGTCATGTACATATGTCTGATGACCCTGCTGTATAATATGAATGATCTGCACATTTTCGTAATAATTTGGAACAGTTCATTACTCCAATGGCCTATGATAAACAGCTGCTGAAAGTGAAATAATTTCTTGTGCATATCTGACATAGAATTGTACAGGTGTCCCATTAAGTCCACATGCCTTTTTCTGTTGAATGATTTTAGATGACTTTTGATAGTGTATCCCTTTATTTATCTGTCAATTTGGTGTTTGTACAATGATTGAAATAATGGAAGGTAACAGAATTCACTAACGTTACCTTCTCTGTATTATTCTCTGTTTTGGTGCCACAACCACTGAAGAGCTCGATTGGTGTGTTTGACCAGTGTTTATGTAAGACTATTGTAGATTGATTGGCCAGCCAAAACATCCAGAAATATCTCCTCTCTATGGAGTACCCATAGGTTGCTCAAAACATGGAAAGAGGTTACCAGGGCAAATGAGTTGTAATAAATGCTGGCTGCAGGGTAGGTTTATATTGAAAAGCACATACATTTACATGAGCCCTCATAAGTCTGCCATTGTGTCTCACCAGTCAGTGATAGGGAAACCTACTGCATAGTTATGTACTTCCATTTGTACTAATCTGTACTTCAGTATTCTACAGCTAACTTGTGCATTCAGCAAGGCTATGCACCACTCCATTTCTTGCAAGTTATTGTAGAGTTATTTGAAGAAAAATTCGTATACATGAAGATACTGTTGCGATGCCCAGCCCACTTGACCTCAGTCATATCAGGGCATCTGTAATGCCCTGTACATGTGCCTTGGACCCAATTCCTATTTCCATAGCTGTGGGCAACAGTTAAGTCATCCTGGAGCAGAATGGCTCGATTCACATACAATGTCTTCTAAAAATCCATATGTTGCCAAAATTTAGTTTGCACTCTATAGCCTCGATTCAGTGTTTTCTTTTCTTTTTTTTCTGGATGTTGATGATCCCTTGTCTTATATATATGAATATAAAAACTAGCTTGGTAGTAAAGGCTGTTATATGCAACATTGGCTTTGTTTCAAATAGTGCAGTTCATGACATAAGTTCATGGCTTGTAGAAAATAAAGTAAAGCTAAATCACAATAAGACTCAGTTTTTACAGTTTCTAACACACAATTCAACAAAACCCGATCTTTTAATTTCACAGAATGGGCATATGATTAGTGAAACTGAACAATTCAAATTTCTAGGTGTTCAGACAGATTTTGCAAAAACAGACATATTGTCTTATGGGATAACAGCAATCAGTGATTTTATAATGTTACTTAAAATCCGTCTTGATTGCAAATTTTTCGGAAGCAAATCTTTTTCATCCCATCTAATCAACATCAAATGTACCAGAACGTACTGATATTTCAGTTACAGGAGTAACCCGTCCAATTCCAGCAACTTTCACATGCTACGTCACATAAAATTGGTTGGCAGAGTGCGCATCATTTATATTAATTATAATACTATTACCGACAGGTGGCATCTGGTACATTTGTTACATTCCATTTGCACATACTGTATTCAGTAGATCTTCTTTCATATTAAAAATACTTAATTAAAATATGTACTTGTCAATATTAAAAAACAGTAAAATTATCATTTTTATATGATCTAAAAAGCATAGGGCGATTTATATATCTATGGTGCTGGTGTGAACTTGTTTTCCTCTATGGTCTGCTTCCGTGGTTCAGATAGATGGTAAACTGTCGTGGAAATCCCATGTTCAGGATCGTCTTCAGAGTCTTACTGCCATCATTTTTACTATTGAAACAGTATTTGAAGTAACTGATATTTTGACATGAAAAGTAGTTTACTTTGCTTATTTTCATTTGCTTATGTTGTATGCTATTATATTTTGGAGTAGCTCTTCCCATTCTTGAAGGATATTTTTGGTTCAGAAATGGGCAGTTTGGGCAATAAGTGGTGTGTGTGTGTATATATATATATATATATACGAAAGCGCTGGCAGGTCGATAGACACACAAACAAACACAAACATACACACAAAATTCGAGCTTTCGCAACAAACTGTTGCCTCATCAGGAAAGAGGGAAGGAGAGGGAAAGACGAAAGGATGTGGGTTTTAAGGGAGAGGGTAAGGAGTCATTCCAATCCCGGGAGCGGAAAGACTTACCCCCTAAGGTATATATATATATATATATATATATATATATACACTCCTGGAAATTGAAATAAGAACACCGTGAATTCATTGTCCCAGGAAGGGGAAACTTTATTGACACATTCCTGGGCTCAGATACATCACACGATCACACTGACAGAACCACAGGCACATAGACACAGGCAACAGAGCATGCACAATGTCGGCACTAGTACAGTGTATATCCACCTTTCGCAGCAATGCAGGCTGCTATTCTCCCATGGAGACGATCGTAGAGATGCCGGATGTAGTCCTGTGGAAAGGCTTGCCATGCCATTTCCACCTGGCGCCTCAGTTGGACCAGCGTTCGTGCTGGACGTGCACACCGCGTGAGACGACGCTTCATCCAGTCCCAAACATGCTCAATGGGGGACAGATCCGGAGATCTTGCTGGCCAGGGTAGTTGACTTACACCTTCTAGAGCACGTTGGGTGGCACGGGATACATGCGGACGCGCATTGTCCTGTTGGAACAGCAAGTTCCCTTGCCGGTCTAGGAATGGTAGAACGATGGGTTCGATGACGGTTTGGATGTACCGTGCACTATTCAGTGTCCCCTCGACGATCACCAGTGGTGTACGGCCAGTGTAGGAGATCGCTCCCCACACCATGATGCCGGGTGTTGGCCCTGTGTGCCTCGGTCGTATGCAGTCCTGATTGTGGCGCTCACCTGCACGGCGCCAAACACGCATACGACCATCATTGGCACCAAGGCAGAAGCGACTCTCATCGCTGAAGACGACATGTCTCCATTCGTCCCTCCATTCACGCCTGTCGCGACACCACTGGAGGCGGGCTGCACGATGTTGGGGCGTGAGCGGAAGACGGCCTAACGGTGTGCGGGACCGTAGCCCAGCTTCATGGAGACGGTTGCGAATGGTCCTCGCCGATACCCCAGGAGCAACAGTGTCCCTAATTTGCTGGGAAGTGGCGGTGCGGTCCCCTACGGCACTGCGTAGGATCCTACGGTCTTGGCGTGCATCCGTGCGTCGCTGCGGTCCGGTCCCAGGTCGACGGGCACGTGCACCTTCCGCCGACCACTGGCGACAACATCGATGTACTGTGGAGACCTCACGCCCCACGTGTTGAGCAATTCGGCGGTACGTCCACCCGGCCTCCCGCATGCCCACTATACGCCCTCGCTCAAAGTCCGTCAACTGCACATACGGTTCACGTCCACGCTGTCGCGGCATGCTACCAGTGTTAAAGACTGCGATGGAGCTCCGTATGCCACGGCAAACTGGCTGACACTGACGGCGGCGGTGCACAAATGCTGCGCAGCTAGCGCCATTCGACGGCCAACACCGCGGTTCCTGGTGTGTCCGCTGTGCCGTGCGTGTGATCATTGCTTGTACAGCCCTCTCGCAGTGTCCGGAGCAAGTATGGTGGGTCTGAGACACCGGTGTCAATGTGTTCTTTTTTCCATTTCCAGGAGTGTATATATACACGCACACACACACTAGACACACACACACACACACACACACACACACACACACACACCACACACACACACACACACTTACACCACTTATTGCCCAAACTGCCCATTTCTGAACCAAAAATATCCTTCAAGAATATATATATATATATATATATATATATATATATATATATATATATATATATATATATATATATAACATTCCACGTGGGAAAAATACATCTAAAAACAAAGATGATGTGACTTACCAAATGAAAGTGCTGGCAGGTCGATAGACACACAAACAAACACAAACATACACACAAAATTCAAGCTTTCACAACCAACGGTTGCTTCCTCATGGGTCATTCCTTCTATTCTGCCAAGGAGTTCCTTGAAAAATTAAGTTGATTGCGTTTACGTAAACTTATGACTTGCCTTATTTTGGGTTCATAAATATTTTATTTTATCTGTTATTACTTTTTATGTTGTAATTTCATGTGCTGACACATTCCATGATCTTGGTGATTTGCTCCAACCCCCATCCACCATTGAGTTGTGGTTTGAATCCTCATTAGGTTCCCTTTTTACTATTGTCGTGTCTGTTCCCTAGTTCTCTTTGTCTACAAGTGGGAAGTCATTTTGTCACATGACAAAAACCTACAACACGACATTGGGATTCATTAAACTGCATCTGTGTGTCAACTAACCGTGCAGTGCACAACTATAACTGGGCCTGTTAAGTTCATGTGGGGCAGCTTCCCAGATGAGTGCACAATTGTGAATACATTGATACTCATTTGGAGCTGGGTGCATCTGATAACAATTCTACTGCTGCTGCTCATGTGCATGCTGCACGGTACCCTCAAAGGTGCCATCCCAACGAGAATCTTCTTTGTCACATGGAGCAATGCCTTTGGGAAACTAGTAATGTTCATGCACAAGCAATGGGCAGAGATCATCCAAGGACTATATATACTCAACAAACAGAAGATGTGATTTTTGGAACTGATCACCAATCACCTCAGCAAAGTACCTATGATACAGCAAGACAGTTCCAAATGCCTCAAATACTGGCTGTAGAAGAGTTGTACGATGAAGAACTGCATCCGTGTCATTACATGTTAACTCAATACTAATGGCCAGAAGATTGCATTTGATGACTACAGTGTTTTGCACCAAGTGGAAGATCATGAACATTTTATAAATAATATGATATAGACTGATAAATCCAGCTTCACTTGTGAAGGTATTTTCAACCTCCACAACAGCCATTGTTGGCCAGAACACAACCCACATGTCTCCCATGAATGTGACTTTCAGGCAAGCTTTGGCATAAACCTGTGGGCTGGAATCGTGGGAGGGGTGCTTTTGGTCCCTTATCTATTGCTGGACAAGTTGAATGTGCCCCAATATCATCTGAACTGCTCGGGGGAACAAAATGGTAAGCACCAAAATCACAGTTTCGAGATACAGTGCATCTAAAGTTTCGATTGATCTGCAAATCTAAATAATTTTTTTTTTTGAACAATCCTTTTATTCTGTAGTGATTCTAACATATATCTTCTACTATACAGACATAAATGAAACTCAGAACTGACTAAAACAAATGAAATATACAAAAATTATTACATTACCATACACCATTAACAACACATAGTGATAGAACATTACATATTAAATTTTACAGTAAGTCTTCAACACTTTACTGAAACTGCAAAATCATTCCTCACTCTCATTACTAATGTCTTTTTCATCCAAAACTGTTGGCTTTAGTGACAGGAAAAATCCACGGTGGACAGGAGGTATGTAATTTAGGAGCGACAGGACGTCAGCAACTTTCTTCTTTTCAATAAGCCTTGGCCCATTGTATTTAAGCCGACGCGTAGGAACTGGTCCTTGCCTTCCACGTTTCCTGAAGCCTATTTCATGCCAAATGTCATGGAAAAATGTCTCACTGATGAATAAAGATGATGGATATTCGGAGGTCACCTTCCACCTACATACTTTCCTTAGGTTGACATCTCAACCATCAACTGTCTTCTTTCTGAAGACAAATGCTTCTTTAGAGTGTCATATTTGATAGAAATCCTCTCTTTTCATATTATATACAAGCAATGGATTCTTCTTAGCTGATGTCTTGATGATCTTGCACCACTGATCTGGACTGTACACATGTTGTCCTTGTCGGCGAACGTAATTTTCAATTGTCGCGAAATCTCTATCGAACGGCAACGTTGTGTGCCCGCTCACGGGGAAGTGGTGTTCAATCACATGAACTCTACCAGTTGAAATTAGACATTTCCAAAACAGTACCATGCTCCAGTTCTTATTTTGGCCACAGCAGTTATCAGATTTTGCAAAGTAACGTAAAAGGCAGCTCAAAATTTCCTCTGATCCACGGGCAGTAGTAGTCTCATTTCACAAAAAGCAGCGCCCTTTCTTCTTGACACAATCATGAACATTGAGATTATACAACCAAATCTTCCTTTTGTAAAAAGCTGGAACACAACTTAACTTAGGAACTGGGAGAGTCTGCTGCAAGTCAAAAGTCACAACATGTACATTACTGTCTGCTTCTGCTCATCTTGTGTGGATGGAAATAGCTTGCCCTGCTTCTGCCCGACATTGGTGTAATTCCAACTGATGCTCCAGACGTACTTTCAGTTGGGGGCATCAGTGCTCTCAATTTGCACTATGAGCATGTCACAAGTCTTACACATATCATTCTTTGGTGATTTTACTCCTATGTTATACTCTTCAGTGAAAATTCGCCTGTACTTGTCTGCAGATACAGGCTCATAGGACATCTCCTTGCAGAAAACATTCTTATAGTGCTCATAACAGGAGGTGATTGTTGCATCTGTGCCCAGGTACAATCTGGCACGACTGTTTGAGCGTCTGTAATGACTCTCGTATTTCGGTATTTTGTCGATGTGTTCCCTGATATGGTTAACACTAGTTTCAGAGTAAGCATACGGACGTACGGTATGCTTGCACCATTTGTCCTGGGGTGGCGTGGTCGATCCGGATGCGATTTTCTTCTGTATATTTTTGACACGACCACAATTCTTATGTAGACCATGAATGGCAAGAAAAGCTTTCTTGCATACTTTTATATCACTGCCACTAACTTTTACAGTGTAGGAAATGGTACAGTTTCTCCAGGAATTTTCTCCAGCTGCTTTTCGGCGACATGCAACGGTATTAGATTTCATTGCACCAAATAAGTATGCATTTTGAATGTTAAAATCACCTACTTCCCAAAATGTTTTGAATAGTTTCATCACATTCAAATCTCCTACTTTTTCGAAACATTTACGAGGGCACTGGCAATTAGGTCCCACAGTTGTTTTACTTACAGTTGCTCCTGTACAAGAAACACACTCTTCACCCAAATTAAGCCTCTTCTGTTTAATTTTGCATTCAGAATCAACTCTCAGCCTTTTCCGAGATGACCTCATTGTCTGTTCGAGGGCCCCTTCCTGAATGGTTTCTGCAGGAGCGATACACTGTTCGTTGTTTTGGGCAATATGATCTGATTCGCTATTAACCTGTATAACAACAAAAACTACTATTACCATTACCATCATTATTATTACATGTAACAATATATATGAGAAATGCGCATTCACACACCACTTAGCCAAAAAATTGTAGCCATTCTAAAATAACCTCAAAATTAATGCACTTCAGGAACATAATGGTATGTACATGCACTTACCATTATGTTTGTGAAACGTACTAAAGACAGTATATTTACAAAATAACATACCACTGAGTCATCTGAATCATTAGGAATGTATTCTGGATCCCTCTTGAAGATATTAGTATCATTGGAAGTATATTCCTCGTCTTCTGCTATTTTCACTGTTGCCATAATCTCGGAGATGTTTTTACTTGCCACCATTCTCTCTGTCACTTACCATTATGTTTCCGCAACAAACGGACAGTGGCACTTACCATTAAGCTCTGCCCTGACATCTGTTGAGTGAATTTGGAACTACTAGTAAGTTTACTGCATTGTGCATCCCACAGGTGGTATCATTAGCCATCTACCGCAAAATACACGGCGATGGGGCTTACCATTGTGTTCCCCGGAGCAGCTCATTTGTTTCTTTGCAATACTTTGTCTGATGCACTAGAAAACCTTCCACTTGTTGTTCAGCAACAGCTATGATTTTAGCATGATGGTGCACTGCCACACTTTGGAATGTTGCTTGTACAGTGCTCTGTGAAGATAAAACCAGATGTCAAATGTACAGACTGGAATTATTGTATGTAGCATAATATGCAGTCTAGTGTATCCTATGTATTGTATTTTTTGTACATCATTGGACATAGATGATGCTACTATATTGACTATTATTTCTGCTGGCATTATGCGTGTCACGAACGAAACAAAGTGGTCATTTATGTCTGTAATAAGTTCATGTTATGTCTTCATTCTTAAATAAATCTAGCAGTAACAGAAAGAAATATACATGATACTGTATTTTGGAGGTGTAAATGAGATACAATTTGATGTTTTAACTGAAAAAAAAAGTTTGGCGCAAACACAACACAAACTTTGGCCCGTCTGCATATCTGTTGCCCATGACATTGCCTCACCTCACTGAGCTAATGGCACAGCTCTAGCACAGCATGGAGCTCGTGCTATCTGTTTTTGACCATGCTGTATGCAGTTACAGTGTTGCCATAGCCTTGTTTTTTTTTAAACTCTCATTTCTATTAAACCAACTGGTGGGACTAGGTGTTGCTAGATACACTTTTGTCTAGAACTGGGATAAGGAATCGCGTACCAAACACCAAGTGCAGAATTTTTTTCTTCACCCTGTGTACTATGTAAGCTGCCTTGTGATGTGTCTTTGAGGACACTTTGAGCACCATTGTCACTTCAACCTTTCCTGTTCCAATTGGAAATAGTTTGCAGGAAGAAAAAATGCTGATAAACTTCCATGTGCACTTGACTCTCCCTAATTTTATCTTGATCATCTTCATAGGTAGGAGAAAGAAATACATTTTTTGACTCTTCTAGGAATACACCCTCTCAGAACTTTAACAGTAAATCACAGCAATTAGAGAATGCCTTTCTCGCTGTGTGTGCCACTGTAGTTATTACAGTGCGACCTTCCTGTGTGAAACACTTTTGGTAAAAGACATTTAGTAATTCTGCCTTTTCTCTGTTATCCTCCATTTCAGTGCCATTATGGTCAAGGACTGTCTGGACAGATGGCTTCAATCCGTTTACTGTTTTAACATCAGACTAAAACTTTTTAGAATTTTCTGTCAGTTTGGTGGACCGAATTTTACTTTCAGATTTGTTGAATGCTTCACACATGGCTCTACTTAAACTAATTTTTGGTTCATTTAATTTTTTTCCTCAGCTAGTATCTATCTAAAGCATATTGTATAATAATCATGAACTTTGCCCATTGATATGCAACATTGTTAGTACTGGAGATGAAATTTTCGTGCTTACCACTCAAGTAATGTAAAATTTGTTTCTTGTCGCTCTTGCTAAGCAGAAAGATCTCCTACCTTTCTTTGTATTCTCATTTATAACTATATTCAGTGATGCTGTAATGGCCTTGTGATGACTGGTTCCCTTTCCTATGCTAACTGGGTTGAAAAGTTTGGGTCTTTTTCTCACCATCAGGTGTAAGATGTTACCTTCTTGCATCAGTTGTCTGATTAACTGCTCAAGGTAACTTTGGATGAACCACTTAGAACAATTTTGCATGATTCTCTTTCCCTGTTATCAACCCTAGTTTCTCATATCTCCCAGTCTATAGCACCTAAGTTAAAATCCCCACCTAAAACTATAACATGACCAGGAAACTTACATGAAATATTCTCAAGGTTTCCACTCACCTGTTCTACCACAATGGCTGTTAAGAGTGCCGTTGCCCTTCCTTATACTAAGCGACATACTGCACAAGTTCTTCAGCTGATATGTGCCCCTCTTGCTCTAAAATGAACTGGTTTATGGATCTCAACAGACCCAATTCCAGAGTTTGATTTAACAAGGTCACATTCTGCCTTGGCAAAAGTTGCTTCTGGCCACTACAGCTGTGGCTGTGTCATATTCAATTGCATGACTCCTGAAATTGACGCTGGCAGAGGGAAGGTTGGTCCTGTTATGTTGCACGCAGTTCCATTGATTAAAATTCTGCTCCCCTCGAGCTCTATATGTTTTGCTTCTGTCAATATTACCCGCTCAAAACAACTTGCTGCTACTAAAAAATTCTTGTAGGTGGAGAAGATCCAGTGCATCTCGACCCATTGCAAGCTCAATTTTGGCTCCACGATGTCCCTTGGACAGTCTATTTCTTCCCTCCTGGCTAAAGGTAACTGCACCATGCACATGTCTGGATTGGTGCTTATCACCCTGGCTGGACATGCCGTTACCTTCCCTCTATGGCAGCTCCATAATTCCTCCCTTGGCATACTGGCTGTTAACTGCCGAGATCAGCAATACCTCCTCAGTTCTTTACTTCTACCAACTTGCTCAACGCTTCCCTTTTCAGTGACCTGAGGACAGGATCACTATCACCCTTTCTCCCTCTTCACAAAGACTGCTGTCCCTAGGAGGCTCACCACACTCGAAAATACATATACGAAAATACAATGCCTAATTAATCTACACAAACCCAATGATAAATAACAAGAAAACAAAAAGAAAATCTACAAATTCTCTACTTCTTTCTGGATTGCAAAGCATATGGTACTTCATGCTGTACTCTTATCTTCTCTGTGCTTAACACCTTTCTTCAGTCTCACTTTCTTCCTCTTTACTTCCTGTGACACATCTGGAATCACTTCCGGGTAACCCTTAAATGGCCGCAACTGCCCAATATGTGCTATTGTTGTTCTAGTTGGCAGCTGAAGCTTAACATTAATGGGGGATATGGTTTCAACTATTCGGTATGGCTCGTGATACCTTGTAAGGAATTTCTTTGTTTTCCCTTTTGGCGTATAGGAGCTGGATAGCATTACCCATTCTCCGGTAAACTTCCCTTCCACTTCACTGTGTCTTCCTGCCTTTCCAAAGCCTTCAAATTCGCCTTTTGTACATGTTTCCAAACATCCCACATTGTTCTCACGAACTGATGTACAGATTCACTGGACCTTCCTTTCTGTAGCCTAACCAAATCAAACGGTGACGCCATTTTTTGCCCGTACACTACCTTATACGGAGACAAACCGGTATTTGTATGGATTTCTGCATTATATGCGCATACAATATGCTTCTAATACTCGTTCACCTGATGGTGATGAGAATCCACATAAAAACTCAGCATCTTCCCGATTGTTCTATGTACCCATTCAGTACTTCTGTTGGACTATGGATGCAACGCACTCATCTTCAACTTCTTTACGTTCAGCAATTTACACAGTTCCTTCATTAAATCCAACATGAAGTTGGTTCCTTGGTCAGTAATTATTGTCTCCAGTACACCATACTTCAAAATCCAGTTGTTTACTAACGCTTGCGCGACCATTGGTGCCTGTTGATTTGGCATAGTCACCATCTCCACATACCTTGAAAAATGGTCTATTATTGTCAGAACAAATCTGTTCCCTGATGGTGTTTCCCTGAAAGGTCCTAAGACATCAATCCCCAACATAGAGAATGGACATGTCGGTTCTGGCAATCGTTGTAGCTGTATCTGTTTCCGACTCAAATCTGCTCTCAGCGCACATGGTATACAATTCTGAACATACTGATCCACGTCTACTTTCCTACCTCTCCACCAATACCTCTCTACCGCTCTCCTATTCATTGCTCTACACCTTCCATGACCAGATAACACATGATCATGTGCTTCCTTTAAAATCTCATCCCTCAGTTTCGCTGGCACTACTACCCTTGCTCCTAACCTTGTTTCCCTGCACAGAAGACCGTCGTACATATTAAATTGCGACTGTGTTCAATACAATTTGCAATTGTTGTCTGTGTCCTGTAATTCTTGCCATACCAATAGGTCATAACCTATGACTTCTACTTTTGCCACCTTCTTGCTTAGTGCATCCACATTACCGTGCTTCTTCACCTCGTGGTCGAATTCACTAAGCCTCCCAGCCCATCTACCGAGTCTAGTTGACGGATCCTTCAACCCCAACAACCACTTCCACGCAGCATGATCTGTCATTACCTGAAATCTTCTTCCATATAAATAACATTTAAAATATGTGATTCCATAGATTACACTAATCATCTCCCTCTCTGTAGTTGAGTAATTCCTTTCTGCTGCATTAAACTGCCTAGATGCATAGGCTACAGGATGTTCTTTCCCATCAATTTCCTGACTAAGAACACACCCTAATGCTTGATTCAATTCATCACAGGCTAGTATAAACTCCTTTTGAAAATCTGGAAACACAAGAACGGGACTTGATGTTAACACTTCTTTAAGTTTGTCAGACGTTTCCTGACACTTTTCTGTCCACTCAAATTTCATACCCTTCTGTAACAATCACGCCAATGGCTGTGCTAAATCTGCAAAACCCTTCATGAACTTTCGATAGAAATTGCAAATTCTGATGAATGACTGCACTTCCTTAACTGTTTTCAGTCCTGAAAATCCCTTACAGCCTGTACCAACCTTGGATCTGTTCGCACTCCGTCCTCACTGATAATATGACCCAAATATTTTACTTCTTCTAATGTGAAATGATACTTCTCATGGCTCAACGCCATACGAGCTGCTCTTAACCTCATAAAGATTTCCCTTACCTGCTGTCTATGTTGCTCCATACTACCTGAAAACACTATAATGTCATCCAAATAGACAAGACACTGCCGTGGTTTCAAACCCTTGAACATAGTGTCTACCAACCTCTGAAACATTGCCAGAGCATTTTTCAAACCAAATGGTATTCTGATGTACTCCAGGAGTAGACAACGCAGTTTTTGGATGATCCTCTGGAGTCACCTCTAACTGATGATAACCACTTGTGAAATCCATTGTAGAAAAGTACTCGCACTGTCCTAAGTGATCCAAAGTCTTCGATATGTTTGGAATGGGGTATGCATCTGTTACTGTCTTATTATTGAGGTATTGGTAGTCTCAACAGAACATGTAGTTCTTAGTTCCACCGATAGATTTTATAGGCACAACGACAATGCCCGCTCCCCAGCAACTATTACTATGCTCTACAATACTGTCCGCAAGCTTGTTAATCAATGAAATCCTCCACAATCAGCTGCAAATACCTCGGTATTCTGTATGGTTTATGGTAAACCGGTGCTTCATTCCCTGTTGGTATCCTATTATGAACTAATGGAGTTGTTGGCAATGGGTCTTGTGGAAAAACAAATCCTTAAATTCCCACAATAATTTTTCCATATGCTCTCTTTCCCCTTCTTTCAAATGCTTAATTTTGTCATGCATTGCAGTTCTACTGGCATTTAGTGGTTGATTCCGTTTCCTACCTCTTGAACACCAGTTTTCATCATCTGGCACATCCAAATTTGCTACTAAAACTCCTTTTCTCAAACTCACGTCTACAGCGCTAAAATTATCCACATTCATGGGAACTACTCGCTCGTCATTCCCCTCCTGTATACGTAAAATACTGTTTTTCACAAAACAACCCATAGGACTCAAAACTTCATTATCCTCCAATGGCTCAATAACACATACTGTACCCACAGGTAGATTCGACCCCACACTTACCCAAAGCAATTTCCCGTTGCCACCAGACACACACTCATGTGAATTAAGCCTTAATGCTAGTGTACGTGGTTCAATTGGTTTGTTCATTAAGTTGAACGCCCCTTGCAACAGCTTTGCATTGACAACAGTTTCCCCTATCTGAAATAATATTACACCAAATTCCACAGTTCGTTGCCCAAGGCCAATTTCGGCATGATGTTGATGCAAGAAATCTATTCCTAGGATCATGTCATAGCCCTCATTTACCCATGGTACTACTACATCCATGCATGCATCAAATTGGACTTTCCCTATGCAAAAGTCAACTGTCACTGACCCCAAAGGTGTGACCTCCTTATCCCCCAATCCACACAACCTATAATGTGGTGGGCCTAACTGTCTTCGTCCCATTAAACTCTTAGTAGCTACTGACGCTTGCACCCCTGTGACCAACAAAATCTTAAACTTTTTATTTCCTATGGAACCTACCACTGAATATCCCACCTCTGCATATGTATTTGTAGCATTTAAATTAAACGGTAGCTCCCTTAAGTGGGCCTTGGGCCTGCTCTACTGTTTAACAATTGTCCACCTCTACTAACTCCACTTCTCCATCCTCCACACTGTTTATTTCCACCTGTTCCTCTATTCTTTGGGGACTGGGTACATTTCCTCTGCACATGTCCCATACTACCACACTCTTAACATTTTATACCTGCTGTAAACACTGTTTATCTATCACGTACCCCCATTACCACGTCTATTTCCTCATATTGGATTGCCAGCTGAATGGCCGAATAAAAATTTTTCAGAGTCACTTCATGGACTTTCCGCAATATATTCGCTTGTAATCCCCTCAAAAATACATCAAGTCCCCTTTGCTCGGCCTCCTGCAACAGAACACCATTTGCTTCATCACTCTAACCCAACTCATAAGTGTACTCATGAATTTCCCTTTTTCTGTCTGCAAATTTCTCTACTGTCTCCCCCTGTCTCTTTGTCATTGTACTCAACCTGTCCCTAAAGTAAGGAGTGCTGTTCTGTTTCTTGTACCTTTGTACAAGCCCCTCCTTCAACTGCTTAAACTCTTCTGCCTTCCTTAAGGCCTCAGAACACCTTACATATGTCTTCACTTCACCCATTATCTAATCTTGGCTACATGTAACAACTGTGCATCTGACCAACCATTCATCACAGCTCAAGTTTCTAAGTCCTCCACAAATGAACGCACATCCTCAGATGCCTTGCCAGAAAACAGTATAATCAAACTCGCAGCAGCTGGATCAATGTCCTGCTGCTTCATCCTAGGCAACAACGACTGATCTGATGTGGTTTCCTGCTCAGTTCCAGACGTTAATTCACTCCTCAACTATGTATTGTCCACTGTCAACTGTGCTACCTTTTTTAACAAAATCTTTACTGCTTCTGGTTCCAACACAGCTTGCATTCACGAATCTGCCATTGTTTCGCTTTCATTCCGTGTTAATCCCAAAATAAAACAGTTAAGTACAGAAATAACCCGACCCTCTACACCTCAGTGTAATCATACTCAGTAACATCATACTCAAACCAATACAAAAGTAATCAAATGCCACAAAAAACAACATCTTACTGCCCCAAATACACTAACACTTACTCTGACAGCAAAAAATACTACGCCCATGCAAAACATCTACAATGGCCTGCCACGAGCCGTACTCAAAAACACAAAAAAAGAAAAACAAACGTCCAACACTCAAAATAAACTGGTCAAAACTCACCACATCTCGTGACAGTAATGCAGGTGGTGCACTCAAACATCGTACTGTACTGACGACGTCCAGCTATTCTGACACCAAATGTAATCGGAACTTCTGACACCGAATGTAACGGTAACACCAAATGTAGTGGGAAGAGAAAGAAGGTACCGTATTAAGACTCGTTTGAGCTTTCCTAGTGATTTATTGTTTCCAAATACAGTGCCACCTTCCCCTCAGTGTGTGTCACCGGGTCCCGCGATGCTGAGGACACTACTCGGCTGTCTGCAAAACACTTTGGTGTGGAATGGCTGCCTCAGTGAAGCGTCCACACACTGCTGTGTGATGGCCTCGTACGGCCGCGACGTCAGGATGCACTGACAGTCCACTCGGTGGTCTTCGCCCCTGCTGCCTCAGTGCCACTCGCTGGGAGCCACAGGCAGCTCGCTGCATATTTCAATTTCTGTGGACAAAAGTCCTGAGTTAGTAATGTCCTACATACTTCAGTAAAGACAACGCTCATTATACCATATCAAGTATATAGCTCTGTGTCGGTAACCCTAGAAAATCCAGGTGACCTATTATTTTTGAAAGAATATGTAATTTTCTCAGTTTCAGAAGGAGAAATGAGTGAGACAACCATATGATTATGTTTTAAGGAAGGTGCTGGATCAGGAAACATTCATTGTTCTCTTAAATTGTTTGCCCCTATATTTTCTATTACATTTAAGAAATTATTATTAATATATCAAGCTGGTATTGCTTCTGTACCAACCACCTACTCAATGAAAAGAAGGATAACTGGTTTTTCTTCCTTACACTTTCATGTGATAGGATGGCAACATGTTTGTGGTAAGTAAGACTGTTGAAATTGTTTTGTTCACATTTTTCAGACATAATGCAATGCACAGCTGTGTTTTGGCATCTAGTGCAAGTAACTGATATCACACATTTTGGAGAAAGATCATCTAAGATGAGTAGTAACAGTATATGGTGATAAAACATTCTTATTTTAAAAACTGAGAACTAGATCCCAGATATTAACTGAGTTGAGTGAGTTTGTCTGTACTAATGCTCAAAACCAACTAAATAAATGGAGTTAAAGATGATTGCACAAACACTACTTATTTGGCACATTCCAGGTAGTCAATTAAGGTTCATTTAGAAGGTAGTGCATATTATCCTAAAGGAAGTTCTGCCTATGAAAATTTCAGTGCACAGAGTACTTTTCAAAACTTTGGTTAGGAAAATTTAAGTCAAATTCCCAGGCAGAAGCAACCAAGAGTAGCATTTAAAAATCTACTTTTGTATCACAGTGGTTCAGATTGTCAACCATCATCCATTATAATGGGAAAAGTGCAGAACCTTGGCTTCAAAGTAGGTTCTTGCCAACCCCGTGCTTTAGATATCCAATGTATTTTTTCCTGTTTCGAACATAAAAAAGTTGCTTGGAAGTAATAAATTTGTGTTAAATGAAGAGGTAATCTGTTGATATGGGGACTATGTTGAGAGTTGAGGTTTCATGTTACTGACTGTGTAATTTATTACGTTTTTACTAAGTTTATCAACCCACTTTCACAAAATTAGGGGTTCGTGATTGTTAAAAGACACTTATAGAAAGGAAACAAAATGTACCTTGTTTTTGGAACCGTTAGTTCTGTTCTAATCCTACAAGATAATACCACATGATGGCTGACATAACAAACTTTATTAAATCTAGAAATCAATTTATTATAATGGGTACACTAGCCATGGAGTAGCTCACAATAGCAATGTGATAACACACATGCAGAGGTAAATATGCAACGGAGTTAGAGCTGGGTGGACCTGTCTCTAAAAGCTTTCAGACAGCTCGTAGAATGTGTGGATGAGAGCCTGTGCACACATTCGTGAGTGACACTCCCTGACAGTCGTCAGACTTTTAGCTACATCTCGTAACTTCGGTGGCACACCTTACGACTGCGTGCCCCGATCTTGAGTGCGTATCTACGTGGGTCAGCTACACCCCTCACCCATCGACATTGTCTCTGATCCCCGAGTTGAATTACGGACAACTGCGATTTGGAGGCCGCGCAGACAGGACGAGCTGGCAGCGAGCAACTGCTGAAGGCCAAAGACCCAGGGATACGAGGGCGAAAGTGGCCAGCATAAAGAGAGCCGGCCTCTCCCCCCTGCCTCCCGTCAGAGCACGAGATGACAAAACCAGAAACGAGCAGTCCGAGTCAAGATCCACGGCGACGTCGAGCAGCAGTGCGGAAGGTGGAAGTGACACCACAGCGAGCTGAGGCTGTTCCTGTGACATCGAACCAGTGACGGATACATGCTACGGCTGGACTGTTCCACCAGAGCTCTTGCCAGAGTCTGTGAAGGTGTAGGCTCTTTGGGTGAAAGTTTTGCCAGTGGTGGAAAAGGAGACCAGAATCCGTGAGGGTAGGTGGTGCCCAGCGACCGGGGTACTGGTGAAGATGGTGTTGTGGCCAGGACTGGGGGAGGGGGTGGGGTTGCTTATTCAGACTCAGAGCTGATTTTGATGGCACTTGACCTCCCAGTCCTCTGGCCATTGGGATGTACATGCGTCAGCCATCCTGGTGCATAATGACTGCCGGTTTCCAATGGTGGCAATGACCAAAACCACGCCCCAGTGTAAAACCCAGTATGCCAGAACATGATTGGGGGGGGGGGGGGGGGGGGGGGGGATCCAAGATGTAGGAGATGGAGCAGTGTCCTCAGCCGGTGAGTGTGCAGAGGCTCCGCTGGGCTACGGGAAGCGATAGGAGTAGTCCAGTAGGTTGTTGGAAAATAATTTAATGCTTCTTTGGTGGGGAAGTCTTGCAGATATTTTTTTCCGCTGGGTCTCAAGGGTCAAACCACGTGCTCAGCTTTCCTGTTAGAGTGTGGGTGAAAGGGGGGGAGAGAATGTGTCGAATGCCTGACTGCAGAAAGAAATTACGAAATTCCCGAGATAGGAACTGTGGCCCATTTTCTGAAACGCGGGTAACTGGAAGACCTTCCACAGGAAAAATTTTGGAGAGAGCTTGAATAATGACCTCATTAGTGGCTGAGGGCACCAGACCTCACATGGTAATTGTGAAAATGCATCATTGAGAACCTACCAGAACACATTCAGAAATGTACCCACAAAATCAACATGGATGCATTCCCAGGGCTGGGTTGCTGGAGGCTATGGAGAGATCAGTGACCTGGGAACTGCCTGTTGACTAGCACATTGTGGACGTGCAGCAACCATTTGTTTCAGCTTTTGGTCAACACCAGGCCAGTAAACATATCTGCAAGCCAATGTTTCAGTGTAGGAAGCACTCCAATGCCCCTCCTGTAAGAGCTGTAAAACGTCTCGCCGAAAACTGCCGAGAGTGGCCACTTGGGGAGCTGTGTCGTCTGTGGAGATAAGGAGGACCCCCTCTGAGACTGCGAGACAATGGCACAAAACGAAGTAGTTGCAAAGTGGATCAGACGAGTGGCCTGGAGGACAAGAAGGCCAACCCTGTCGGATGAGGCAGAGTACCTGACTGTGGATGGCTCTAGTGATCAGAAAACCGTCTACTGCTTGGCAGGAGGAGACTTATGAATTGAAACACTTGAGGTCCTCCTAATCAAATTCAGGGTCCGGGCCTACGGGCAGTGGGGATAAGGCGTGCACATTGACGTGTCATCCTGAGGTGGGAAAATGAATGTCATAGTTGTATTTGGAGATGAACAAAACCCACTGCTGCAACATATGGCCTGCCTCTTCAGGAACCCAGGTGGACAGACTAAATAATGAAATTAAGGGCTTGTGGTTCACAATTAGTTGAAATTTTGTGACCACATACACAATGGCCAGAGCCTCTTTCTCAACTTGAGAGTATTCAACCAGTGCTGGGCTGAGAGTTTTGGCTGTCTGCATTCCAATTGACAAGGACTGTGCTCATGCTGTGATGTGCCCGTGGCCAAAATCAATGGTTTGTTGAGATCAAAGATAGATAGACACAGTGCTACTGGAAGCATTCCTTCGGCACGGTGGAGACCCGGTCGCATGCTAGGGACCAGACAGGGGGAGCATCTTTGTGGAGAAAGAGATGCAGTATCTGCATGATGGTGGATGCCCCAGTAATGAACCAGTGATAATTGGCAATTTTACTTTAAAAAGCCTGCAGTTCACGCAATCACGAGGTATGTGGTAGGTCCGTATTCCTTGAGCTGAGGAGGCCCAGATAATCAAGAGATAGTTGAAAAACATGGACTTATGCAGATTGAATTGGAGATCCACAGTCCAGAGGTTTTGAAATAGGGTCCAGAAGTTGTGCAGGTGGTCTCTCATAGTATATCCTATAATGATGACGTCATCCTGGCAGTTAAAGCCGTGTGAAGTCCGCCCCCGGTAGCTGAGTGGTCAGCGTGACAGACTGTCAATCTTAAGGGCCCGGGTTCGATTCCCGGCTGGGTTGGAGATTTTCTCCACTCAGGGACTGGGCGTTGTGTTGTCCTAATCATCATCATTTCATCCCCATTGACACGCAGGTCGCCAAAGTGGCGTCAACTCTAAAGAGCTGCACCCGGCGAACGGTATACCCGAAGGGAGGCCCTGGCCTCACGACATTATTATTATTAAAGCAGTGTGAAATATTAGACATGACCTGTTCAACAGTGTTGAAAAATTGCAGGAGCACTTGCCACCCCACACATCAACTGTTGGTATTGATGAAGGTCGAATGGCATGTTAATGACAATGATTGCTTGTACTCATCATCCAGGGGTAACTAGTGGTATGCTTTGGAAAGAGCAAATTTTGAGAAGAATTGACCTCCTGCTATACATGTGAATAGTTTGTCAGGATATGGCAATTTCTAAGTGTTGACCACATACTGTGAATTTATGGTAACCTTAAAATCACCCCCAAAGGTGCGTTTTCCCAGAGGATTTCTTAAAAATGGAAAGTGGTGTGACCCATTTACTAGAGTAAATGTGAACCACAACGCTGAGAGAGGTGAGCTGGTCCATCTTCACTTTTACTTTGGAGTGGAGGGCTAGGGAAATCTGTCAAAAATGAAAAAATTTGGGAAGCGCCAACTTCTTTGAAGTTATGTGGGCTTGAAAGTCTGTGGCACACCCTAGGACTTCCTCAAAGGTATCCTGAAATTCTGAGCACAGAGATTCCAAAGACTGACAGGGCACCTTGGCAGATTCCAACTGTATGGAGTCTGTGACCAAAAAGCTAAAGACATGAAAGGTTTACTGAACTAGTGTCCTAGATGACAATAAACGTAATAGGTTGAGTCACTGATTGATAGGTGACATCCCTCATGTATTGGCTACACAAGGGGATGTGCTGTTTACTGTAACCATGAGATGCCTGTTACTGGTGACAATTGCAAAGAGCCGAAGTGCAGCTGTAACAGGAGAACCAAAATGTCAAGAAAAAGCTTGTTGGAATCTTGATTAGGAACTGGACTTGATGACAATACTTCCTGAATATCCATTTCCATGGCCTCTGATGCTGTTTTCTGTGCAGCTGAGTGGCAGACTACTGTAATGTGACCTTTTTTCTGACACTTACAACAGATGGCCTAACAATGTGGACACTCTGATCTGCCATCTTTGGAGTAACATGACACACAGGACAGCAACAGGAAGTGGTGGCTGCAACACTACAGTACCTCGCAGGAGCTGCCGGACTGGATGGATTGTACCACCACAATGTCATTCTTTCCAGATGCAGTTGGACACAGCTGGGCCAACTTTCAGTGTCACAACATTGCACCAGGCTTCCAGATGCTGACCAGCAGCTTGTGAGACTTCATATGACTGAGCAGTTGACAAAACCTCTTCGAAGGAAGGGTTCTCCAGCTGCAGGACCCATTGTTGGGATTCCTTATCTGGGATGGAGCAGATGATTGTATTGTGAACTACGGCATCTGCATATGACTCTTTGGATTTAGTTGTGACAAAATAACACTTGTGATTAATGCCACGGAGGATCATGACTCAGGCACAATAAGACTGATGGGGCTGCTTCTTGCACTGGTAAAATTCAACCCTAGTGGCCATGACATCTGTGAGGCACTGATAATAGAAAGACAACAATGAACATAAGGTGTCAAACAACAATGAGGAAGGTTCCTACAATGGGTCCAATAGTTGCAACACCTGACAAAAGGTAGGGGTAAATCCATGTCAAAAATAGTCCATTACATATCTCTGCACCTGTAATGTGGAAGGCATGAAAATGCTGCCATCGGTGGTATTTGTACACCTCCCAATCTTCTGCTGCCCTATTTAACAGCATGAACTGAGGAGGAAATGGAACTGGAGATGAATTTTTGGATAGCAATGCTGGCAAAGCCTATTGCCTGGCTGCTGTGAGGTCGTTCTGTTGCTGCACCAATGTTTGAGTCAGAGAATCCATGCTATAACAAAATACAAAAAGCAACCGTACAATGAAAAACATGTGAAGATATGACCCTACCCTTTGCCAATGTGTCCCATAAGAGAATACCACACAATGACTGACACACTAAACTTTATTAAGTCTAAAAAACAACTTATTATAAGGAGTGTCTCACAGTAACAGTCTGATGACACATATGCAAGGTAAACATGTAACTGAGTTAGAGCTGGCTGGGCCCATCTCTAAAAGCTGTTATCCAGATGGTGGAGTGTGCAGACAAGAGGCTGCATGTGCATCTATGAGTGGCAACCTCCGATTGTTGTCAAACTTGTAGCTGCATCTGCTGACTTCTGTGGCACACCTTACAACTGCGTGACAGGATATCACGTGTGGATCTATCTGGTTCACTACAAGTTCTCCTTTAAGGATAAAAAAACATACAGGTTGGGAGAGATTAGACAGAAGGGACAGGTCACACACCCCAGACTGAAAGGGGTCCATTTCTTGTTGTCCATGCAACATGTGAATCCCTGTCATCCTTGATGCTGAATGAACTGTCCCTCCTTTCTAGCCTTCACCAACCTTTCTTTCCTGAGGGAGAAACTAACCATTCAAAAAACTAGTCATAATTTGCCACCGCTTTCCCCCCCCCCCCCTCCACACACACACACACACACACACACACACACACACACACACACACACACACACACACACACACTTTTAAAAGTGTCTATTAACTGTACTTAAAACTTCACCTTCTGAAAGTAAGATTTTTTTTAAGATTCAGCTTATGTATGAAGTGGTACATTACATTGATATGCATCGTTAAATGTGCTTTTTTCTTTCAGATTACCTGTGACCTCTTTACCATGGAGTCTTATAGAGTATCTGCGAAGCGTGCAATTTTGTGCAATATGTTCTGGTGGATATTTTGAGAGCTCTATTGCATGCCGTTATATACCCAGTTTCAGAGTCTACGTTGAGGTTTTGCCAGGAAATGGACACTTACATGGTCCAGGCTTCATTATAAACTTGTGTTCAAGAAGCTGCATGCAGCCAGAGTTAAAGTTTTGTGAGGTTCTCAATCATTTCACAGCAGAACAGTATTATGATTGGATTACAGAAATGTTTTGAGCTGTACGCACTCTAAGTATGCTGACAGAGTTAAAGTTTTGTGAGGTGGTCAATGGCTGTGGCTACTCTCTTTCTAGCATATCACTGACATTAGCAGGTCTATGCACTGTTATGAGCACTTGCCATATTTTATTTTTGTAATTTTAGAGGTAGTTTTCTAGTGCCCATAAATTAAGAAAGAAAATTGTGTTCTTCACTATATAAGTTATAATTAGGAAACTAACAATTATATTACAGTGTAAAAGTATTATTAAATTACAGAAATAAAGATTATTATTCTAATAAATGAGCTTCCCAGTCTCATTCATCGTCATTAAGAAAAATGTTAGCTGTTTAAAAACAAGCCCCCCAAGTAAATCATTCCTTTCCTGTGTTCCTATTTCCCACCTATTCTCCTTTCTACTATTCATGTCATCCTGTCTTTCCAGTTTTCTGTCATAATTTTTCCATTTATCTGTAATTTACATTTAATGAAATTTCCTTAGTGCCTAATAGATGTCTATGCACCATTACCCTAATGAGGTATTTAACAGATTCTGCTTTGATAGTGAACCAGCCACTCTTGTTGGTACGTTTTTAAAAGTATTGATTTTTATTTTTTTGATGCTGCAAGCACATCATATTAGTGATGCTGGAGGTAATACCTATGACCAACAGGACTCATAATAGTCTCAAAAGAGGACGTAATAGAGTATGTGAGCTTGGTATTCACAGTGTATATGCAAACAAGAACCCAATAAATCCTTAACACACAGGGAAAAAATTGTTTAATAATGTAATAATTGTTGATAGCATTTTGTAACACAGCAGTCATACTTAATATTTTATTAAAAAGTAGTCCAAATCACAATAAAATTTAATTTTTAATTCTGGTTACTAGTTTCCATCTATGTGACCATCCTCAGTCCAAGTCTCCAGATGATGTAAGGAGGCAGAGCAAGGAACTGCTGTTAGTACTGACAATTCTGGACCAGCTCCAGGTGCCATGGGCAGACAGTGCACAGAGTCAGTATGTAGTACTGGCATACCTGCCAAGAAGTGCCCAGTTCTGGAGCAGTTCACGGCATGTAAAAGTCTGCACTATGCAGCGGGTCTATAAACTGGTTTCTCATGTCATCTGGAGTCATGATCTGAAGATGGTATTATAGACTGATAACCAGAATTAAAAATAAAAATTTATTTTGACCTGTACTGCTTTTTATTTTAAAAAAATCAAGTGAACCAATTTACGTTTAGTTAGTTACACATGTTCCACAGATCACAATAATGTGTCAACTGAAAAAACATAGACTTAACTTCATCTCTGTGGCCTCTTTTGGGGTATATGGCATCCAGGAGAACTCATCATCCACATCTGTCTTTGCTCATTTCCCTCAATTCCAACCTGAACTTGCCAACCATCCTTGCTTTCCCTTCCACCATCCTCTTCCATGTAGCTCTGGGCCTCTTTCTCTTCCTTAGTCCCTGAGGGTTCCATTCAAATGCATCCTTCCTAATTGCTCTGTCTGGCTTTCTCAGTGTGTGCCCCATCCATCTTTGCCCTTTTCTTTTTAATTACAAAAACCACAGTACATATATTTTAAAAAATAAAGTTGAAAAATATTTATGTACCTACATGCTCTCCATTGACAGGCCTTTTCTCTATACTCAACTATTTATTTCTACCCCAGAATTGCTCTACAGTATAGAAATAGTTGTCAAGGAGAAATATGTTTACTCTACATTTGGAAACACTGCTATTGTCTGTCACACATTTATTTTCATGTGTAGATTTTCAAAGAGTTTTAAAAGTTAGATTCATTAAAGGGTGTCTCAGATCATTTTTCCTTCTAATTTTATGGCAGCTAATATCACTGCTACCCTCAAATGCAGAAGAATTGTTTATAACAAATTTCAAAAGTGTATAAATGTAATGTGGGGCTGTGGTTAATATTCCCAGTTTCATAAAGAGACGTCTGCAGGAAGATGGCCAAGTGTGAATTCTAGACATAATTCTAATTACTTATTTTGTACAATGAGTACTTTTTCATAAGTGAGGAGTTACTTTAATTTATCCTGCAAGACATCAGTAAATTAAAATATTCAAAATATATTAACTTAACCAAGTTTTATATCTCCAAAGTTAGCTATTATTCTAATGTCAAAAGTAGCCACATTTAACATTTTAACAGGTCAGTTACATGGATTTTACAGTTTAAGTTTTCATCACCATACATTCCTAAGGACTTAGAAGTTTCTAGCATGTTTATTACTTCTTGTTGATGTAGTATGTTAATAGGAGATGCAATATTTTTTATAGTAGAAAACTGGATGAGCTACTTTTTTTTCAAACTTTAAAGCTAGCCCTTTTATGCAAAATCAGTCAGTAACTTTCACAAAAAAGTATTTGCTTCATCTCTAGTAATGCTCATTTGCTCTCTCTCTGCCATGCATTTCACAGTGGTTCTCAGACTACAGATGTGGGCGTAGTTTCACATCAGTGCTTGTATCATCTGCAACCAGGACTGATTTGCACCCCTTTGTAGGTATAGTCTGGATTGGAAAGAGGTGCAGGCTTTTAATTAATATATAGTACTGAGGTTTAGAAAAATAAACTGTATCTGTTTATTAGCACTTTGGGCAGGGGGGATTATATAATTATATGGCAAGGATTGCCTAGGGGTGACAGAAGATAACTGTAATAGCCCCAAAGCCATCTTAAAAGAGAATGGAAAATACAAAGGTGAAGGAAATAAGACAATAAGCTCCAGGTGGTGGAACAGAAGAGAGCGATGTTTTTCAGCCACAGCTCCAAGAGTCCTCAGTCTTACAAGTCTGGGGAACCAGCAACATGTTTGGTAAGGTGGCTTTACTGAAGGTGATTCAACATATTCTTGCAGGAAGTGGTCAATTATAGTTGGTGATGGACAAAAAAAGCAGCCTCTTTGTAAAATTTAAATAATGAAAATTACTTATGGTCTGGGGCCACCTTGTACATCTCCACTCCTCTCCCTGAAAGAGTTCACCACGCATCAATTTCACAGTCTCAATGGGGCCATAATTCTAGGCAATAACAATATTTCATTTTTATTAACAGTACAATACTTATATTGCATTTAAAAATTAAAGTCTTGGAGTGTGAATATAATTGTTATGACAATGTGCAATGACTACAGTTGTTGACACAGTACTGTGACAGTGGTGGCACTACAAATATAGTCAAAGCTGGTTTCAGAGGCAGCTTTGAGGAGTACAAGCAACTGAAACACTCGAATGACAAGGATTAGTATATAACTCAAAAATAATCAACACATGTTTACAGGTCAGTTTCTCTTTTAATATTCTCTAATAATAATGGAAATGAATGATTGACTTCTATCATTATTAGAGGAGATAACAGATGCAATGTAATTTGTGATAGAGCAGGGGCCACATGGCATTGAGAGGCCTCCTCATCAGACTGCAGACAGTTACCATTTAAAAAAAAAAAAAAAAGAATGATGATGGGCATACTGTGTGCAACATCCTTACGTGGGGCCTGGGTAACCATTAGGGTGGCACAAATTGGCTGCTGACCTGATGACAGGACAGGTCAAAGTCGCAGAACAGAATTTTGAAACACAACAGTTTGCTTTAACTTAATCATGGGGATGCAAGCATTGCAAGTAAAATTCATTTTGAGTTTGTTAGCCACACGAGTTACATCCTCTGACTAACAGTCTAACTACTTAACTGACCAAAGAAAAATTGCACAACTGAAAAGTATATTAATGTGTGTAAGGCATCATGTCAACTGCCTGATTAAATCTTTCTGAGCATCAACCAGAGTGATGTTTGAAATTAAATAGATTTAACCCAGAAGTATAAATTTACAAATACAAAACATGATAATCAAAATATCCACGGGTGTGCTGCCGGTCTATAGTGTCCAACGGGCACAATATTTCGGGGAACATACATGCCGCCATCATCAGGTGAACTGACGGACTGAGCTCCTGTGAACGTGCCCGCATGGAGATCTGTACGCTATGGCTGCTCAGAGGGAACTGGGTTCGGTTGCGGCGGCAGCCGATTTAAATACCCTCCGCCCGCGGCGCGCTCCCTCCGCCGTCCGCGCCTCGCGCCACGCTCGCGCGGTGGAACAGATTGCGACGGCGTCTGAGATGTCGTTGGTGTGATGGCTCTGTCCGCTGTGGTCGTCACACTATAGACACTATAGACCGGCAGCACACCCGTGGATATTTTGATTATCAAATACGCTGGAAGAAACTCAAGATGATGGCGACATGTATGTTCGCCGAAATATTGTGCCCGTTGGACACTATAGTCCGGCCGCACACCCGTGGATATTTTGATTATCAAATACGCCGGGAGAAACTCAAGAATCACACAAAACATGATGCTTCTCATTGCATTGATGCTTCTTATAAACAAATAATAAATAATTTACAACAAACACCAGAAGGATTATTCTTTCAACCTAATTTTACATGATCACAAAAGCTAAATCATTAAGTTCAGTTAAACTGAACAGAAAGGTCATAAAAATAACCAGTGACAATAAAAAAATATCAAATGAACAAATTAGCACATAATAAAAGACTACTGTCTGAATTCACAGAACTAAGCAGTTTGTAAAAGAAATACAAAGTAGTAGTTCTAATTCAGGAAACAACTCTAAGCCAGATTATAAAATTACACTTCATGACATTAGAAAAATAAAAGTCATAAATATCTTTTGCAATGGAACTTAGCCAAGGGATGTGGTCAGCTGGAGAGGCTGTATTTGTTTCACTACATAAATTGCATATGAAACATCATTATATAATCACACTCACTATCAGAGTAGCCAGCAGGGTTAGAATCACTGTGGGAACAGTTATTTCTTGTAAAATATGGTAGAATGCCATCATATGGGCAGCAGCTCAATCTAGTGAAATTTGTTAGTGCTACTGTGCTATCAACTAATCCAAGGACTTGAACAATTCATCGTTTTTGGTATCTGGCAGAGCTGATAAGGCAGGATGTGTCCCGAGAGAGAAATTAAATTCTGGCGTGAATAGCAGGAATGATTTGATGAGGCATTTAAAGTTTCTTTCAGCTGAGTGGACAACCAGAATTCAGCTTGCAGGATACAGCAATGAATGCTTTGAATAGAAGTCTGTTACTCAGAGTGTATGTGGAGCGAAATTCTGATGGGAACACTGGTGAAACCAGAAAGGGGTGTGGGATTATGTATAACTATCTGATTCTAATGCCACAGAAAAAAGATTGCATCAGTTTGACTATGAGCTGAGGACCAGTTTAATTTGCCATGTATGAGACAAACTGTATTCGGTATGTTCTAAGGAGAAACAGAGTCCACAAAAGATTCTGAATTGCACCAGCAGTGTCTACTCAGATGCCGGGCAATTGAAGCTGGGTTGAGTTGCACTTATTCAGTGGCAGTTGAACAGTAGGTGATTTGGTTCAGCAGAGAGTGAGATCCTATTTCTGCAGATTCCTTCAAAACAATGTGGTGGCATTCTCCGTGATGATGGCATGTGATCTGTGCTTTTGTAAAATAAGTTTTCATGTTCTGTAAACTTTGAACATAACATCATTATACCATGCAACAGTGAAAACTATGTAGCAACAATGTCTCAACATAGCAAAATAATGCAAACTATATGACAAAACCATTCACTAGTAGAGGCATATAATGAAATATAGAGGAATAAGTAAGAGAGTGAAATCAGGCTGAATAGGGCATACCAGTTAACAGAGAGAATGGAACATACAAAAGTAAAAGTAGTGGTGCATCAGTAGCACAGGTACCTGCTAGTCATGTGGAGCTCAGATGCGACCACATTAGAATGTGAGAGTGGCATGCAGTGGGCAAAAGGTGCCAGCTTTGTGTCTGGCATTGATTTACAAAGTCCAGATGTTCGTAACAGACTGGCTGTTGTCCATAGCAACAATCCAATGGAGGAGAAGTTTTGTAGAGGCAGAAGTGCTGTCAAACTAAAATGTTTTATGTGTAAAATACCTATAAGGCATAAAGGCAACTTTACAAGAATGGCAGAAATGCAACTATTAAGAAAAATATTCTAGTTATGAGGGCCTGACTGAGGCAAAA
Organism: Schistocerca piceifrons; assembly: GCF_021461385.2. Classification (NCBI taxonomy): domain Eukaryota; kingdom Metazoa; phylum Arthropoda; class Insecta; order Orthoptera; family Acrididae; genus Schistocerca; species Schistocerca piceifrons. Next base: position 10,897,366 of record NC_060149.1, read on the forward strand.
TCACAACAGAATCTTGAAAATGTCAAAACAATAGACTGGCATAGATAATAATAACTCTACCTCCCACCTATGACTTGCAATAAAATTTGTTCTCAATCCCTAGACCATGAGTTAACAAACTTTTCCTATTTTGAGAGTCTTGGTACTTGGACAGAACACCTCATTTATTTTTAAGGTTAGTAAAATTCTGAAACAATGGGAAAGACTCATTTTACTCAGTCATTAGTCCAATTCTAAATTACAACTAATAACACAAAATTCAGAATAACATTTTTAAAAAATAAAAAAAAATATTGAAAAAATGCCATTATTATTAAGCACTTATTCACTTCTTGTGGAACACCAGTGCTCCCTGACCGAGCGAGGTGGCGCAGTGGTTAGCACACTGGACTCGCATTCGGGAGGACGATGGTTCAATCCCATCTCCAGCCATCCTGATTTAGGTTTTCCGTGATTTCCCTAAATCGTTTCAGGCAAATGCCGGGATGGTTCCTTTGAAAGGGCACGGCCGATTTCCTTCCCAATCCTTCCCTAACCCGACCTTGCGCTCCATCTCTAATGACCTCGTTGTCGACGGGACGTTAAACACTAACCACCACCACCACCACCACCAGTGCTCCATGAAATACGATTTGGGAAACCCTGCCCCAGACATTAAATTGTATGGAGGCATGGTATGTAAACTATAGTGCTCAGAACTCATTGGCTGCTGTGTAATAGTTGTAGTGCACACTGCTTTTGCACCAAATGATTCTTTCTGAGTTTCAATGGATTTGCTACAGGAGACTGTATGTCTCGATCTTTACATCTGGTTAAATAATCAAAATGGACTACAGTCTTCCCATCTGGGAGCTGTAATTTGGCATTGGTAGGTGACATGAAATGCAATATTTGAAATTATCCCTCCCAGGGCCAAATAAATTTCTTAGTTATGTCTGGTTTCTGGCAGCTTGTCGTGACATTATATAATCTCCGACTTGGTATAGTGGTAACCTAGCATTCTTTCAACTATGGAGCTGTAGCCTCTACATCTACATCTACGTCCATACTCCGCAAGCCACCTGACGGTGTGTGGTGGAGGGTGCCCTGAGTACCTCTATTGGTTCTCCCTTCTATTCCAGTCTCGTATTGTTCGAGGAAAGGAGGATAGTCGGTATGCATCTGTGTGGGCTCTAAACTCTCTGATTTTATCCTCATGGTCTCTTCGTGAGATACACATAGGAGGGAGCAATATACTGCTTGACTCCTCGGTGAAGGTATGTTCTTGAAACTTCAACAAAAGCCCGTACCAAGCTACTGAGCGTCTCTCCTGCAGAGTCTTCCACTGGAGTTTATCTATCATCTCCATAACGCTTTTGCAATTACTAAATGATCCTGTAACGAAGCGCACTGCTCTCCGTTGAATCCTCTCTATCTCTTCTATCAACCCTATCTGGTACGGATCCCACACTGCTGAGCAGTATTCAAGCAGTGGGCGAACAAGTGTACTGTAACCTACTTCCTTAGGATTTGTCCAATGAATCTCAGTCTGGCATCTGCTTTACTGATAGTTAATTTTATATGATCATTCCATTTTAAATCACTCCTAACGCATACGCCCAGATAATTTATGGAATTAACTGCTTCTAGTTGCTGACCTGCTATATTGTAGCTAAATGATAAGGGATCTTTCTTTCTATGTATTCGCAGCACATTACACTTGTCTAGATTGAGATTCAATTGCCATTCCCTGCACCATGCATCAATTCGCTGCAGATCCTCCTGCATTTCAGTACAATTTTCCATTGTTACAACCTCTCGATATACCACAGCATCATCAGCAAAAAGCCTCAGTGAACTTCCGATGTCATCCACAAGGTCATTTATGTATATTGTGAATAGCAACGGTCCTACGACACTCCCCTGCGGCACACCTGAAATCAATCTTACTTCGGAAGACTTCTCTCCATTGAGAATGACATGCTGTGTTCTGTTATCTAGGAACTCTTCAATCCAATCACACAATTGGTCTGATAATCCATATGCTCTAACTTTGTTCATTAAACAACTGTGGGGAACTGTATCGAATGCCTTGCAGAAGTCAAGAAACACGGCATCTACCCGGGAACCCGTGTCTATGGCCCTCTGAGTCTTGTGGACGAATAGCGCGAGCTGGATTTCACACGATCGTCTTTTTCGCAACCCATGCTGATTCCTACAGAGTAGATTTCTAGTCTCCATAAAAGTCATTATACTCTAACATACCACGTGTTCCAGAATTCTACAACTGATCGATGTTAGAGATATTGGTCTATAGTTCTGCACATCTGTTCGATGTCCCTTCCTGAAAACGGTATGACCTGTGCCCTTTTCCAATCCTTTGGAATGCTACGCTCTTCTAGAGAGCTACGGTACACCGCTGCAAGAAGGGGGACAAGTTCCTTCGCGTACTCTGTGTAAAATCGAACTGGTATCCCATCAGGTACAGCGGCCTTTCCTCTTTTGAGCGATTTTAATTGTATTTAGTATTTCAGCCTTTAGTCTGTCATCCTCTGTTTCAGTACCATTTTGGTCACAGAGTGTCTGAACATTTTGTTTTGATCCACCTATCGCTTTGACATAAGACCAAAATTTCTTAGTATTTTCTGCCAAGTCAGTACATAGAACTTTACTTTCGAATTCATTGAATGCCTCTCGCATAGCCCTCCTCACACTACATTTCGCTTCGCGTGATTTTTGTTTGTCTGCAAGGCTTTGGCTATGTTTATGTTTGCTGTGAAGTTCCCTTTGCTTCTGCAGCAGTTTTCTAAGTTGGTTGTTGTACCACGGTGGCTCTTTTCCGTTTCTTACAATCTTGCTTGGCACATACTCATCTAACATGTATTGTACGATGATTTGAACTTTGTCCACTGATCCTCAACACTATCTGTACTTGAGACAAAACTTTTGTGTTGAGCCATCAGGTACTCTGAAATCTGCTTTTTGTCACTTTTGCTAAACAGAAAAATCTTCCTACCTTTTTTAATATTTCTATTTATAGCTGAAGTCATTGCTGCAGTAACCGCTTTATGATCACTGATTCCCTGTTCTGCGTTAACTGTTTCAAATAGTTCGGGTCTGTTTGTCACCAGAAGGTCTAATATGTTATCACCTTGAGTTGGTTCTCTGTTTAACTGCTCAAGGTAGTTTTCAGATAAAGCACTTAAAAAAATTTCACTGGATTCTTTGTCCCTGCCACCCGTCATGAACGTTTGAGTCTCCCAGTCTATATGCTGCAAATTAAAATCTCCACCCAGAACTATAACATGGTGGGGAAATCTACTCGAAATATTTTCCAAATTATCCTTCAGGTGCTCAGCCACAACAGCTGCTGAGCCAGGGGGCCTATAGAGACATCCAATTATCATGTCTGAGCCTGCTTTAACCGTGACCTTCACCCAAATTATTTCACATTTCAGATCTCCGTCAATTTCCTTCGATACTATTGCACTTCTTATCGCTATAAACACACCTCCCCCTTCACTGTCCAGCCTGTCTCTGCAGTATACATTCCAATCTGAGTTTAGAATTTTGTTACTCTTTACATCTGGTTTCAGCCAACTTTCTGTCCCTAGTACTATATGGGCATTGTGACCGTTTATTAATGAGAGCAGCTCTGGGACCTTTCTATAGACACGCCTGCAGTTTACTATTAGCAGATTAACATTGTTATTCCCTGTTGCATTTTGCCTACACCTACCTTGCCGCATCTCAGGAGGTGTCTTGTCGGGCCTAGGGAGGGAATTCTCTAACCTAAGAAACCCACATGTGCACTCCACACGTTCTCCGCTATCCTTCTAGCCGCTTCCTGTGTCTAGTGCATGCCTGACCTATTCAGGGGGACCCTACATTTCTCCATGTCACAGCTGCATCATTTTGCTGAACTCTCTTCCAAATAAACTTTAATCATTTAGCCAGAAGCTTCATTTCACTAGACTTAATTACAGTTGACGACTTCCTTATCTCAAATTGCAAATTGGGGAGGGGGGGCTCATTTTGCAACTGTAAACAACTTCAAAGGGACTCAACCTTGGTGCTTCATGTATCCTGGCATTGTACAAATAAATCACAAATGTGAATAGTCTGTCCCAGTCTGAGTGTGAGCTATTCACATAATAAGACAACATTTTAACAAATGTTTTATGAATGCCTTCAACCCTGCCATTACTCTTAGGATGAAATGGCGTTGTTCTCGCTTTCTTTATTTTCCATAGCTGACATACCTTTACCATAAGACTGGACATAAAGTTTGTCCCTTGGTCTGTTTTTAATAGTCTCTGGACTTCCAAATGGTTGTCTCAGCAGTCATGTCTTTAACAGCTGCCATAATACTGAAAACGTAAATACATGCGATAAAAATGAGATTTCATATAGTATTAAGCATAGGAAGTTTCGAGAAGATGATGAGAGGACTGATGTGTAAACAGTGCAACTTCTGCCTACATGAAAAGGGTACAGGGGTTAACATTAAATATGTGGGTGAAACTATGACCTGGCAATGAGCTTTTTTTATCGTGGAAACTGGACATCAGTACAACTTAGATTTAGAACTGATAAGTGAAATAATTAAAGATCTTCAAAAACAGTTGCAGCCTCAAAAACAAGTACATGATCAAAACAATGAGTTCTCATTGGGTATTTGTGTGAGCAATGATCAGTTGGTGTCATCAGGTTTGGATGAAATGAACTATAAAAATTATGAGTCTGATTTTGTGTTTCCTAAAAAATATAGCACATTCAGATCCCAGGAACAAGACAATATTCTACTTTCTAATGAATCTGAAGTGCTAAACTTAGTTGAAAACGGCAAAAACTGTGAAAGTACAGTTCCTCAGAAACTTTTCACTACTGCTAGAGAAAGTATGTCACAATAATTCAAAAAATTTAATAATATTTAGTGTTCTCAACATTGATTTCCTTGAAGAATCTGCTCAAAAGTCGCAATTAGTAAATTCAATGAGGTCATTCAACTTAAATATGAAAGTTTAATGTCCAACAAGATTAAACAGCTATCTTGATTAGGTCTGCTACTAACACTGATTGCACTGTAAAATTATAGATGTTGGTTTTTCAGATCACAGTGCACTAAAAAAGCAGTCCATCTTCAGGCCACGAGTGGCCTAACAGGACCATCCAACTGCCATGTCATCCTCCATGGAGGATGCGGACAGGAGGGCCGTGGGGTCAGCACACCACTCTCCCGGTCGTTATGATGGTATTCTTGACCAAAGCCGCTACTATTCGGTTGAGTAGCTCCTCAATTGGCATCACAAGGCTGAGTGCACCGCACACTGCACTAACAATACATTTTAATCCACCACTCAATGTACTCCCAACAGGAAAAACAGTTATTAAGTGTAGAAGTTATAGTGACAGTAACATAAATAACTTTGTACTTGGCTTAAAGAAAGAAGACTGGCAAACCGTATTTACTTCTTCAACTACAAATGAAAAATATGACAATTTTTTGCAGATTTTTGAATATTACTTTAATACTACACGCCGGAAGCGGCTACAAGGGTAGCGGAGTACGTGTGGAGTGCACATGTGGGTTTTTTAGGTTAGAGAATTCCCTCCCTAGGCCCGACAAGACGCCTCCTCAGGAGCGGCAAGGTAGGAGTAGGCAAAATGCAACAGGGAATAACAATATTAATCTGCTAATAGTCAACTGCAGGAGCGTCTATAGAAAGGTCCCAGAACTGCTCTCATTAATTAACGATCACAACGCCCATATAGCACTAGGGACAGGAAGTTGGCTGAAATCAGACGTAAACAGTAATGAAATCTTAAACTCAGATTGGAATGTATACTGCAGAGACAGGCTGGACAGTGAAGGGGGAGGCGTGTTTGTAGCGATAAGAAGTGCAATAGTGTCGAAGGAAATTGACGGAGATCCGAAATGTGAAATAATTTGCGTGAAGGTCACTGTTAAAGCAGGCTCAGACATGGTAATTGGATGTATCTATAGGCCCCCTGGCTCAGCAGCTGTTGCGGCTGAGCATCTGAAGGATAATTTGGAAAATATTTCGAGTAGGTTTCCCCACCATGTAATAGTTCTGGGTGGAGATTTTAATTTGTCGGATGTAGACAGGGAGACTTAAACGTTCATGACGGGTGGCAGGGACAAAGAATCCAGTGAAATTTTTTTAAGTGCTATATCTGAAAACTACCTTGAGCAGTTAAACAGAGAACTGACTCGTGGCGATAACATATTAGACCTTCTGGTAACAAACAGACCCAAACTATTTGAAACAGTTAACGCAGAACAGGGAATCAGTGATCATAAAGCGGTTACTGCAGCGATGATTTCAGCCGTAAATAGAAATATTAAAAAAGGTAGGAAGATTTTTCTGTTTAGCAAAAGTAACAAAAAGCAGATTACAGAGTACCTGATGGCTCAATACAAAGGTTTTCTCTCAAGTACGGATAGTGTTGAGGATCAGTTGACAAAGTTTAAAACCATCATACAATATGCGTTAGATGAGTATGTGCCAACCAAGATAGTAAGAGATGGAAAAGAGCCACTGTGGTACAACAACCGAGTTAGGAAACTGCTGCAGAAGCAACGGGAACTTCACAGCAAACATAAACATAGCGAAAGCCTTGCAGACAAACAAAAATTACGTGAAGCGAAATGTAGTGTGAGGAGGGCTACGCAAGAGGTGATCAATGAATTTGAAAGTAATGTTCTATGTACTGACTTGGCATAAAATCCTAAGAAATTTTGGTCTTATGTCAAAGCGGTTGGTGGATCAAAACAAAATGTCCAGACACTCTGTGACCAAAATGGTACTGAAACAGAGGATGACAGACTAAAGGCCGAAATACTAAATGTCTTTTTCCATAGCTGTTTCACAGAGGAAGACTGCACTGTAGTTCCTTCTCTAGATTGTCGCACAGATGACAAAATGGTAGATATCGAAATAGACGACAGAGGGATAGAGAAACAATTAAAATCGCTCAAAAGAGGAAAGGCCGCTGTATCTGATGGGATACCAGTTCGATTTTACACAGAGTACGCGAAGGAACTTGCCCCCCTTCTTGCAGCGGTGTACCATAGGTCTCTAGAAGAGCATAGCGTTCCAAAGGATTGGAAAAGGGCACAGGTCATACCCGTTTTCAAGAAGGGACGTCCAACAGATGTGCAGAACTATAGACCTATATCTGTAACATCGTTCAGTTGTAGAATTTTGGAACACACAGTATGTTAGAGTAAAATGACTTTTATGGAGACTAAAAATCTACTCTATAGGAATCAGCATCGTGTGAAACCCAGCTCGCGCTATTCGTCCACAAGACTCAGAGGGCCATAGACACGGGTTCCCAGGTAGATGCCGTGTTTCTTGACTTCTGCAAGGCATTCGATACAGTTCCCCACAGTCATTTTATGAACAAAGTAAGAGCATATGGACTATCAGACCAATTGTGTGATTGGATTGAAGAGTTCCTAGATAACAGAACGCAGCATGTCATTCTCAATGGAGAGAAGTCTTCCGAAGTAAGATTGATTTCAGGTGTGCCGCAGGGGAGTGTCGTAGGACCGTTGCTATTCACAATATACATAAATGACCTTGTGGATGACATCGGAAGTTCACTGAGGCTTTTTGCTGATGATGCTGTGGTATATCGAGAGGTTGTAACAATGGAAAATTGTACTGAAATGCAGGAGGATCTGCAGCGAATTGATGCATGGTGCAGGGAATGGCAATTGAATCTCAATCTAGACAAGTGTAATGTGCTGCGAATACATAGAAAGAAAGATCCCTTATCATTTAGCTACAATATAGCAGGTCAGCAACTAGAAGCAGTTAATTCCATAAATTATCTGGGCGTATGCGTTAGGAGTGATTTAAAATGGAATGATCATATAAAATTAACTATCAGTAAAGCAGATGCCAGACTGAGATTCATTGGACAAATCCTAAGGAAGTAGGTTACAGTACGCTTGTTCGCCCACTGCTTGAATACTGCTCAGCAGTGTGGGATCCGTACCAGAAAGGGTTGATAGAAGAGATAGAGTGGATCCAACGGGAGAGCAGCGCGCTTTGTTACAGGATCATTTAGTAATCACGAAAGTGTTACGGAGATGATAGATAAACTCCAGTGGAAGACTGTGCAGGAGAGATGCTCAGTAGCTCAGTACGGGCTTTTGTTAAAGTTTAGAGAACATACCTTCACCGAAGATTCAAGCAGTATATTGCTCCCTCCTACGTATATCGCGTGAAGAGACCATGAGGATAAAATCAGAGAGATTAGAGCCCACGCAGATGCATACCGACAATCCGTCTTTCCACGAACGATACAAGACTGGAATAGAAGGGAGAACCAATAGAGGTACTCAGGGTACCCTCCACCACACACCGTCAGGTGGCTTGCAGAGTATGGTTGTAGATGTAGATGTAGAATAGCCATTTCCCTGAGAAAACAAAAACTGTCACTTAGAAAATACAGAATGCTTGGGTCACAAAAGGTATTAAAACTTCACCCGAAAAGATGAGGCTGCTGCACAGACTTAGCAAACTGGACAGCAGCAAATCCAAAGAGTTCAAGGTATACTATAAAAATTAAAAAACCACATACAGGAGAGTTATCAAATGGACTAAAAAAGCCCATAATGATAAAACAATTAGGTGCTCTTCCAACAAATGTAAGATCGTCTGGGGTATAGTAAATGAACAGACTAGTAGAAAGTTAGATTAGATTAGTACTTGTTCCATAGATAATGAAGACGACACTTCGTAATGATGTGGAATGTGTCAGGTTAATAAAAGGTATCTACACAAGATATTACATTACACAAAATAATACGTGACACTTAATATGTGTGTGTGTGTGGGGGGGGGGGGGGGGGGGGGGGGGGGACGGGGGGGGGGGGGTAGAGGGGGGTTGGGGAAATTGTCCACTTACGATATCCAAAAATTCATATAATGAGTAGAAGGAGTTGCCATTAAGAAATTGTTTTAATTTCCTTCTAAATGCTTTATGGCTATTTGTCAGACTTTTGATGCTATTAGGTAAGTGACCAAAGATTTTTGTGGCAGCATAATTTACCCCCTTCTGAGGCAAAGTAAGATTTAACCTTCAGTAGTGAAGATCATCCTTTCTCCTAGTGTTGTAGCCATGTACACTGCTATTACTTTTGAATTCGTTTCGATTGTTAATAACAAATTTTATAAGTGAATATGTATATTGTGAGGCTACAGTGAAGATCTCTAGCTCTTTAAATAAGTGTCTGCAGGATGATCTTGGATGAGATCTAGCAATTATTCTGATTACACGCTTTTGTGCAATGAACACTCTTTTGCTCAATGATAAGTTACCCCAGAGTATGACGCCATACAAAAGCAGAGAATGAAAATAGGCATGGTAGGCTAATTTACTGAGATGTATATCGCCAAAATTTGCAATGACCATAATAGCATAAGTAGCTGAAATCAAACGTTTCAGCAGATCTTCAGTGTGTTTTTTCCAGTTCAACCCCTCATCAATGCATACACCTAGAAATTTTGAATATTCTACCTTAGCTACCGATTTCTAATCAAAGTCTATATTTAATAACAGTGTCATTCCATTTACTGTTTGGAACTGTATGTGCTGCATTTTGTCAAAGTTTAATGAAAGCCCATTTGCAGAGAACCACTTAATGATTTTCTGAAAAACATTGTTTACAATTTCACCAGTTAATCCTTGTCTGTTGGGTGTGGTAGTTATACTTGTAAGGATAGAGGATAAAATCACACTAAATATAGAAGGACAAAAGACTGAAAATGCCAATGAAACTGCCAATAAATTCAACAGCTATTCTTCAACAATTTCCACAAATCTCCTAACCAACTCTTCAAATGCTCACATCCCCTGTGTCGACACCCTCGTCTAAATCCTTGTCATTGCGCGACAGCACCGTACCCTGTTCAACAACATCCGCTCCCTTCCCACCAACAAGAACCTCTTCCTGCACACCCTTGCCACCCACTGCATGGATGCCTTCCTCCTAAATGAAACCTTCCTCCAACCCCACCACATCATCCACACTTCGCCCTACCTCCTTCACCGCTCCGATAATCCCCTTCCGATTGCGCGTGGTGGAGTTGCCATTGGTCACCACCGCAGATCCCGGTTCGGCTCCAACCACTCCTTCGCGACCCCACCGAACACCTGATCCTCAGTCTCTTCTTCCCCGGCCTTACTGTCACCTACGCCACCGTCTATGTCCGGCCTAACGCCCCTATTCCTTTCGACTTCCTCTCCCACATTGACTGTACCTTCTCCTCCTATGTGATCGCTGCCGACCTCAACATCCATAGTCGTTCCGCCACCCAGTTACGGCAGTGGCATCGATTCCTCTCCTGCCTTCAAGGCGACCTCGTCCCCGTTCCCCAGCACACCCGTCCTGAATCCAACTCCATTCCGCTAACCTCCTTCGCCGCATAACGGTGGATGTCCTGGAGCCCATTGGTAGCGACCATCTCCCTCCTCCTCAACGTTTCAGACGTTCGTCGCCCCCGCCCCGACCGTCGTAATGACCCTCCCCCGAAGTACGTCCATGATTATTCCCGTGCCTACCGGGATACCCTCTCCACCCAGGTCGATAGCCACCCCTTCACCTACCACCACCCTGATGTCGTTACCCTTGCTGCCTCCTTTCTCCAGCAGACCTTGTCTGAGGCCGTGGAGGCCCACGTCCCTACTGTCACCGTCCAACCCCACCATCGTACCTCACCCCCACAGGCCGTCCTCCTCCTCCGTGAATCCCGCCGTCTCTATCGTGCCTTCCTCCACACGCTTGACCCGGACACACTATGATGCCACCGGCAACTCCAGCGACACATCCGAAACTTGCTCGCAGCTATGAAATGCTGGGACTGATGACAGACATGCACCCAATTAAATGCTACCCTACCTGTAAACTCGTCCAAGTTCTGGTCAGCCTTCCATCGCCTTACCGGAACTCAACCCTCCCCCTACTATCCTCTTCTCCATGATGATCACCCCTTCCCTGACACCCTTAGTAAGGCCAATCACTTTGCCTCCTACCTCTCCAATGTTTTTTCCATCCCTGACGATCCCCAGTTTGATTACTCCCTCTTCCTGGATGTCCGCGATCGAACTGACACCTCTGTACCTCCCCTCGCACCTGGTTTCCAGTACTTGGACAACATTGCACACACGGAACTCAATGCCCCTATCACTACACAGGATCTCATTGCTACACTCCGCACTAGACGCAACACCGCTCCTGGTCACGATCGTGTCACCTACCGTCACCTTCGTGAAGCTCTTGTCTCTTTCCTGTCCACCCTGGCCAGGCTCTACAAAGTAGTCCTGTCCACTGGCTACTACACCAACCTGTGGAAAACCTCCCATATCTCGATGTTCCTTAAGCCCGGTAAATCACCATCTGCCGTCTCCTCCTACCGTCCCATCAGCCTTACCTCAGTCTTCAGCAAGGTCCTGGAATCCATCCTCACCCACCAGCATCTCCGCCAGCACTGCCTCCTTCCCGTTACCCAGTGTGGCTTTTGGCCGTCCATCTCTACCGATGACCTTCTCCTTCACCCCACTCATCTCCTTTCCGAACAGCTTAATTCCTGTTGCTCCGCAATCTTCCTCTCCCTGGACCTCGAACGTGCCTGTGACCGCGTATGGCATTCCAGTCTCCACTTCAAATTCCAAACCTTCGCCCTTCCCATTAACTACGTCTGTCTGATCGGCTCTTTTCTCTCCCACCATCCTTCCCACGTCACCATCCATAACACGGATTCCTACACCTTTTTTCCCTCCACCGGTGTGCCCCAAGGCTCCGTCCTCTCCCCCCTTCTGTACCTTTTGTATACGGCAGACATGCCGCTGCCGTCACCCCCATCCACCATCTCCAGTTTGTCGATGACACCGCCACCTTGCCATTGCCCCCACCCTGCAGCGTTCCCAACACCTTCTCCAATCCCATCTTGACCGGTTCACCACTTGGTGCAACCAGTGGTTGCTCAAGTTCAATCCCTCCAAAACTCAGGCGATCATTGTAGGTAAAACCACCCCTTCCTTCCACCTCCTCGATTTCTATCTAACCATCTATGGCCGTCCTATCGCCCTCACCCCCATCCTTAAGTACCTTGGCGTCACCCTCGACCGTCTCCTCTCCTGGACCCCCCATCTCTGGACAATCCAAGCCAAGGCACGCTCCCGACTCAATCTCCTCAAGCTCCTTTCTGGCCGTACGTGGGGTCTGGACCCCTCCACCATACTCCACACCTATAAATCCCTCATCCGCCCTATCCTGTCTTACGCCCATCCGGCCTGGATCTCCGCCCCCCCCCCTACCTTTTATAAATCCCTTCAGATCCTTGAACGTCATGCTCTCCGCCTTGCATATCGCATCCATCTCCCCTACCCCACGCGGATCCTGTACGACCTAATTCCGTTCCCCCACCTCCTCCTTTTCCTCGAACGGATACGGATCCTTTACACCTCCCGTAAACTCGATCCTCCTCACCCACTTGTCTCACCCATCCTCTCCCACCCCGCCCACTGCCGCGCCTGTATTCCCACGTCCCACCCGGTCTCCATCACTCCACCCTCCTTACCCTCTCCCAAGGTGGCTTCCAACAGCTCCCCCTCCCTGATGATGCCCTCCTCCCCTCCATCTACCCCTCCTATCAACTTTGATCCCCCCTCCCACTTCCTGTGTTTTTTCCTTTGGGCACCCTCCCTCCCTTCTCTCTCCTTTCCCCACATCCCCCTTCCTCCACCCCTCTTGCCACAAGCTTCCCCTCCCCCTTCCTCCCTTCCTTCCTCCCCCTATCTCCCCTGCCCTTGGCATCTCTGCTCTCCCCTCTCCCTCTCCCACCTCCCTCCTCCTCTCTTGGCAGGTCCCCAGACTCGTACACGCTCAGTGGACATTCGCGCACCGGAGATCATCGCCATCTGTGTCTCGTGTGTGTGCCTTCGTGTTTGTGTTTATTGTTCTTTCGCCATCACGCCACCACCGTTCACCTGTGCCGTCGCAGTCGTCCGTGTTTTGTGCGCCGTGTCAACAGGTTTTAGTGTTTTTTCTTGTCCAGCATGAACGGCTTCGTGTATATTGTTTTCCATGTCTACTGTTTTTTTACCCGCCATTTTTATTGTGTCATCTGTACCTCCATTATGTTTTATATTGTATCACTCGCGGCTGAAGAGCAGCGTATTATGCTGCTGACAGCCCACCTTTGTACAAGGTGTTCAAAATAAGAATAAAGAAAAAAAAAAGCAGTGCCTAGCACTCCCCAGGGCCCCCTTTCTCCTCTCCCCTCCTTGTCCCAGAGCGGATTTTCCTCCTTTCCCCCCCCCCCCCCCCCTCCCCTGAGACCCTGCACCCTATCCTTGCCTCTTTCCTTCCCACATCGCTCCCTACCTGGCCCTCTTCAGCGCCCGCCCCCCTGCCCATCTCCCCCGTCTCTTCCCCTCCCTCCCTCCCTCCCACCCTCCCTTCTTCCGGTCACTCTCCTCTCCTTGCGCCTGGCAGATCCTCCGTTTTGATCATCATCAGTATGCCACGTCAGTGTTGTGTTTAGTGCTGTTTCTCCTGTGCGTCAAGAGGTGTGATTTTAATTGTGTACTGCCTTGAGGTCCACTGTCAGTGTTTGTTATATGCTACTCCATCCGTCGATACTTTTTATGCTCCGGTCATACTGTGCCTCGTGTTCTTTTAATTGTCGTAGTGTGTGGCTTTTTGTGTGCGCTACTTTTTTACAGTTTTTATCTCCATTTTACAGTCGCCTTTTTTTGTCTATTGCCTTCCCCATTTTTTATATCTATGTTCACAATATTCTCTCCTTTGTATATTTTTCAATGCCTTCTATTGTTTGTTCTATGTCTTTCGGCTGAAGAGCAGCGCATATGCTGCTGCCAGCCCGCCTCGATGGGGAATTGAAATACAATATAGAAAAAAAATGTGCCTAGCGGTATAAGGCGCTTAGGGACTGATGACCTTAGCAGTCCCATAAGATTTCACACGCATTTGAATATTTGAGAGGCTTGCAGTGATTAGAGTTGTTAGCAGCAGACACAGTGGCTGCGCCAAAGACTGAGACGGCGTAGAGTTTTACAATTATTTATTGAAAATTCTTTACAATTTCTCCCTCGTCGTCGCTCCCCAGCCCTGCGGATCCCTCCGCCTGGCTGCTGCTGTGTAGATTCTCCGACAATGCGCGCAACGCACGCCGCTGATCGCAGTCGGGATCCTCAGGCCACCAGTGCTCCACTGAAGCCAGGACGCCCTGTGGTTGAGATAAACTCGTCGCTGCTCGGCGTCCCAGTACGGCACGCCCACGGAGCCGCGTCGCCGTGAGGTCAGCTGCCGACGCCTGCTGCACCGGCGGCTGGGAAGCCGTCAGTCACGATGTCCGCGAGATCCCGTCATGGACGGACCACGGGCCGTGGGGCCGTTCCACATATTGCTCTATATCTCTTGAAAAAACTAAAATGTCATCCATGCATTTTTCGGTTTCAACCCGCGAAGGACTCCGTCCAACAACCTCTGAAATGTTGCTGGAGCGTTTTTTAGTCCAAACGGCATTCTTGTTTACTCGAAGTGACCACAATGCGTCGTAAATGCTGTTTTTGGCCTGTCCTCCGAACATACTTCAATCTGGTGATAACCGCTTCCCAGATCCATTGTGGAGAAAAATTTACACTGCCCTAGGTTGTCTAACGTTTCTGTGATATTTGGAATCGGATATACGTCCACCAATGTCCGTTCATTCAAATGTCTGTAATCTCAACGAAAGCGAAATTTTTTTCGGCCCGTCCGGTGTCTTCTTCGGAACTAGGACCATGCTACTAGACCAAGGACTATTACTGTGCTGGATTATCCCATCTTCCAGTTTTTGGTCCATTAATTGCTCTACTACTGGTTGTAATTGTTTCGGTAGTCTGTATGGCTTACAATACACCAGAGCGTGATTCCCTGTAGGAATACGATGTAATCGATATAGCAGGTAACGTACCCTGTGCTTCAAAGAATGCTTTATACTTTAGTAATAACGCTTCCATACCCGAACGATCATTTCCTCTCAAATGATTTACCTTGTCACGAAGTGCAGACGTGCTGACGGTTTGCTTTACATCATAGTCTAGCCTCGAACTATCGATGTCATCTTCATCCATTAACTTTATTGTGGGTATTACTAATCCCTTCGGCAGATCGACATCATCCCGCCCGAAGTTATCTAAACTCACCGGAACCATAAACTGCCCGTTTATGTCCGTTACCCGTGATACACTCCTACGAATAAAGCAATGCTTTTCGTCTAAAACCTCATTACTCGGTAGTGGCTCAACTAAGAATAACCCCTGCTGTGGCACATCGACATCCACCGGTACCCAGATCAACTTCCCTGTACCTGTTTCGCCGGCCGCGGTGGTCTAGCGGTTCAGGCGCTCAGTCCGGAACCGCGCGACTACTACAGTCGCAGGTTCGAATCCTGCCTCGGGCATGGATGTGTGTGATGTCCTTAGGTTATTTAGGTTTAAGTAGTTCTAAGTTCTAGGGGACTGATGACCACAGCAGTTGAGTCCCATAGTGCTCAGAGCCAGCCAGCCTTGCGGATCCCTCCGCCTGGCTGCTGCTGTGTAGATTCTCTGACAATGCGCGCAACGCACGCCGCTGATCGCACTCGGGAGCCTCAGGCCACAAGTGCTCCGCTGAAGCCAGGATGCCCCGTGGTTGAGATGAACTCGTCGCTGCTCGGCGCCCCAGTACGGACACGCCCACGGATCCTGCTGCACCGGCGGCTGGGAAGCCGTCAATCACGATGTCCGCGAGGTCCCGTCATGGACGGACCACACGCCGTGAGGCTGACTTGCCGTTGAGGTCCGGGCGTCGTCCCCGGCGGCGCCTCTGACCAAGGCCGCGCTGCGGCCGGTCCTGCTGGAAGTTGTCGCTGTAGTTGGTTGGTTGGTTTATGGGTTTAAGGGACCAGACAGCAACGGTCATCGCTCCCTGTCGCTGTAGTTAGTCAGCCATAGTGCCGACCGAATTCGGGCCGACCTCCGGAGCTGAAGTTGACATCTGGCGGCGAACGGATGACTCCTGCGAGCTGGAACAGATTTCCGGAATCGTCACCCACGAAGATTGAACATTCGGACACGAACCACGTCCGTGCTCAGACCCGAACTGCTTCCTAATGGCTTCTGTCTGTTGCTGCCTGCGCTCCACTATTTATATCCGGCAGGAGGACGTTTTTTACCCTCGGTGGTAGCTTTATGTTAATACTCCTACAGTATATTGCAGCGTAATTTAGTGTGTTGGCCTCACTTCTCCTTACTCAGCACTCTCCAGGCTTCACTCGACGCCCGGTCTGTGTGATTCCTCGCGTCAGCCTGTTGGTAGACTGTCGCTGCCAGCAAGGCTATCTGTGCGTGGTTACTTCGCAACGCCTCGGTCGCTGGCGTGCCTCTGTTTTGCCACTCTCCACTGTGTGAAGGAACGCTCACTACATGTGCCAGCAACGTAGTAAAACATTGTCAGATACGGCAAGGTAGGCA
Organism: Schistocerca piceifrons; assembly: GCF_021461385.2. Lineage (NCBI taxonomy): Eukaryota > Metazoa > Arthropoda > Insecta > Orthoptera > Acrididae > Schistocerca > Schistocerca piceifrons. The sequence goes on from NC_060149.1 coordinate 10,913,905, forward strand.
TTGGGCAGAAAGTCATTTTGCCAGTTAGACAGTTTAGCTGGTTCTCTATATTTTGCTTTATCCGCTACTGGCCATTAAAATTGCTATACCAAGAAGAAATGCAGATGATAAACGGGTATTCATTGGACAGAAGTATTATACTAGAACTGACGTGTGATTATATTTTCACACAATTTGGGTGCATAGAACCGGAGAAATCAGTACCTAGAACAACAACCTCTGGCCGTAATAGCGGCCTTGATACGCCTGGGCATTGAGTCAAACAGAGCTTGATTGGCGTGTAGAGGTAAAGCTGCCCATGCAGCTTCAACACGATACCACAGTTCATCAATAGTAGTGACTGGTGTATTGTGACGAGCCAGTTGCTCGGCCACCATTGACCAGACGTTTTCAATTGGTGAGAGATCTGGAGAATGTGCTGGCCAGGGCAGCAGTCGAACACTTTCTGTATCCAGAAAGGCCCGTACAGGACCTGCAACATGCGGTGGTGCATTATCCTCCAGAAATGTAGGGTTTCGCAGGGATCGAATGAAGGGTAGAGCCACGGGTCGTAACACATCTGAAATGTAACGTCCACTGTTCAAAGTGTCATCAATCCGAAGAAGAGGTGACCGAGACATGTAACCAATGGCACCCCATACCATCATGCTAGGTGATACACCAGTATGGCGATGACGAATACACGCTTCCAATGTGCGTTCACCGTGATGTCGCCAAACAGAGATGCAACCATCATGATGCTGTAAACAGAACCTGGATTCATTCGAAAAAATGACGTTTTGCCATTCGTGCACCCAGGTTTGTCGTTGAGTACACCATCACAGGCGCTCCTGTCTGTGATACAGTGTCAAGGGTAACCACAGCCATGGTGTCCGAGCTGATAGTCCATGCTGCTGCAAACGTCGGCGATCTGTTAGTGCAGATAGTTGTTGTCTTGCAACCGTCCCCATCTGTTGACTCAGGGATCGAGACGTGGCTGCACGATCCATTACAGCCATGCGGATAAGATGCCTGTCATCTCGACTCCTAGTGATGCGAGGCCGTTGGCATCCGGCACGGCGTTCCGTATTACCCTCCTGAACCCACCGATTCCATATTTGGCTAACAGTCATTGGATCTTCACCAACACGAGCAGCAATGTCGGGCTACGGTAAACCGCAATCGCGATAGGCTACAATCCGACCTTTATCAAATTCAGAAACGTGATGGTACGCATTTCTCCTCCTTACACGAGGCATCACAACAACGTTTCACCAGGCAACACCTGCCAACTGCTGTTTGTGTATGAGAAATCGGTTGGAAACTTTCCTCATGTCAGCACGTTGTAGGTGTCGCCACCGGCGCCAACCTTGTGTGAATGCTCTGAAATGCTAATCATTTGCATATCACAGCAGGTTCTTCCTGTTGGTTAAATTTCGAGTCTGCAGCACGTCATCTTCGCGGTGTAGCAACTTTAATGGCCAGTAGTGTAAATTTCAAGCACCTCTAACAAATTAAGAGCACGGCCTGTTTTCACTCTGTGAAGTACACGCATACAATTCTCAATGCTCCCTATGGAACGACCAGTATCAGATAAATGCTGTCCCAAAGCCGTTTTGTTTTTTGGCTGTGAGTGTTCTTTACGGCTGGGCGCACACTGATCCAGCATTTCACCTAAAGCAAGTGTTGCGAAACAAAATGTTTTGCTGTGTACGAGCGCTCCATGTATTTCAATCAGAGCCCGCACACCGATCAAGCAAACGTTGCGAGGCGTTTCGCAACTGTGGTGTGGTTACTGTAAGACCTTTGGTACACACACCATCAGATTATTTGACTTGTGACTCTGACGAAGTAGGCGAGTGTCAGCAATATGTCTTGTGGTCTTATTGTGGCGAGTTTATCTTCTGCCATTAGGTCAGACGATAGAAATGCCACTTGCACACTTAAGAGTAGGAGATTGACAGTGACCAACTTTAAATAGAACTTGATTAATTTTCACACACATTTATTAAAATAATAAAAAGCATAGACATTATGCAACTTGATTCTGTATGCTGTTTACAATTGACAATCTGAAGTTCCTTTGGTCTTGGTACGTTAATCTTATTCTTACATATCTCTAATACTTGACAAAGTGTCTATACATTTCTCTTCGTGGCTATGTACAGGAATATGATAATCTTATTAGGCGCAGACTGAAACTTGACTATAGACTGGTACAGACTAATTCAGACTGGCGCAGACAAATGTAGACTGACCAATCAGAGGTCTGTACACTCATTATAATACCTCGCGCGTTCATGTATCACTGCGCGAGTTGATCCGCGAGGAAAAAAGGTTCTACGTTAGCAGCAATCTCATTGGCTGTGTTACGCATTAATACGCAGATCGGCGGAAGCAGAATTTGCTCCGTCTCTATGGCAGCACCATCTCGCAGTGCGGAGATGGACGAGCGCTGCGCCTGCACTGTTGTGCTTAGCGGGGCACGCTCTAGCGGGAAAGTTGTGTACGCACTGACTACGCAGAACTATGTACATAACAGAAACACCTTGAAACATTTGAGCAGTTGCTCGATGCCTGCAACCGATACAGCATGATGCTTGTTTCAAGGAGCAAAACGTTCTGCTCATGCACCAACTCCCTTCCACTACCCACCGATTCAGCTGTCACGCGCAGCTCTGACAGTTCAGAAGCGTCTGCCTTGTGTTTTCAGATCTGTGTTTTAGTCAAGTGTATTGTGTAATGACTGAAACAGCGGAAGATGGCGTGGTCGACGATACAGTTATCGATGTTGATAACTTGTAGCCCTCGTGGAAACCAGACCTGAGTTGCACGTGATTACCAGGAAAGGTCACCACAAGCAGGACGTGATCACCAAAGCATGGCAACACACAGGTCAGGAAATGAAGATCTCAGGTAATAAATGTATAAATAAAAAACAAATTAATATAATTCGTGCATTTTTATCAAGAATGACCTTCATGAGTTATAAAAGTGTTCATATTTTGAAGACCTCTTCTTTCAATCGTTTTACAGCTTTAAACATAATGTTTTATGAAGCTTTAAACAAAAATATTTCAAAATTGATCGTAAATTACTATTCAGTAAGATAATAGGATAATAATTTAATCGTTATCATTACTTTTGTACATGAGTTCATTTCTACATTCAGGTCTGTACGTTAATAATTCTTCACAGATTGATTGATATCTTAATTACAGAAGCCCATCCTGTCCTGCAATGGAACAGCACCTGTTGGGCAATTAAAAAACTGAATGTAGCTTTCTCTAACTTTGTACGCTGCTTTTGAGGCTCGTGTTCCAGCCTGCTGTGGTTCTTCATCAACCTCAACAATATGCATAAGCTCATCATAGGCTTCTGCTAGTTTTCCTTCCCTTTTTCTTATGGAATTGTGCAACACACAACAGTCTAATACAATTTGTTTTGTGACTTCTTGGTGAACGAGCATTGCTTGCTCAAGAACTCTGAATTTTTTAACCATCATACCAAATGCGCATAGTACTATTCTGCGAGCTCTAGATAACCTGTAATTGCATATTTTTCTATCATTACTTAGAAGTGTTGATCTTGGAAATGATTTCATCATATTGATAGCCAAACCATATGCATCATCAGCTACAAACACGTAAGGAAACGAAACGTTTTTGTTTGGGTACAATAATCGGGGTACAGGGAGATTTAACCTCTTGTCAACGCATCTCTGTCCAAAGCTCGAAGAGAGAAACACACCAGCATCATTGTTTCTACCAAGTGCTCCTACCCCAACTATCAAAAAGTTTCCTTCAGCATCTACCACTGCTTGTAGCACAATAGAGTGAAAGTTCTTGTAATTGTAGTAGGCTGATCCACAGTTCCATGGTCCCTCAATTCTTATATGTTTTCCATCTACTGCGCCACAGCAGTTTGGAAAATTCCACTAGCCTTCAAAGCGTTCAGCTACCGACGCCTATTTTTCAGGTGTAGGCTCAGTCATCAGATACAACGCTGACAGTACTTCCCAAATGTAAGTACATGTCTCAGCTACTATTTTTCCGACTGTCGTTGCACCAACACGAAGATTGTAATGGACGTATTGAAATCTATCCCCAGTAGCCAGAACCCTGAAAATACCAAATACCATTAGCGTACAAATAGTTTCTAACTTATTTTACTAATTTTTGTTGTTTTGTTTTAGGTAATGAGTGCAAGTCCAAATGGCACGTTCTGAGGTCCTCATACACGAGATATCTGCGTGAGCTGAAAAAAATGCCAGTGGATCAGGTGGGAACAAGAAAAAGTGGTATTTGGGTGACGCAAAGAGTTTTTTGCTGCCCTGCATTGGACATCCAAAAAGTACAACCAGCAATATTGTTCGAAGGCTAACAGATGTAGCAGCTGAGAAAGGGTCAGAAGAGAACTTGGAACAACCCACAACTGAGACAAATGTTGCCACAGTCGCTGGTACTTCATCTTCACTTACAGCAGCGGTCGAAGTGAATCCAAGGAAAAAAAAAATGCTAAGGCACCAGCGAAGGTAGTGGCTGAACCAATGGTTGCATATTTTAAATCGATCACCCAAAAAAATCATCTGAAGAACATCCTATGATGCTTTATTTTAGAGGTCTAATGCCTGAAATTGAAAACTTGTCTGGCACTTCTCAAAGACGTTTCAAAATGGATGTTAAAAACAGTTGAACTACTATCTTGATCAAGAAGAAGGGGTTTATTCAGGACAACCGAACGTCCCTCAAATTTCACCAGCACCAAATTTCTGCAGTTCTCATGGCAGAAACCCGTCAGGTGGTTCGACACCAACTCAGATATCTGCTCAAGACGAATATAATCTGTTACAGCTTGGTGACTATCATAATTCAAATAACCTTTTAAGGTTCAACAAAAAGTAACTCTTCCTTGAAAAATATGTTTTGACATTTCGGTATAATGTAACAATTATATTTTGAATTTCCATTTCTTTCGTTTGGTATCAATTTTATTTTATAATTAATAAAATATGTTAATAAAACTTAAGGTTTCATTTCATTTTACCTAATGACATGTGTGATGGTATAAATGAGTAGCGCTTATTTATTATGTTCTATGAGCATGACATTTAAGCCTAAAGACTTAAATTTATGTACCATATATTACAATATGAGCAACATATAGAAACGAAAATGTACAAAATAAATTCAACTATTTTCTTAATAAATGTAGAAAAGAAACAAATTTAGAATTCGAAATAGCCGATTGATTTTATATGGATGTCCCATTTCTGTTACATAAATGAACTGTGAATTGCTGCCAAAAAGAAAAGAAAAATATCCCCATGACTGATTTAATAACGAAATTTTGCATGTGGTCCGCCTCGGATTCTGAAGGGTAAGAAATGGTCCTCAGCAGTAACAAGGTTGAGAACCACTGGTATAGCTGTTCCACATTACAAAATATAATTATAAATTTTAATTATAAAGTTATTACGAGGCTAATGACGGCACTTACAAAGTTCATCAAGCGTCGTAGGTAACCACTGTGATAACTGCACATTTTACATAACCGTTTGAATCGTAATTGCAGTAAATTAAACTTACCCTAAAGTTATTAACAGTCGTTCTTCAGCAGGGATGCTGCATCTCCAATTAGTGTCCTTTTTGAAAATTTTGTCTCCGACGAGTTCCAACAACACTTCAAAACTATTGACACTCATTCTACAATAATTCTTAATGTCTCTCCTCTGATTGATCGGGTGAACCCAATGTTTCCTTTCATTTGAGTCCAGCATTTGCAGAAACTGCCACAAAGCAATATCTACGTTGACTTCCTCGTCACACATGTTATTTGCCCCACTACTGGAGAAGAACAATACAAACAAGGGGGGGGGGGGGGGAGGGAGGGAGGGAGGAGGTGTAAAGATAGGGGAGAAGGAGAAGAGCTTGAGAGAGAGTGGAGGGAAGCCAGCTGACCTTAAAAGTGACAGGTGAGAGAGGGGGAGCATAAAGCATTGGCCTGCAATTCCCTCTGTCCCATTACTTGGGTTGATTTGTATATCCAAGATAGCCTCAAAAATAGGAAACTCTGCTCTTGTATCAGCCAACAATTGATAACTGGTGATGTGTTCAACATGCACCTGGAAGTCTTTGTTGTATATCAGTAGACCAGTGTACTGATTGTGTATCAGTAGGTGATTGTCTACATGAGATATGTAAATAGTGTTTATCTCTTCTCGATTTCTGGAATTAACCACAACAGTTCATGAGCAGAGGTAGTTGGATCCAGTGATAACGAAATGCAGTGGCCAGTTGGGTAGTTACCATTAGTGTATATTAGACAGAAACCTTCAGGACCCTCTGATTCTGAAATTCATGAAGAACTGTGGCGTCATTAGGTCCCATCGACCACACAAATTACAATCTTTGGAACATTAACTGCTCCGACTAGGCGCCATGTTTAATTCAGTCTGCTTTTGTACTTCATGCAGTGTTCATGTGTATCAGTCTTTATGGTAAAATATATGTGTATATAGAAAACTTGGGAACTGTTTATTACGTATATTACGAACCATATCCAGAATACTATATTGGTGACCCCGGACAAAAAGTTCTACCTCTTCCGCGACTTCCGCGTCGGTCGTATAGGATCAACAGGTTTCACGTACTATGCCACGGCTACATCACCGACCATTCTTTACGAAAATTTGGAGGCCCCGCTCTTACAACCAGGCCAACAAAACCCTCCGCCGTCGGTTATTTCGCAGCTAACGGACAATGATCTACGATCTTGACGAGGGTAACCTCTACTTTAGCAACTCCACAACGACCGAGTGTTACGCAGTTACCACAAACAATGGGCTCAGGTTTTGTTTCGCCGGATTACACACAGCAACAAGTGAAAAGTAAAGTGGACGATCTACTAAATAGTGTGACGATCAATCGCTCCTATGAAGTTCAAAGGGACCGAAATTAGCACACATGCTTTGATCCTTTACACGCCCCTTCGTCGGTTACAGTAGTGCCGTGTGCAACACACTCGGTCAACTATTACCAAGCTTCACCAGCCTCACCTTCATCACAGATCAGTAACAGACTATTTTATGCCTCCAGTTCGCCAGAACAAACCACCGGATCGCCGGCCCAGTTTCGGGACCTCGTGGGTACGAGTGCACTCAACATAGCCTCTTCACCCAGTAACGTTGTACTACGACAGTGTGACCGCCAACAGGTTTCACCAGTGTTTTATGGTCCTACCACAAAGGGTGCGTGGCCAGTATGTGCGGAAAACTTCTGTTGTTGCCACTTTAGGCTCCAGGCCATCCCCCCCCTACACCCCTCCCCCTCCCCCCCCCCCGTGGGGGACCATGATTCCGACGATACAACCGCTTGCTCCTCCCACAGTACCATCTGCGTCTGCCGCGCCAGCCTTCCACGTCATTTCTAAGTTAGACAATGTCAGTGCTATTCTTGCAATTTCCTGTCCAGTTTACGGGCCCTCATTACACGCTGCTCGCCCGTTCACTTGCACGGTACCGACTGTGCATTCCGGGTCGTGTTTTCGGGATTTTTCAGACATTACAATCAGCAGTTGTTCTGAACGTGTGTGCTAGTAACATTTCCGCTCCGATGATGCCGGATCCCAGTATGAACTCCCATGCAGTGGGACCTCAGGCCTTCCAAGATATGCCGAAGCCACCTTCGTCTCCACCTCCAGGCCGCCTACCCGAGCTACCTCCCCTATACGAGAACAATCCAGTTTCATGGTTTGCACTAGTGGAGCACCTCTTCGAGCTGCATCAAGTGACTGATGACAACTCCAAGTTGCTATGTTTGGTCACACACCTTCACAACCACTCGGATTTAATTTGTGGTGTCCTACTTTCGCCTCCACCGCCACCAAGGGACGAGTTCGCCAAGAAAACGACATTGGACCGACTTGCCTGCTCGCCACAGGAATTGATAATCAAGATTCTGTACGAGGAGCACCTAGGGGTCTGCACTCCGTCACAACTTTGGCGCCACCTCAGATTACACGTGAGTGAACACGCGATGCGAGAAGTCACACTGTGGGCGGTATGGTCTGCGAAGTTACCTACTGACCTACAAATACACCTACTGCCGCACTCTTTCGAGTCTACCGGTGCTCACCTACGCATCGCAGATCAGCTGTATGCGCTCCTGCGCCAGAAATGCACATCTCATCCACCATCGCTGCGTGACACTACACCTCCTGTTTACCGGCCGTCTGCAGGCAGGGGCAGGGCCAGTTCCACTTCCACGCCTTCTACGCCACCAGGCAGTACTCGTTTGCTCTCTCTTCTTTCCGAGCACTCAGGAATCGCCCGCGCTCCGTATGTCCCAGTTTACGTCCCAGAGCAGATCAATGAGGACAAGCCTCCCCCGCTATCACAGTCACCGCCACTGCCACATCCGGCTCATCCACACTGTTGGTACCACAAGGCTTTTGGTGCTGAGGCCAAAAAGTGCAGGTTACCTTGCGATCACCCAAACGCCGACCGCAGGAACAAAGTGCCGCCAAGTCCTGCAGGGAACTTCATAGACGTCCCCTAATATTGCATTCCATCCACTCGTCCCCTGGTCCGAGCGGTCATTTGTACGTGACAGACATTTCAACACAGTTTGTCTGCCTAATTGACACTGGCGCTGACGTGTCTATCATACCTCAATCGTTGGCTCCTACCGACTTTTCGCCGACGAAGTCTCTCCTACGAGCTGTCAACGCATCAACATTACAAACTGTCGGTTCTGTGAAAGTGACGGTGCACCTATCCCCTTCTCTGCATTTCCCGTGGACCTTCTACATCGCCGACATGGATAAACCAATTCTGGGCATGGACTTTTTGTCCCATTACAAGCTCTCCCTGAACGTAATCCAGTGTTCAGTGTTACACCACCCATCTAACTGGCACCCATTGTCCTTCCTCCGTTTCCGCCGCAACATAGGATTTAGTTCGCAAGTGTTCCACCCTTGTGGGCAAGATTGTGACCTGTGTCACTAACTTACTATCAGAATACGACTCAGTGGTGCACCTCCGCTGGGAGAACGACGAGCTGAAACATTGCTCACACTTACAACGAGCTCGCTGCGGCCCACAGCTCACTGTTGAAACTGCAATCTGCAGTTCCTTCACCGGATCAAACTTCATCGCCAAGCATCGGTTCGAACACTCGTCAGGTTAGTTCAAAAACATTCACTGCATGTGACAATTCGCGTTCAGTGATCTCTGCACTGCCCAAGTGCCCACTACGCGCAGCGCCTCGTGTGTCACAGTGTCTCTAATAACAGTCGCTCACGCAGAACGACCACGCCCACTACGCACGCAGCTGCCCCGCTTGTTGATAAGCATTCCCCCTCTCCCGCGCGCCAGCCAAGCAACTCGGCGGCCATCGCTGTCCCTCGCGCGACGCCAGCGCCTCTCTCGCCCGCGCCAGTTGCCCAAGGCAAAGTTAAAAACAGACAGTCACTGTGCGCCCCACTCCGCTCCGCGCTGCCCGCGCAGCCGACCTCTACAAACAAGTGCACGCTGACTCACGTAATAAGCATGTGATTTTCGTGCTGCCTTTTCCCACTCCCGCTAATGGCTACGCCTCATCGAGAAGCACTCATCCCAAAACTCCATGTCAGAACGTTACTCAGCCTCATGTGCACTTCCCAGTCTCTTCTGTCACTGACAGAACGAGACACAAGATAATTACCACTGCCGGCCCTCCTGTTAGACACAATGTTAGATGCTTCAACCCCATTAAGTTGCGCACGGCCCAGCAGCAAATTAACGAACTTCTGGAGGCAGGCATCCTACAGGCATCAGACAGCAATTGATCTTCACCAATTCACCTCATCTCCAAACACGACGGTTCTTTTCGAATGTGTGGTGATTACAGACGTTTAAATGCTCGCACTGTCGCGGACAATTACCCCGTGCCAAACATAAACGATTTCACTCATCTGTTATGATTCGCCACAATCTTCAGTGTTATTAACTGCAAATGTGCTTATCACCAGATTCCTGTAGTGCCAGAAGACATTCCAAAGTCTGTGATCATCATGCCGCTCGGTTTGTTCCAGTGCAACTTCGTGCCATTCGGTTTAAAGAATGCGGCACAGACGTGGCAACGTTTCATCGAATCAATCTTATGACGATTCGAGTTCTGCTTCACATACCTGGATGACGTACTCATTTTCAGCAAATCGACTGAAGACCACGAAGATCATTTATCCCAAGTCCTCCAGACTCTTGCATCCAACGGTCTCTGCATACGCAATACAGCAGGAGGAGGAGGTGATTCACAGAGACAGGGGTTGGAGAACGAAATGGGCAAGGAGTGGGGGGAGGAGGAGATGGTCAGAGAGGGGGAGAAAGTAGAACAACAGAGAAAATGAGGAGGAGGTGATTCGCAGAGACAGGGGTGGAGAACGAAATGGGCAAGGAGTGGGGGGAGGAGGAGATGGTCAGAGAGGGGAGGGAAAGTAGAACAACAGAGAAAAGGAGGATTAGGTGATTCACAGAGAAAGGGGGAGGGGGAGGAGATGGGCAAAGAGAGAGCGGAAAATAGAACGACAGAGAAAAGGAGGAGGAGTTGATTCACAGAGAAAGGAGGATGGAGAGGAGATGGACGAAGAAAGGGGGAGAAGTTAAACGTCAGGGTATAGGAGGAAGAGGTGATTCACAGAAATTCGGGGAGAAGGAGGAGGAATGGGCAAAGAGAGGGGGAGGAAGAGTTGGACGGAAAGAGGAGGAGATAGTGATTAGAATGTACATCCAATACCTTTACATATTTTGCAGTTTCGAAACATTGCTGGATTCGCTAGTACATTCATAAAGACTATATTATTAAGTAATAATAATAATGATGACAAATAACCAATAGTACCCAAATATTCCAAGCACAGCAAAAGTAATGAAAAATTTTTTTAGGGTAATACACATTTCTGATAACTACTAATAGCCTGCATTAATTAGCACAACAATCTTACACAAATTAGGAAGCCCAATTTACGCCGTACTGCAGAAAATGCTAATACAGTTACAACGCATGATTAAGCCCATAGGAGGCCTCGGGGGGGCGAAAGTAAATGAGGCCCCCAGTCTGCTTAATATCTGATGTATTTATATTTACATTTTGAGAAAAATGAACAACGTAGATGTAATGGCTGACAGAATGATCAAATGTTGATAATGAGTACTCTACTCTGTGACGGTTCTAACATACACTACCTGAAACACTGCAACACCCACAAGAACTGTGTTCATTTGTACCAGGGATTGTGCATACTGAGGGGTTGTACTATTACGATCCATTTGTCACGCTCATCAACGATCAGTTGCCACTCAGGAAGCCTAACTGTATGTTCTCTGATTCTGCTCCACAGGCAGTAACTGTGCTGAATTTAGAGGTGAACAGTGTTTACGACCAGAAATTGCAACAGGTCCCACCAAGAAGTACACTACTGGCCATTAAAATTGCTACACCATGAAGATGACGTGCTACAGACGCGAAATTTAACCAACAGGAAGAAGATGCTGTGATATGCAAATGATTAACTTTCCAGAGGATTCACACAAGGTTGGCGCCGGTGGCAACACCTACAACGTGCTGACATGCGGAAAGTTTCCAACCGATTTCTCATACACAAGCAGCAGTTGACCGGCGTTGCCTGGTGAAACGTTGTTGTGATGCCTCGTGTAAGGAGGAGAAATGCGTAACATCACGTTTCCGACTTTGATAAAGATCGTATCGAGACATTGCTGCTCGCGTTGGTCGAGATCCAATGACTGTTAGCAGAATATGGAATCAGTGGGTTCAGGAGGGTAATACGGAATGCCGTGCTGGATCCCAACGGCCTCGTATCACTAGGAGTCGAGATGACAGGCATCTTATCCGCATGGCTGTAACAGATCGTGCAGCCGTGTTTTGCGACATCATGATGAACATACATTGGAAGCGTGTATCCGTCATCGCCATCCTAGCGTATCATCTGGCGTGATGGTCACCTCTTGTTCGCATTGACGGCACTTTGAACAGTGGAAGTTACATTTCAGATGTGTTACAACCCCCGGCTCTACCCTTCATTCGATCCCTGCGAAACCCTACATTTCATCAGGATAATGGACGACCGCATGTTTCAGGTCCTATACGGGCCTTTCTGGATGCATAAAATGTTGGACTGCTGCCGTGGCCAGCACATTCTCCACATCTCTCAACAACTGAAAACGTCTGGTCAATGGTGGCCGAGCAACTGGTTCGTCACAATACGCCAGTCTTTACTCATGCTGAACTGTGGTATCGTGTTGAAGCTGCATGGGCAGCTGTAACTGTACACACCGTCCAAGCTCTGTTTGACTCAATGCCCAGGCGTATCAATGCTGTTATTACGGCCAGAGGTGGTTGTTCTGGGTAATGATTTCTCAGGATCTATGCACCTAAGTTGCGTGAAAATGTAGTCACATGTCAGTTCTAGTATAATATATTTGTCCAATGAATACCCGTTTATCATCTGCATTTCTTCTTGGTGTAGCAATTTTAATGTCCAGTTGTGTACATGCTGCTGTTGAACAGTTTCAGCCATTTGAATGGAGTAGCATTGTGGACCTGCGGAAAGCTGGATGGACATATCAACGAATCACAGCACATGTTGGGCGTGTGTATTGGTGGTGTGCCACAGCTTTTAACAGAGAGCTACAGAACACTCTGAGAACTGTAGACCAGGTTTTGTACATCCATGCAGTACAGACAAACGTCAAGACCAACACATTGTGCAAACAGCGGTGGCCGACCAGACATTATCCAGGGACGAAAGTTGTGCATGTGTAGCATCTGCTATGTCATCAAGGACCATTGAGAACCGTCAAATTGCAGCAGGATTAATCATGTGGTGTAGTTGTTTACTGCAGAGGACAGTTGTTAATGTCCCTTCTTTGGTATTTTTACACAATCCTGAGAATGCAAATTCGTGCAGTCCACTGCAATGGATACTCGCTACATTACACTAGCTGTTATCCCCGTGCTTCTGCCAGCTCTATGACAGGAAGTTGGTGTGTTTTTCAACAGGACAATGCGCATCCAAGTATGGCTCCTGTGATGCAACATGCTCTTCGTGTTGTACAACTAGTGTCTTGACCAGCAAGGTCACCGCTTCTCTCGCCATTTGAACATGTATGAGGAATAATGAAGCAGGAATCTAATCATTCTCCAGGAACCATAGGAACCACTACCAAACTGCACGAAAATAAATATATAAATAAAAACGCAAGATGTTAGATATAATCTGTTTGCAGGAGCTATCTGGCATCTTTAAGATCGTTCACTTGTGAGATCGCACGACTGTGTTGCTGCCACAGGAGCGTTCACTGTGTATTGATGAGACTGCCTAGATACCCTTTACTGTGACGTACCTTTCATTTGGCCTGACTTTATCGTAAGGCCCTATAATGATGAGCTACCCACCACCTCACTTGTCAGTAAAATGATGCCCTTAAGGATGCTGCATTTTTCTGGCTGTGTACATACTTAAATATAAAGGTGAGAAACTTAGAACACAGATCAACAATGTGCACAGTAACCATCAGGTAGAGAGCAGAGAAATAATAAAGAATGGAATAAGAAAATTAACTTACTTTACATGACAGGAAACAAAGCTTGTACAATATTATAATACCAGTTTCGTAACCTTAGTATGAGATAATAGTAATTATTCTGATTATATTATTAAATGTTTCAGTGCCTTTTTTGCTCTGAAATTCTCAGTAACATCATTGAGTTCTACTTCATCTGAAACAGTTTGACTAGTCTTTGGTAGTGGGACAAGCCACTCTGCATTGTTGCCAAATTTATCCAAGATGGCGGTTACAAGATGGGGGATACAAGATGGCGGCGACAAATACGGTAATGTCGCAATTTTTGGCACGAAAAAGGTCACTTGGCCTACCTCCACTAACCTAAGAAAATAGCAGGAAAATTTTGATGGGAAAATACATCACTTGGGCTATTTTCACTATCCTGAGTCACCTCTTCCTTGGAATTGGTTGGAAAAGGGCTCAGTCTGTGCTGGGCTACTGGATAGGATGAACATAAACCTTTATTTTGCAGGCAGTCTTTGTTTCAACAATATGAGGCAATATCTCCATCCAGTGTGTTCACCATTAGGTCTGGAGTCCAGCTGACCTAGTACACAGTACTGCCACAAGAGGGAACTGTCGTACCATGGTGGTCTTGGGGGATGGGTGGGGAAATGGTGGGAAAAGGATTCAGTCTGTGTCCAGCTGCTGGAGAGAGGAAGGACTGCAATTTATTTATTTTGGAACAATATATTTGGGGATGTAAATCAAGCAGTTTTTTTTATTACAGTGACACAAATCACTCATTCTGAACTGCTTGGTGTCACAATACACAGCCTGCAGACCTGCAAACAACTAGTAAATCACCAAAATAGTGCATTGCAGTCTACAGATACGAAAATAGATAGTAAATGGTCAAAATAATGCTTGTAAAACACAATGCAAACACCCTCACAGTGCTTAAGCAGCCCGAATAATGAACTGCACAAGCACTCATTCCATATAGAAAACACTTTCGGACTGTCATTAAGATATTCGATTGTGAGGTATTAGCATACTGCCCCCCTACGGAGCTCCAAGGTGCGCATGCCAGACGGCGCACTGACATCAGTCCCATACATGACCTCTGGACCGCGAGTACGTGTTTGTCATTGCTGGCGTGATACCTATATACCTGCAGTCCAGTGAAGACCTAATTGCTGAGTGACTCACCATTGTAGGTGCAGATAAAATGTTGTCGGCGCTATACTAATGTCTCATGTCTATGTAGAATGACAGCCAAGTCTCTGGAGCTTTCGTGATTCTCAGCTTGTATGCATGGAAATGTTCGTGCTAACAGGAGCTATTTACAAAAATAGCCCAGAATAATACTCAAAAATGGGCTACAGATTGTCAAATATGGAAAGACACTTGCTCCATTACACTGAGGATGGAAGCGTGAATATTACAGCATGAAACCAATCTCCAACCCAGCAATATACACTATGTGATCAGAAGTATCTGGAAACCCCCAAAAACTTACGTTTTTCATATTAGGTGCTTGTACTACCACTACGTCCAGGTACTCCTTATCAGTGACCTCGCTAGTCATTAGACATCGTGAGAGAGTAGAATGGGATGCTCCACAGAACTCATGGACTTCGGACGTGGTCAGGTGACTGGGTGTCACTTGTGTCGTATGTCTGTACGCGAGATTTCCACACTCCTAAACATCCCTAGGTCCACTGTTTGCGATGTGATAGTGAAGTGGAAACGTGAAGAACCATGTACAGTCCAAAAAGCGTACATGCTGACTGCTTCTTCACATTTCCAGTCTTTATTTGGTTGAGAGACCATCGACTGTGGTGTGTGTTGTGTGCATGTAGCAGGTGAAAGACGGGTGGAAGACAAGCTCGCTGGTTCTCTGGACATGAGAAACCCCTTAGCTGACTTTGTAAATTATAAGATGATTTGGATTCTATTATATCACCGAAATTGGTATTCTCGAGTGGAAATATCAGTTTCCTCTATTTATTTAGAGTTTTCACTTAAAGATCTTCGCCGACAGGATAAGTTTCCAGTTACTCAGTGATCTACAGCACGCTGCATCTCGTTAAGGTTTCGGATTTCTAAGGAAAAAATTTCCAGTCTATATCTTCGAAATCACACTGTGAAATTGATACTGCTATGCAAGTGATATTGTTAAGTGGTTCATGTAGAGACGTATCGCGTGAATGGTATAATATTCTGCCAAATCATGTGAAAATACATCTGTTCTTCTAATCCCAGAGTCTGGAGATGGATATAGAAAGCAAGCAAACAAGCAGGTTAGGGCCAGAAAAGGTAACGCCTTTATGTAAAGGGTACTGACCCCAACTTTGTACAACAGTTTGGAGAGTTTCTTCAGTGTGCTGAGGGAGATCTGGTCACGTGTAGGGGGTGGATGACTTGTGACTCGCATTCGGGAGGAGGACGGTTCAATCCCGCGTCCGGCCATCCTGATTTAGGTTTCCCGTAATTTCCCTAAATCGCTCCAGGCAAATGCCGGGATGGTTCCTTTCAAAGGGCACGGCCGACTTCCTTCCCCGTCCTTCCCTAATCCGATGAGACCGATGACCTCGCTGTCTGGTCTCCTTCCCCAAAAACCAACCAACCAACCAACTTGTGACTGTCGGCTGTGGTGGATGACCGACCTCGCGGGAAAGATCTAGTGCTGCGAGGAGTATATACGGAGCGTAAGCTAATGGTGTCTGTCTTCGCAGTGTATGTATGAGTGTCTCGAGGTCGATAGCTATATGCATGATGCAAAATGGGCGATTTTGTATGGCACAGGATAAGAATTGTATGCTTACTACATCCACATGGTATGTGGTGATATATTGCTGGGTTGGAGATCAGCTTCACGCTGTAATGTTCAAGCTTCTGTCCTCAGTGGCAGACCAGTGTAATTGAGCAAATGTCTTTCCATATTTCACAATCAGTAGACCACTTTTTTAGGGTTTAACTGTCAGTGCAATATCGTGGTCTGTACAAAATGGTTTTGTTGCTGGAAGTATCATCTGCATAAAAAAAATGGCGAACAGTGCTCCTTCACTGGCAGCAGTGGCAGTGTGGCAGGTAAATTCAGTAAGAGCCAGTCAGAGTTCTCCATTCATTCACAAGACACCCTTAGTGCTGGGACGAACGAGGCTCTACTAGGGGTGAGAACGATTACTGTTTCTGAGACATATGTCGAAAGCAGGTTGTCACGATTTTCAGGAAGAGTAACACGTGATGTACGGGGTGCATTGTTAGGACCATCAGGATGAATGCGGTCACTGTTATTCTGGGCTATTTTCGTAATCAGCTCCTGTTAGGACAAAAACTCCCATGCATACAAGCTGAGGATCATAAAACATCCTACAAAAGCGACTGTTCACTATTTCTGCGCCACTTTTCGGTTTCTGTGAGGGTCTGATATGTGATGGACGGGCTCTGCCGTTAGGAGCAGCAGAAAGAATGCATTCGTTGTTATTCTGGACTATTCACGTTAAAAGTTTCTGAAAGGATTGCAGAAGATGTCCATAGCGCGTCTAGAGGGTGGACTTGGCTGTTATTTACATAGACATGGTTCAAATGGCTCTGAGCACTATGGGACTTAACTTCTGAGCTCATTAGTCCCCTGGTACTTAGAACTACTTAAACCTAACCAACCTAAGGACATCACACACATCCATACCGGATGCAGGATTCGAACCTGCGACCGCAGCGGTTGCGCGGTTCCAGACTGTAGCGCCTAGAACCGCTCGACCACTCTGGCAGGCTACATAGACATGAGATATCATTATAGCACAGACAGCCTTTTAGTTGCGCCTGCCCTGGTGAGCCGTTACACGGACATGTCTCACTTGGCAATTAGGTCTTCGCTGAACTGACAGGTACGTGTGTTGGCTGAATAAACATGTATACGGCCTGAAGCGTCTCGCTTGTCCCGTTATGATCGCTAGGGAGACTGCACCCAGTCCTGTTCTAGGAAACATTGCTACAGACTTTTGTAGCACATTCAGAGGGGATACTTGGCTCTTATTTACATAGACCTGTGACGTCAGTATAACACTGACAACCTTTTATCTGTGCCTACAATGGTGAGTCGCTCACGTATGGAACCAGTGTGAGCGTGCCCTCTGGTGTGCGCCCATTGGAGCTCTGTACAGTGGCAGTTCGCTGATACATTGCAGTCAAATGTCTTAACGATAGTCCGAGAGCGTTTTTTACGTGAAATGAATGTTCGCGCAGTGCATTATTTCTGCTCTTTAAGCACTGTGTGTGTTTGCATAGCGTTTTACACGCGTTATTTTGACAATTTACTAGCTATTTTCGTGTCTGTAGACTGTGCAATGCATTATTTCCGTAATTTACGAGTGGTTTGCACTTCTGTAGGCTGTGGATTGTGATCCCAAGCACTTCAGAGTGAGTGTTTTGTATCACTGTAATAAATAAACTATGCGATTACTGCCCCTAAATATATGGTTCCAAAATAAATAAAGTGCGCTCGTTCCTCTCTCCAGCAACTGGACACAGACTGAATCCTTTTCCCGCCATCCCCCCCCCCTCAGACCGCCATGGAGCGACAGCGAACTCTGGTGGCAGTACTGTGTACTAGGTCAGTTGGACTCCAGACCTCATGGTGAACACACTAGATTGAACTACTGCCCCAAATTGTTGAAATAAAGACTGCCTGCAAAATGAAGACTTATGTCCATCATATCCAGCAACCCAGCACAGGCTGAGACCTTTTCCCGGCAATTCCAAAGAAGAGATGGCGGTTGGATGACTTAGGTTAGTGGAGGTAGGCCAAGTGACTTTTTTCTGCCAAAATTTGATCTGGGCCAGAGGAAGGGGAGGGGAAGGGAGGGGTTGGGTTTGCCTAGGTAACCCAGTTGACCTATTTTCCCCCCAAAATTTGAACTTCCCACTATGATGTCATTACCACACCTATCGCGATCTTGGGTCGCCATCTTCAATAAATTTAGCAACAATGCAGAGTGGGGTGATGCCGGCCTTGTCCCACTGTTGTCGTTCTTGATCCATTGTAGAGTGAAGATAATTTTTATTGGTTTCACCCATACAGAGTGGCCGCACGGTTTGAGGCATCACGTCACGGACTGCGCGGTCCCTCCCGCCGGAGGTTCGTAACCTGCCTTGGGCATGGTTGGGTGAGCTTTTCTTAGCGTAAGTTACTTTAAGTAGTGTGTAATTCTAGGTACCGATGATCTAAGCAGTTTCGTCCCATAGGAATTCACACACACACACACACACACATTGGTTTCGGTTTAGAAAAGCTCTATGGCATAGTGTGACTGAGAGAAACAATGGTCAAGAAACAATGGCTTATAAGTAATGTACAGGATAACAATTCACTGAAGGGTTTCATGCACTGTCCATCTAACAACAAATATCCACAACTGTAGCAGGTGCCTGCAATGTATTTTTATTTGTTCCAGCACCTGCTCCTTATCAGACTTAACACATATTTCTCCCACATTCTCCAGTGCTGCAGCCAGAGTGTCATCGGAAGCTTCAAGCTAAAATTTTCTGTTAACAGTTTGGAAAATGTTAGTGATTTCTTTCATAGCCATGTATCGTTGTGACAGTTCTTGCATAAATCAGTCTATGCATTCAAACATTCATTGACAAACTTTTTCTTGAATCGATAATCCGGCGCCATGATCTAGCTCACTGAAGCGACAAAGACACTGGTATAGGCATGCATACTGAAATACAGAGATATGTGAACAGGCAGAATAGGGCACTGCGACACCTATATACAAGTGTCTGGCGCAGTTGTTAGATCGGTTACTGCTGTTACAATGGCAGGTGAGTTTGAACGTTGTGTTATAGTCGGCGCACGAGTGATGGGACACAGCATCTCCAAAGCAGCGGTGAAATTGGATTTTCCTGTACGACCATTTTACGAGTGTACCGTGAATGTTCGGAATCCGGTAAGACACCAAGTATTCGACATCGCTGCTGTCGGAAAATGATCTTGCAAAAACGGGACCAACGACGACTGAAGAGAATCGTTGAACGTGACGAAAGTGCAATCTTTCCAAAAATTTCTGCAGATTTCAATGCTGGACCATCAAAAAATGTCACCATGCGAACCAGTCAACGAAACATCATCGATATGGGTTTTCGGAGCTGAAGGCTCATTTGTGTGACGCAAAGCTGTATTCCTCGCCTGTGCCTGTCAACAGTGACATTTGACTGTTGATGACTGGAAACATGTTGCGTGTTCGGACGAGTCTCGTTTCAAATTGCATCGAGCAATGGACGTGTATGGGTATGGAGACAACATCATGAATCCAGCGACACTCCATGTCAGCAGGCGACTGCTCATGCTGGTGGAGGCTCTATAATGGTGTGGGAAGTGTGCAGTTGGAGTGCCTGATACGCCTACATACGACTCTGACAGGTGACACTTACGTAAGCATACTGTCTGATCACCTGCATTCAGCCGGCCGGAGTGGCCGTGTGGTTCTAGGCGCTACAGTCTGGAGCCGAGCGACCGCTACGGTAGCAGGTTCGAATCCTGCCTCGGGCATGGATGTGTGTGGCGTCCTTAAGTTAGTTAGGTTTAATTAGTTCTGAGTTCTAGGCGACTGATGACCTCAGAAGTTAAGTCGCATAGTGCTCAGAGCCATTTGAACCTGCGTCCATTCATGTCTATTGTGCATTCCGACGGACTTGGGCAATTCCAGCAGGACACTGCAACACCCCACAACTTCATAATTGCTACAGAGTGGCTCCAGGAACACTCTTCTGAGTTTAAACACTTCCGCTGGCCACCAAACCCCACAGATATGAACGTTATTGAGCATATCTGGGATGTCTTGCAACATGCTGTTCAGAAGAGAACTCCACCCCCTCGTACTCTTACGGATTTATGGACAGCCCTTGAGGATTCATGGTGTCAGTTCCCTCCAGCACTGCTTCAGACATTAGTAGAGTCCATGCCATGTAGTGTTTCTGCGTGTTTGCAGGGGGCGTACACGATATTAGGCAGGTGAACCAGTTTGTTTAGCTCTAGTGTATTTTATTTACCCTTCTCCTTCCTCGTTGGTCAATATTGGTGTCCATTTTAGTGCCAAAAGTAACACCATCGTATATCATTGTAGTTTGTTCCTTCACTAAAAATTCATTCATGGTATTTAATTTGGCGAGTTCTTTACTGAAAGTCATTTTTGGAGACTGCACATATTGTTGGACCATATTTACTTCCTCCAGTATCATGTGCCAAAAGCTGATGTAGATCAAAAAGATAAAACCACATATAACTGGAAGGAGCAAGCTTTCTGCAGCTCTAGTATCAAGGTATGCCTCGGCTGGATCTTGCATATCCTCCAGAGTTTGTTACAGTGGCTATCAGACAATACTTTCAGACTTTTTCCTTTTTTGCTACAAGTAATTCCCAATTGTATGAATAAGACAAGGACAAAAGAAATATAACTTCTCTACAGTTCCAAACCAGACAACACTAGATCGAACACTTTAGAAAACATGAAGTCCAAAAAGAGTTAGGGAATGATTAGCTCAGAGATTGAACAGAGCTTTTGGACTGACTTCTTGAATTTTTTCGTTGCACTCCCCCATGAACACCCAACGTTAACGCAGCATTCTTATAACCTAGAGAACTGCACAAGGTAATATCCAGGACATCTTTTCCAGCTACAATAGAATATCTTTCGATATATCCTCCTCAGTATAAGTGTAGACTTCCGCTGCCATTGTCACAGTCAATACATTTTTTTCTTTGTTTGTAACCGCATTGTCGATATGTGAAACTACCAACGTTTCGGTCACTGTAGCAAGTGACCTTCTTCAGGGTGTTTTTGTTTACCATTGAATGAGAAAACTTTGTTTATTATACACCTGCAGACATGGATGTTATCTAATTCTGACAGGCTGTTAAGGGTGATGGGAAGGGATTTTAGAAGTTCTTTATTGGTGGTTTTATTATTTCTTTTCATTGGTGGAAACCCGACGTTTTGATTGGTGTTTGCATTATTGCTTGTGATTGGTGGAAATCGGCGAATGGAAAGCCAGGCAGCAGTTGTGATGTGTCGTTGTTTCCCTGCTTTCTAGAGCCGGCTGAGGCGCGACAGTACTCCATGTACCTGCATACATACATACATACATAAATCCTTGTTCCATAGATCATGAATATGACATTTAATAATGATGTGGAATGTGTCACTTTAACATAAGTTTTCTCTAAACAAAGTCATTAATTAATTAATTTTATGGTTACTACTTCATATCGAAGAATTCGTCTATTGAGTAGAAAGAGCTGTCATTCAGAAATTCTTTTAATTTGCTTTTAAATGTTGGTTGGCTATCTGTCAGACTTTTAATACTATTTGGTAAATGATGAAAGAATTTTGTGGCAGCATAATTCACCCCTTTCTGTGCCGAAGTGAGATTTAATCCAGAAAAGTGAATATCATCCTGTCTTCTAATGTTGTAGCTATGCACTTCACTGTTGTTTTTGAATTGGGATGGGTTATTAATGACAAATTTCATAATTGAATATATGTATTGCGAAGGTACTGTGGCCGGCCGCTGTGGCCGAGCGGTCGTAGGCGCTTCATTCCAGAACTGCTCTGCTGCTATGGTCGCAGGTTCGAATCCTACCTTGGGCATGGATGTATGTGATGTCTGTAGGTTAGTTAGGTTTAAGTAGTTCTAAGTCTAGGGGATTGATGACCTCAGATGGTAAGTCCCATAGTGCTTAGAGCCATTTGAACCATTTTGAAGGTACTGTGAATATCCTGAGTTCCTGAAATAAACGTCTGCAAGGTGATCTTGGGCGGGCTCCAGTTATTATTCTGATTACACGCTTTTTTGCAATGAATACTTTCTCTCTTAATGACGAATTGCCCCAAAATATGATGCCATATGAAAGCAGTGAATGAAAATAGGCATAGTAGGCTAATTTACTGCTATGTTTATCACCAAAATTTGCAATAACCCTAATAGCATAAGTAGGTGAACCTAACTGTTTCAGCAAATCATCCATGTGTTTCTTCCAATTCAATTTCTCATCAATGCACACACCCAGAAATTTTGAGTATTCTGCCTTAGCAACAGACTTCCGTTCATAGTCTATATTTATCAATGGTGTTATACCATTTACTAAACAGAATTGTATAAACTGTATTTTCTCAAAATTTAGTGAGAGTCGATTTCCAGAGAACCACTTAATAATTTTCTGAAAGACATTATTTGCAATTTCCTTGGGTGTGGTTACTATACTTGTATCATCAGCAAAAAGAACTAGCTTTGCATCTTCATGAATACAGAGTGGCAAGTCTTTGATATATATTAAGAACAATAAGGGACCCAAGACTGAACCCTATGGGACACCATTCTTGATACATCGCCAGTTGGAGGACTCTCTGGCTTTTGCAGATTATTTGTGCTGTCAATTTCAACCTTCTGCAGTCTTCCAGTTAAGTATGAATTAAACCATTCGTGCAGTGTACCACTCATACCACAATACTTAAGTTTATATGGTATAATTTCATGATTC
The DNA here is from genome assembly GCF_021461385.2 of Schistocerca piceifrons. Taxonomy (NCBI): domain Eukaryota; kingdom Metazoa; phylum Arthropoda; class Insecta; order Orthoptera; family Acrididae; genus Schistocerca; species Schistocerca piceifrons. The sequence goes on from NC_060149.1 coordinate 10,936,998, forward strand.
GCACAATCAAAAGTCTTTGAGAGATCACAAAATATCCCAATTGGTGATGTTTGATTATTCAATGCATTTAATATTTGATCAGTGAAAGCATATATAGCATTTTCTGTTGAAAGGCTTTTATGAAAACCAAATTGACATTTTGTTAGTACTTTATTTTTACAAACATGTGATGGTACTCTTGAAAACATTACTTTTTCTAGAATGTTGGATAAACCTGTCAGTAGTGAGATTGGACGGTAGTTGTTAGCATCAGATCTATTCCCTTTTTTATGCAATGGTTCAACAATAGCATATTTCAGTCTACCTGGAAAAACACCCTGTTGCAGTGAGCTACTACGTATGTGGCTGAAAATTCTACTTGTTTTTGGGAACAAGCTTTTAGTACTCTGTTCGAAATGCCATCATTTCCATGTGAGTTGTTATTTTACTAATTTCAGTAGGAGAGGTGGGTTGAATTTCACTTTTATCAAATTGCATAGGTACTGCCTCTTCCATATACTGCCTTGCATTTTCTAATGAACAACTGAATCCTATTTTCTCTACAACACATAAAAAATGATTATTAAAAATCTTTTCTACTTCTGACTTCTTGTTAACATACTTTTCATTGTGTCTGATCGAAGTACAGTCTTCTTGTGCTTTCGGTTGCCCTGTTTCCCTTTTCATAATATTCCAAATTGTTTTAATTTTATTATCAGATGTGATATTCTCAGACATAACGCACATACTTGGGGACTTTTTTAATAACCTTTCCTAATACAGTACAGTAGTCTGTTTCACTGTTTTGGGATCATTACTCCTCCTAGCTATAAGATACACTTCCCTTTTCAGTTTACAAGATATTTTTATCCCTTTAGTAAGCCATGGCTTTTTACATGCTTTCTTACAATTATATTACACTGCTTTCTTAGGGAAACTGTTTTCAAATATACTCGCAAAGGTATCATGAAGTAGGTTAAATTTTAAATTAGCATCACGTTACCTGTACACATCATCCCTGTCTAACTGTTGCAAGCTTTCCCTAAAATTTTGAATTGTTAAATCGTTAATAGAATGCACTATTTTGGAGGACTGTTTTGCATTACTGTATGGAGCTATATCCTATACTGTAACTAGCTGTGCGTCATGATCAGACAGACAATTGTTAAGAGGAAAAGTTTTTATTTGATTAAATTTATTTTTGTCTATGAAAACGTTATCTATCAGTGTGCTGCTTTACTGTACCATCCAAGTAGGAAAATCAATAACTAATGTCAAATTGAAAGAACCATGTAATACTTCAAGGCCAAGCTTTCAATCGGACTCTTTCAGAAAATCTAGATAGAAATCCCCACGAACAATAATTTGTTTTCCTTTGTCTAACAGGTAACACAAAAAAGAATACAAGGTTTTCAGAAATAGTTGAAAATTTCCCAATGGGGTCCTACACACGGCTACAATTATAAAAGTGCCATTATTTAGTCTAAGCTCACATGCACATGCTTCTATTTTAGCTCCCAAATTTTTCACACTGGGACTGATTTTAACATATATGGTAGCTCCTCCTCTCTCAATAGTGTCTCTACTTACATGTGCTCAAAGCTTATATCCACCTACATTTACCATTTCCATACCTGTGACTGTATGACGTTCAGACAGGCATAGTACATCTATTCCACCCCCAGTTTCTAAATCTTCTAAGCAAACTAGAAGCTCCTCTACTTGTTTTTTTTTAATCCCCTGATTTCTGATGCACTATATTAACATTATTTTTTGGTGTGCTTTTATGTGAATCTTGTGACATACTAAAATTGTTTTCACTGTATTGTTATGAGAATCTTGAGATATTTTCGCATCTCCAGTACCTGCCTGTTTGAACTTCTCATTAAGCTTAATGTCAATCCATGTAGGATCACTGGACACTGATCTTAGCCTAAAAATATACTCCCATGAGTTTCAATGACCCCCCCCCCCCCTTGAAGATTTTGCTGTCATCCCAGCCTTTCCTATTGAGATGCAGGCCATGTGTTGTGAAGTCCCACCTACCAATACCATCAACCTATGCCTGACAAAGAAGCCATCTGAAGCAGCTGATCTAGCTCCATATTGACCCTTCTGACAGAGCTGTTCAATTGTGGCCAGTCATACCGCATGAAAGCAGGAACCAAACCAACATTTGTATGATTCATTGCAGATGCCATCTCCCGTGAGCCTGTGTGTATTGCTTCACGTGGATAGTGGTCCCATAAGACCTCGTAAGTCAGTACCCATGTTCTCTTTTCATGTGGTCGGGTCGCTTAGCTATTTCTATTGCCTCTCTAATCCTCCTCCTGAAAGTAAGAGGCTGTTTCACCAGTACGCGAGCTTCACCAACATCAGTCTGTTTGGCACATACATCCTGGTGTTGTGCCTACGCTGACTTGGTGTGTTTTCTCAGCAGGATATATCTTTTGTGTTCAGGTATAGATAACAGCCAAGTCCGCAGGCATATAAGAAACAAAATTTTCTCATTCAACAGTAAACAAAAACACCATGAAGAAGGTCACTTGCAACAGTGACCAAAATGTTGGTAGTTTTACGTATTGGCAATGTGGTCACACACCCAGAAAAAATTTTATTGACTGTATCCTCTTCAGTGTTTCCTGGCACCTATTTTTCAAGTATTTTGCATACGTTTGGTGCTCTAAGTCCAAACTGCCTCTTATTTACTGAACACATTTTGGCCTTATTTGGAATCCGATTAAAACTCTTCTGGTCCTGGGGGGGCTTCTAAAGCTCGAAGCCCTCGAGTTTTGTGGCTCTCCAGGCCTAGAGGCCTCAGGGAGGCCACTCCCACACCCCTCTTAGTCCGCCACTGTACATTTATACAAACTGTCATATATGGAAGCCATACTGCAGGAAATCTAGATATTTACAGATACTGAAAACTTTTAAAAATCATATTTGCACTAATATGTAGAGCCATATTATTTTATAATCATGTTCTCTTGTGTATTTTCAGCGCTACACTTAGTCCTTATTTTGCCTTCTTTCTGACTGAACTTAGTTTCCAAATGGAAAAGGAAATGTAAACTACAATTTCGTAATTGGTTTTTCATTTTTTTTTTCAAGAAGAAGAGATAATATTTTTCATGGAACAGTTAATGTCCTCCAAAAGTTTGTCCATGTGATATACAACACTTTCCACATATCATTTGAATCTGATGTTTCAGTGAGAAAGAGTTTTCATTCAAGTAAGGACTGATCCATATATAACTATCTACCTGCGCAAATCTCTGTACACATCACATCTGCACAGAGAGAACACAGAGTGTGTACAGCAGATTTACTCACATGTGAGATGTGTGCAGAAGTTGGAGTTTGAAGTTTGAAGAGAAATGCTCAAATATCCAAGCGGAAGTAATATCTGCACAGACAACTCATAATAGGTGAACAGATCAAATCTGGTGCTCCAAATGAGTTTGACTCAGCTGTTTGTTCAGTATACTGTTTCTTGTCTTTGAATACACAGTGACTTCTAAAATGGTTTATATGTGTCAGTATTGTAGGGAGTTCATTGCTTAATTTATTGAAATGTACATGCTTGAGTAAAGTGAAAATCAAAGATTACAGTGAGCGAGATAAGAAGGCTGCTGCTTATGATTCTTTAATGGAGGAGCCGTTGACCCCATGGCAAACAGAGAAACTGTAAATCTAGAAGAAACAAAAGTCGTAGCAGGCTTCACCAAAATTATTAGTACTGCTTGCTTTGCACTTAGAAATTCTTTCATTGTGATGCCCTAAATAAGCTAGCGTACTGTCAGTCAGTACAGTCCTGCCCCATAATCTTTTTTGCAGTGTAGATACAAATAATAGTACTTAATCTGCAGAAGAATGCAGTCAAAATATTGTATTAAGTTGATAGAAAAATATATCCTGCAGCAGTGTCCTCAGAGATGTAGGGATTCTTACACATGTGTGTCAATACATCTAGTCTGTAATTGAATTTGTGGTTCATAAACACAGTGAGTTAAAGGTAAACTATGCAGTTCACTACTACAGTATTAAAACTTTTCGTATAGACAATGAATACATATTAAGAGTTCAGAATGGAGTTTTATTTTATGGAGAAAACATTTCTGGTAGATGGTGGATTCAAAATTCCCCTATACTCACAAATAAACTAAAAGCTACCTCTTTTACCACACACATACAATTTATTATAACATATAAAATTTAAAACAGTCTAAAATGTAAAAGTATTATCTGTTATTTGTCACAGTTGATAAATTACGTACTTGAGATGCTTCAATACAGAACTGAATGGGAGGGTTATAATTGATGAGTCACAGGTAGCAAATACATTTAATGGTCTTTTCTTTAATATAGTAGAAAGTATAGGGACAAATAATTCAAAACATTTTCATGAATATGTTGAGAAGGAACTCTTGTGAAATTCAATAATATGAATGTGTCACCAACTTCATATGGTTCAAATGGCTCTGAGCACTATAGGACTTAACATCTGTGGTCATCAGTCCCCTAGAACTTAGAACTACTTAAACCTAACTAACCTAAGGATATCACACACATCCACACCCGAGGCAGGATTCGAACCTGCAACCGAAGCGGTCACACGGTTCCAGACTGAAGCGCCTAGAACCGCTCGGCCACACCGGACCGCTATCACCAACTTCTCCCTCCAAAATTAAGAAAGTTATGTTTTCTCTCAGAAATAAGAGCCCACCTGCTTTTGATTGTGTTTCCAATAGAGTACTAAAGATTTGCTCCCATATAATAAGACTGTTTTATCTGAAATGTGTACTGCATCATTATCTCAAGGCATCTTTCCAGAGAGACTCAAATATGACGTTGTCAAATCCCTCTCTAAGAAAGATGATAGACTTAGATAACTACCAACTTGCTTCGCTGCTGATATTGTTTTCTAAAATTTATGAGAAATTGATGTATTCTAGAGTAGTATCTCACCTGAGCAGCAATAACATCTTTCGGAAATCACGGTTTGGGTGTCAGAAAAGTTGCTCTACTGAGTGTGTCATTTGTATGTTCACTAACCAAATTTTATGGCAGCAGTTGAAATCAGGGACCAATACAGGTGTAGGAATTTGATTATCTTATGTTTATACAGATCTACTAGTGGAGACTTCAATATCTTTTTCTCCAAACTTAATCATGTTCTTGACAAGATATCCACTCCAAAGAACCACATTCTCATATGTGGAGACCTAAATGTGGATAAACTGAATCCTGATTCTACATGGGACTCATTACAAAGTCTTGCTCAAAGTTTCAATTTAGTTCCAATGGTTAACAGTGCAACCAGAATAACAAAATACTCAAAGACAGCTGTTGATCAGGTATTAACAGATTTAGGCAAAGATAACTGTGAGGTGGTGGTAGCAGAGCTAGGATTATCTGATCACTCAGCTCAAATCATTAATATAAAAGTGGCTCCAGAAGAAACAAAGAAAATGCATATTTACAGACGAATTTTTTCTAAAAAAATAGACATGAGTTTGCCAAACAGATAGCAGGACAAACATGGGACTCAGTATACTCAGAGGTAGATGCAAATGAAAAATTCAAAAATTTCATGACATTGTTTAAATGAAATTTTGAAGAAACATTCCCTAAAGTATTATGTCCATAAACAACAGCGTGAAAAAGCAAGTGGGTCACAAAAGGAATCAAAAAATCATCTGAAACACTAAAGTACCTGAGCTCCATTAAACACAGCCAAACTAATCCTGCTTTCTCACTCTTTTATAAAAGATATATGAAAACAAATAGGAAAATATTGCTTGCAGCAAAGAGAGCTCATAACTCCAAAATAGTGTACTCTGCTGAAAACAAAAATAAGGCAGTATGGAAGATTGTGAAGCAGGAAACTGGTACCTGGAAAATGAATCTGTCAAACTTGAAAATCAAAGAGGAAGGGACTCTAATAAAAGACCCAATATATTTGGCAAACTGTATAATTGATTATTTTAGCAGCATGGGAATAAAATTACAGGAAAATTTTCTAACAGCCCTTCAGGTCAAAAAGCCAAATAATGGTGTATCACACTCAATGGTGTTATTCCCTACAACACAGGAAGAAGTCTATAAAGCAGTCAGCAAACTGAGAAACAAAAACTCAGCTGGTCTGGATGAAGTCCCCATTTTTATAATTAATGACTGTATCAAGAGCCTACTTCCACCTTTAGTTGATATTATAAATCAATCTTTCAAGCAAGGCTACTTTCCAGACTATTTAAAATATGCGAAATTACTACCTCTCTTCAAAAAAGGTGATGCAGGAATAATTGAAAATTATAGGCCAATTTCTCTACCATCATGCTTTGCAAAAATATTAGAAACTATTATGAAAGATAGGCTAATGAATTATTTAAATAAATACAACTTACTGTCTGTTGACCAGTTTGGATTTTGATCAGGGAAAAGCACAGAATCAGCAACAGCACACCTCACAAAACACATTCTAGAAGCATTAGATAAATGGAACTACACAACAGGTATATTTCTTGATCTAACTAAAGCATTTGATACACTAGACTACAACATATTTTTAAATAAGTTAGATGAACTTGGAATAAGGGGACTTGTGAACAAATGGTTCCAGTCATATCTAAAAGATAGAAGACAGATAACTGAAATCTCACATATTTCAAGTTGCTCAAACTATATTGTAAAGTATACTTCAGACCCAAATTATGTAAGTATAGGTGTCCCACAGGGTAGTGTCCTTGGCCCAGTACTATTCCTCATTTACATAAACGACTTCCCACAGAGCATCAAGCATGTACAAACAATATTGTTTGCAGATGACTCAAATGTTCTAATCAGTGATAAATCACCAGATGCACTAAAAGAAAAAGCCAAACAAACACTAAACAGTGTACGTGAGTGGGCATCCAATAATAAACTAACACTAAATCTTAAAAAAACAAATGCTGCAAAAAACCACACTATAACATCTTTAAGTTAAACAATGAAACTATAGAATGTGTAGACTACACAAAATTTCTTGGTATGCATGTTGACAGTCAGTTAAAGTGGGAAGAACATATTAAAATACTGAGTAACAGAATCGCTACAGCATGCTATGCTCTGAGAATTCTGACTGCAGTTTGTGATACTACATGTGTCAGATCTGTATATTTTTCTTATATCCACTCTGTTATTACCTATGGAATAATATTTTGGGGAGTCAACAGTAAAAATATTCAAATAGTTTTCAAATTACAGAAAAGAGCAATTCGTGTAATAACCAAGAGTGGCAGTAGGGCTCACTGCCTTGAACATTTCCAAAAGCTGGAAATCCTAACTGTCCCCTGAGAATACATTTTTCAAAGTGTTATGTATGTAAAAAAAAATTGACTGCTATATGAAAAATTCTTTAGTACATAGCTATGAAACTAGAAACCAATACAATCTGCAACTAGAGAGGAAAAATAAAGTTAAAACTCAGGAGAGCTTGTTGTACAATGCTGTTAAATTATATAATAAATTACCCCAAAAAATAAAAGATATTGACACAATCGGACAGTTCAAAAATAAACTAAATTTTTTTTTTTACTAAATAAAAGTTATTACAAGGTAATGGACTATCTGAATTAAAACATGTAGTGTAATTAAAGTAGCCTGCATTGTAATACATGAGGAAATAATTATAATATAAAATCAAAAATTGTACAGAGCATCAAGCATGTACAAACAATATTGTTTGCAGATGACTCAAATGTTCTAATCAGTGATAAATCACCAGATGCACTAAAAGAAAAAGCCAAACAAACACTAAACAGTGTACGTGAGTGGGCATCCAATAATAAACTAACACTAAATCTTAAAAAAACAAATGCTGCAAAAAACCACACTATAACATCTTTAAGTTAAACAATGAAACTATAGAATGTGTAGACTACACAAAATTTCTTGGTATGCATGTTGACAGTCAGTTAAAGTGGGAAGAACATATTAAAATACTGAGTAACAGAATCGCTACAGCATGCTATGCTCTGAGAATTCTGACTGCAGTTTGTGATACTACATGTGTCAGATCTGTATATTTTTCTTATATCCACTCTGTTATTACCTATGGAATAATATTTTGGGGAGTCAACAGTAAAAATATTCAAATAGTTTTCAAATTACAGAAAAGAGCAATTCGTGTAATAACCAAGAGTGGCAGTAGGGCTCACTGCCTTGAACATTTCCAAAAGCTGGAAATCCTAACTGTCCCCTGAGAATACATTTTTCAAAGTGTTATGTATGTAAAAAAAAATTGACTGCTATATGAAAAATTCTTTAGTACATAGCTATGAAACTAGAAACCAATACAATCTGCAACTAGAGAGGAAAAATAAAGTTAAAACTCAGGAGAGCTTGTTGTACAATGCTGTTAAATTATATAATAAATTACCCCAAAAAATAAAAGATATTGACACAATCGGACAGTTCAAAAATAAACTAAATTTTTTTTTTTACTAAATAAAAGTTATTACAAGGTAATGGACTATCTGAATTAAAACATGTAGTGTAATTAAAGTAGCCTGCATTGTAATACATGAGGAAATAATTATAATATAAAATCAAAAATTGTACAGTACTATAAGAAAATTACAAATTACACAAGGATATAAAACTAATTTAAGATACCTCAAAAATGTGTGTAAATACAAATTTTATGTGTATAACTGTAGGTATATTGTATTGTATATGATTTTGCTGACGAAATCCACACAATGTAAATTGTTACATGGATTAATAAAGAAATCAATCAATCAATCAATATTCTCCTCCATAAATTGCAGTTTTACGGGATTGACCATGTAACCAACCAATGGATAACATCATACATGAGTAAAGGAATGCAGGAAGTTGTATTTAGTAGTTCAACCAATGTAATCCAGGGAGATTACTCTGGCTGGGGAGAAATCGCATACTGGGCTCCCAAAGGTTAAATCTTAGGTCTGCTATTGTTCCTCATATATGTAAATGTTCTTCCATCTGATATACAACAAGCAGAATCAGATCTTTTTGCAGATGACAGTAGTATTGTTATCAGTCCAAGCATACTTACAGCAACAGAAGAAATGATAGAAAATGTTCTTAAAAGTATCATTGACTGGTTTTCTGTAAATGTCCTCAGCCTCAATTTTAAAAAGACACAACATATTCACTTCTGCCATATCTAGGATTAATACACCAATGATAAGTGTAACATATGGTGAGGAAATAATATATGGGATGGAAACTTCAAAATACTTAGGTGTCTGTGTTAATGAGAATTTAAACTGCAAAAGCAAATTTCGAACCTTCTAAACAACTTAGTCCATCTATGTTCACACTTCGAATCATTGCAAATGTTGGGGGGAGACAAATCAATAAGTTGACTATTTTGACATATTTTGCATATTTTCATTCAGCAATACCATACAGAATAATGTTCAACGATAACTCATCTTTAAGAAAGAAATTGCTCAAAAATGTGCTGGGAGAATAATATTTGGTGTTCAACCACGATCATCTTGTAGACATCTGTTTAAGGAGTTAGGCATTGTGACTACATTTTCACAGTATATTAATGCCTTCATGAAATTTATTGTAAATACTCCACTACAGTTCAAGAGGAACAATGACGTATATAATTACAACACTAGAAGGAAAAATTATATTCATTAGTCCACATTAAGGTTGTCTTTAGCACAAAATGGGGTGCACAGTCGGCAACGAAAATTTTGATAACTTACCCAGTGATATAAAATATCCGACAGACAGCATAGTAAAATACGAATATACTGATAAAATTTTCTCGGGCTTCCAGCCATGTCCAGGGATTTAAAATCCATGAGCTTTCAACTGAGTTCTCCTCAGCCATTGTCGAGTGGGGACTGTCGAATGACTGCTGCTGCTGGCCTTATATAACCGCACTGCCTTCAGGACAATAACAGGAAAGATTACCTGGCTTCTAAAGAAGCATAAAATCGATACTGTTTTTAGGGCAACAGGTAAAATTGGACAGCTAGTGGCTAGTGAGGCCTGTGAAAGATGATGTTGGACTCAGAGCACTGTGAGTGTATAAAGTACCGTGTGGGTGTAGACAGTTCTATATTGGACAGACTGTAGGTACTATTGAACAGTGCCATGTGGAACATGAGAGATGTCTTCACCTAAGGTGTCCTGAGAAATCAGCAGTGGCGGCACATGCTTTAGAAAATGGACACCATATTGCATTCACTGAGACATCTGTTATTACGCGAACTACTCGTTTTTGGGTCAGTGTTATAAAAACAGCAGTCGAGTTAAAAATTTCTGACAATACCCTCAATAAAGCAGCGGCCTGCAGCTAAGCACAACTTGGAACCCAGCCATTGGAAACTTGAAATGGGCGAAGCAAGTGCGCGGTGAAAACATTACCATATATATCACTGGAGCGAGCACCAGCGATGTCACTGAAGACAAAGCAGCTATATAATGACGGCAGCAGCAATCATTCGACAGTCACCACTTGCCAATGGCCGAGGAAAACACGATCGAAACCTCAGGAATTTTAAACCACTGGAGGTGGCTGGAAGCCCAAGAAAATTTTATCAACATAGCAAACTTTGAAAGCAAACCTAAACAGCTACTTCTTGACAAATCCTTTTATTACGTAGAAGAATTTATATGTGGTTTGGAATTACTAACTCACGTTTGTGCATGTAATAACAATAATAAGAAATTGTAAATGTTCAACATGTAGCCACATTTACAAATTAACTTGCAATGTGAATTTTAAAATGAATTATTCCATATAATCATGATTTATCATGCAAGTAACCCATGGAACATAAAACTAACTAACTGTGAGAGAGAATAAATAAATAAAGGAACTAATTAACTAACTTTACATGTCTTCACGAATGGTATACAGCTCGTATACAGCTGGTATAAAGCTTCGCATGTGCCAGGTATTGATTCATTCCATTAGATTAGATTAGATTAGATTAGATTAGATTAGTACTTGTTCCATAGATCATGAATACGACACTTTGTAATGATGTGGAATGTGTCAGGTTAATAAAAGGTGTCTATACAGGATATTACAATAGACAAAATATTACATGACACTCAATATTTTTAATTTTTTGAAATTTTTAAATTTTTTTTTTTTTGGTAGGGTTGGGAAATTACCCACTTACTATATCCAAAAATTCATCTAATGAGTAGAAGGAAATGCCATTAAGACATTCTTTTAATTCCCTTTTAAATGTTATATGGCTATTGGTCAGACTTTTGATGCTATTAGCTAATTGACCAACGACGTTTGTGGCAGCATAATTTACACCCTTCTGAGCCAAAGTTAGATTTAACCTTGAGTAGTGAAGATCATCCTTTCTCCTAGTGTTGTAGCCATGTACACTGCTATTACTTTTGGATTCGTTCGGATTGTTAATAACACATTTCATAAGTGAATATATATATTGTGAGGCTACAGTGAAGATTTCTAGCTCGTTAAATAAGTGTCTGCAGGATGATCTTGGATGAGCTCCAGCAATTATTCTGATTACCCGCTTTTGTGCAATGAACATCTTTTACTCAATGATGAGTTGCCCCAGAATATGATGCCATATGAAAGCAGAGAATGAAAATAAGCGTGGTAAGCTAATTCACTCAGATGTATATCGCCAAAATTTGCAATGACCCTAATAGCATAAGTAGCTGAACTCAAACGTTTCAGCAGATCCTCAGTGTGTTTTTTCCAGTTCAACCCCTCATCAATGCATACACCTAGGAATTTTGAATATTCTACCTTAGCTACCGATTTCTGATCGGAGCCTATATTTATTAATGGGGTCATTCCATTTACTGTGTGGAAGTGTATATACTGTGTTTTCTCAAAGTTTACTGAGAGACCATTTGCAGAGAACCTTTTAATGATTTTCTGAGAAACATCGTTTACAATTTCACCAGTTAATTCTTGTCTGTTGGGTGTGATAGCTATACTTGTATCATTGGCAAAAAGTACCAGCTTTGCCTCTTCGTGAATATAGAATGGCAAGTCATTAATATATATTAAGAACAGCAGAGGGCCCAAGACCGAACCTTGCAGCACCCTATTCTTGATTGTTCCCCTGTTTGAGAAATCACCAGTTTTTTGCATATTATGTGAACTGTTTATTTCAACTTTCTGCACTCTTCCAGTTAGGTATGATTTAAACCATTTGAGCACTGTCCCATTCATACCACAGTACTTGAGCTTGTCTAGAAGTATTCCATGATTTACACAATCAAAAGCCTTTGATAGATCACAAAAAATCCCAATGGGTAGCTTCCGGTTACTCAGAGCATTTAATATTTCATTAGTGAAAGTATATATAGCATTTTCCGTTGAGAAACCCTTCTGGAAACCAAACTGACATTTTGTTACAACTTTATTTTTACAGAGGTGTGGAGCTACTCTACAGTACATTACTTTTTCAAGAATTTTGGATAAGGCAGTCAGAAGAGAGATTGGGCGGTAGTTGTTGACATCAGTCGTATCCCCTTTTTTATGCAGTGGTTTAACAATGGCATACTTCATTCTATCTGGGAAAATACCCTGCTCAGAGAGCTATTACATAAATGGCTAAGAATCCCACTTATCTCTTGGGAACAAGCTTTTATTATCCTGCTGGAAATGCCATCAATTCCATGTGAGCTTTTATTCTTGAGAGAGTTTATTATCTTCCTAATTTCAGAAGCAGAGATGGGAATTTCAATTGTATCAAATTGTGTGGGTAAGACCTCTTCCATTAACTGCTTTGCTTCTTCTAATGAACATTTAGATCCTATTTTCTCTACAACATTTAAAAAATGATTATTCAAAATGTTTTCGACTTCTGGCTTGTTGTTTATCAAGTTTCCATTCGATTTGATGGTGATACCATCATCTTGCACTCTTGGTTGTCCTGTCTCCCTTGTAATAATATTCCAAATTGTTTTGATTTTGTTATCAGAGGTATTAATCTCAGACATGATGCACATGCTTCTGGACTTTTAATAACCTTTCTTAACGTAGCACAGTAGTTCTTATAATTTTTGGCTGTTTCTGCGTCATTACTCTTTCTTGTTGTTAGATACAGTTCCCTTTCGTGATTACAAGACATTTTATTCCTTTAGCAAGCCAAGGTTTTTTGCATGGTTTCTTGTAATTAGATTTAACTACTTTCTTGGGGAAGCAGTTTTCAAATTATCTTACAAGTGTATCATGAAATAAGTTATATTTTAAATTAGCATCCATTTCCTTGTACACCTCATCCCATTCTAACTGCTGAAGATTTTCTATGAAGTTTCTAATTGTTGAGTCATTAACTGAACGCACAACTTTGGAGGGTAGTTTTGAATTACTGAATGGAGCTATGTCATGTACTGTAACTAGTTGATCATCATGATCAGAAAGACCATTCTCAACAGGGAAAGAATTTATGTTTTTAAACATATCTTGGTCTATAAAAGTGTTATCTATCAATGTGCTGATGTCGTTTACTACCCGAGTAGGAAAATTAATGACAGATGTCAAACTGAAAGAACTGAGCAAGACTTCCAGATCATTCTTCCTATTACACTCTTTCAGTGAATCAACATTGAAGTCCCCACAAATAATAATTTGCTTTCCCCTATCTGACAGATAGCACAACAAGGCATCCAAGTTTTCCAGGAATAAATGAATGTTTCTTGAAGGGGACTTATCTACTGTTACAATTGTAAAAGAGCCCTCCTTCAGTTTAAGTTGACAGGCACATGCTTCTATATGTTGCTCAAGACAAAACTTTTTTGTATCTAAGGTTTCTACACAGTGATAACTTTTGGCATATATGGCAACTCTTCCTCCCACCTTATTCTCTCTAGTCATATCTGCAGCTAGTTTATAACCACTGATATTTATCTTATCCATATCAGACACAATGTGATGCTCAGACAGGCATAATATATCTATTACATTATCGGATTACTTGTCATCTAAACAAACCAGGAGCTCATCTACTTCATTGTTCAATCCCGGAATATTTTGGTGAAAAATGGAAACATTATTTTTTACTTTACTTTTGTGAGAATCTGCTTTTTTCTTTAATCCACCAATATTTTGTTTAAATATGGTAACATTATTATTTACTTTCCTGTTGTGAGAATTTTGTGAGTTTTGGACCTCTTTAGCACCTGCCTGCCTGAACTTCTCATTGGGCACTGGTATTAGTCTAAAAAAAGAGGTATATCCATGAGTACTAGTGTCCTCCCTCATGGATTTCACTAACAACACTGCCAGTTTACCCTTCCCTTTCCTATTGAGATGTAGGCCATGCCTTGTGAAATCAATAGCCTTGACAGGAACCAATCCAATGTCTGACAGAGTGTCCAACCTACGCAATTGATCCAACTCCATATTTACCCTCCTGACAGAGCGGTTCAACTGGGGCTGATCATGCTGCACGAAAGCTGGCACCAGCCCAACACTGGTATGGGTCGTTGCCGAGGCTATTATCACCAGGTCTCACTCAATGCTGTAGCTCTGATCCCTATCAATACTGTTTCCCACTCCACCCACTATCATCACATGATCCTGCTATGTGAATCCCTTGCACAAGGAACCTATATTCTCTACCACCCGGCTAAGACTTGCACTTGGCTTGAAAAAGTTTGTGACCTGGTACCTGTCACCTAATTTTTCCTGCAAAATCTGGCCCACACCTCTTCCATGGCTGCTACCTAGCAACAGAACTTTCCTCTTACTTTTTACTTTTTTGAAATATTTGGTTTCCTAGTGATATTCTGTTGCATCTTAACTACATCTACTTCTACTGGAGCCTCTTCCTTACTTAACTGTGGTAACAATGCAAATCTATTGGTTGTGCCAATTGGGAAACTGTCAGACACTGCCATCTTTCTGTGGCCCCTGTTCCCAGCTACCACTTCCCACCATGCTTCACTGAACTTGTGTGTGTGTTAGAGAGGCAGCTAGAACGATCAACAGTATCAAAAAGGAAAACCTATCCTTTATTTCATCAGAGTCTTGCAAGCTGAATTAAAAGACATATGTGAGGAATACAAGATGAATCCGTGTAAGTCAGACACTAATGATTCTCATATTGTATAAGCAGAAAATTTAGTAATTCTGAATCGTCTGCGCAGTAATTGCGAGGCAAAATGGATGTGAAAAGAAACAAAAGTGAAGTGTAGTGGAAGTAGTGATTCGAAGGTACATCAAGTGAGAAGAAAGAAAACAGAAATCTCGTGATAGCCACAGTAAGCGACTAGCCCTAGAATTACTAAAAATAGTTCGATACACAAAATAAAGGGCATTGTAAAGTCTGGTGCACATTTCGTTGATGTAACTGAACATGTCATAAGTAAGAAATATGAGGAACATGATACAGTTGTGATTTGTGCTGGATCCAACGACATATATTGCAATAGTAAATTATAGTGTTAAAGAGTTATCTAAGACTATTTGTTCTTCTTATTAGCACAGATATTACTGTAATTAATTACAGCAAGAGACATAATTTTCCTGAGTGGTCATGTGTGAACAAGAAAATTGACTGAATTAATAATAAGCTTAAGAGATTTTGTACTAAGTTCTCTGATGTTAAATCTGTGGATGTAAGCATGTATGATAGGTCATGTTTAACTACCCACAGTCTTCAAATGAAGAGCCAAACAAGCACTCCTAGTAAATGAATACATTAGCCCTCAGTCACACACACTAGTCAAAGAACAAAGGGTGGAACTAAAGTATTAATATGCTTATTACTGTAGACATGGTTTCTTGTGAGAGCAAAGTTGGTCTGAACAATTCAGTAACGTAGCCGATAGCAAACAAGGCCTGAAACTAATGCACACAAATATTCAGTACCTCAGAAATAAACTAGACCTTTTACAAGTTTTTGTGACTGAACAACACCCTCCCCCATGTCGTTGTGATTTCTGAATATGCTCTTAAAGCTGAAGAAATAAAATTTTGTAAACTAGATGGTTATATTCTAGCTAACAGCTACTGTAGGCAGCGACATAAAGACGGTGGGGGTGGCTATTTTTGTTCAATAGACTTTAATTACTACGAAAATGTCATTCCTGGATAGACATAGCAGTGAAAGAAATCTAGAAATTACTGGAATTATTCTTGAACTGAAGGGAGAGGGTAGTAATTATACAAAAAAATTATACACAAAGTAATAGTAATTTATCACCCACGAAATGCAGATATATCACAATTTTTAATACACTCAGCTTAGTAGTTAATTAAGTGACCCAGTAATCTTACCATACTTCAGGATCTGAATATTATTGCAAACTCCAACAACATGACTAACTTGAAGCTGACAGATATATAGAATTTATGCCACATTGTGAATAAATTAGACACTGATACAAGAGTGGCAGACTACACCTCCAGCAGGAGAGATTATGTCATAGTCAGTAAACTTGCTACAAATGGTGTTAAGAACAGCAATATAGAATTTCACTATTCACACCACAATCGACATTTTGTTGAGTCCATGGGTATAAACACAGCAGAAGTAGCAAATGTTATTGAACACAAACAAATCTTGAACTATCATTGACATTTACCAGTCAGTTGTACACATCAAAAATAACATTGCTAATTACTGCACAAACAGCTCTGTCCATGACCATGCAACAAGTGACAGACTCAACTTACATTCACCAAGAGAAAATGAACAAAACACTCAAAACATCATTTTCTACCAAGGAATAAAAATGTACAATAAATTACCAAAAGACATTAAAGAAATTGCAAAAATATACTTATTTAAAAAGGCAGCTAAAAAGTACCTGTTATGCAATACATTTTATACACTCCTGGAAATTGAAATAAGAACATCGTGAATTCATTGTCCCAGGAAGGGGAAACTTTATTGACACATTCCTGGGGTCAGATACATCACATGATCACACTGACAGAACCACAGGCACATAGACACAGGCAACAGAGCATGCACAATGTCGGCACTAGTACAGTGTATATCCACCTTTCGCAGCAATGCAGGCTGCTATTCTCCCATGGAGACGATCGTAGAGATGTTGGATGTAGTCCTGTGGAACGGCTTGCCATGCCATTTCCACTTGGCGCCTCAGTTGGACCAGCGTTCGTGCTGGACGTGCAGACCGCGTGAGACGACGCTTCATCCAGTCCCAAACATGCTCAATGGGGGACAGATCCGGAGATCTTGCTGGCCAGGGTAGTTGACTTACACCTTCTAGAGCACGTTGGGTGGCACGGGATACATGCGGTCGTGCACTGTCCTGTTGGAACAGCAAGTTCCCTTGCCGGTCAAGGAATGGTAGAACGATAGGTTCGATGACGGTTTGGATGTACCGTGCACTATTCAGTGTCCCCTCGACGATCACCAGTGGTATACGGCCAGTGTAGGAGATCGCTCCCCACACCATGATGCCGGGTGTTGGCCCTGTGTGCCTCGGTCGTATGCAGTCCTGATTGTGGCGCTCACCTGCACGGCGCCAAACACGCATACGACCATCATTGGCACCAAGGCAGAAGCGACTCTCATCGCTGAAGACGACACGTCTCCATTCGTCCCTCCATTCACGCCTGTCGCGACACCACTGGAGGCGGGCTGCACGATGTTGGGGCGTGAGCGGAAGACGGCCTAACGGTGTGCGGGACCGTAGCCCAGCTTCATGGAGACGGTTGCGAATGGTCCTCGCCGATACCCCAGGAGCAACAGTGTCCCTAATTTGCTGGGAAGTGGCGGTGCGGTCCCCTACGGCACTGCGTAGGATCCTACGGTCTTGGCGTGCATCCGTGCGTCCGCTGCGGTCCGGTCCCAGGTCGACGGGCACGTGCACCTTCCGCCGACCACTGGCGACAACATCGATGTACTGTGGAGACCTCACGCCCCACGTGTTGAGCAATTCGGCGGTACGTCCACCCGGCCTCCCGCATGCCCACTATACGCCCTCGCTCAAAGTCCGTCAACTGCACATACGGTTCACGTCCACGCTGTCGCGGCATGCTACCAGTGTTAAAGACTGCGATGGAGCTCCGTATGCCACGGCAAACTGGCTGACACTGACGGCGGCAGTGCACAAATGCTGCGCAGCTAGCGCCATTCGACGGCCAACACCGCGGTTCCTGGTGTGTCCGCTGTGCCGTGCGTGTGATCATTGCTTGTACAGCCCTCTCGCAGTGTCCGGAGCAAGTATGGTGGGTCTGACACACCGGTGTCAATGTGTTCTTTTTTCCATTTCCAGGAGTGTACATTGAAGGATTACTTAGATGAAACAGAGTAGCGTTTTGGTAAAAAATGTTATACAAATAAATAATAATAATGGTTATAAAACATCCAACATTCCACATAAAACCTTCACACTGTATTTTTTTTCCTTTTTTTCCTATTCTATAAATACTTACCCCCAAGCTATGCATAGCACAACATTAACACCTCTTCCTCTTTCTGAGATGAACACCTCACTTATTATAGAGGGCTGCTGACTCAATTTTCCAGGATAGCAAATGGGGAGTTGTGGTACAGAAAACAGCCCAGAGAGCAAATGTGTGTGTGTGTGTGTGTGTGTAGTGAGTGAAGTGTTATGAAACAGACTGTGTTTAGTGTGTGCAGTGACTGATAGTGAGATATGAGTGAACAGTGTGACATTAAATTACTTAATAAGTTATTTTAAAGAAAAAATGCATACCAGGAGTAAATTTAATGATTGTCTCTAACTAGAAGTCCGTAAATGTATGTGTATACGAATTAGCTTATTTTAAATTGATCCAAACTTGTAAATACTTTCAGATGTCCTATATCCTGGTAAAAAGAGATCTAAAGATGACTAAAGCTGCTGCTACTACTACTACTACTACTACTATCATAATTCAAACTGCCTCTAACATAAACTAGCCCAGGAGGAATGGAACAGTGTTTACATGGTAAAATGCCCAAACAATAAATGAAATGAATTTTATGAAACAGTTTTGAGACTCTAATACATGGAAAGAATCCAAAGCGGACACTATGTGGTAGTCTGATTAAACTGAAGCAGAATGTTCATGAGCTCTTCTTACTTTACTAATCTAAAAAGGATATCATTCTCAAGGAAAAGTATTGCAAAGCCATGAAAATGTTTAAGACATAGCTTTCAAATTTCAGAAGAAAGATCTCAATGTTTTTATAATTAAATCTGACAATGTGAGTAAAGCATTTTGGAAGCTCATTTATCTACGCCAGAAAGCACCATCAAACGTGAATACAGAAGAAACAAGCATATACCATGAGGGGAAATTAATAGAAGATCCAATAATAATCTGTGACTCTTTAATACATGTTTTGTCACTCTGTGAAGCATCCCAGCTCAAACTATTGACCAAAACATTCAGATAAACATTTGCTCACCCCAAGGTATAAACTTTGAGTTCAGAACTATAAGTGAACTTGAAATAAGTCGAATAATCAAGACATCAGAGACCAAGCACTCAACTGGCTGTCATGAGATATCTTGTGCTCTAACTAAAAAGGGTCATACAGAATTAGTTTAACTTATTACCTATCTCATTAACTGCTGTAATAGGGAAAACAGCTACCCAGACTCATTAAAAATGCCCTTACGTAAACCAGTATATAAGAAAGGATCCAAAAAATATGCTGAAAACTTTAAGCCAGTTTCATTAATCTCTATATTTAGGAAAATCTATGAATATTTTTTGCTTTCACAAGTCAGTGACGATTTCACAAAAAATAGTCAACTTACAGAAACACAATATGATTTCAGGAAAAACCACAGCAACCTGTGACTTTTACATAATAGATGTAGTGTACTACACAAAGGAATTGGCAACAGGCATATTCCTCGATTTATTTAAACGTTCCCTATTAATAAAGAAACTTGAGGCATGTAGCTTAAAAGTTTCAGCAATACTACTGCTGACCTTCTATCTGTCAAACCAGAAGCAGTGCACAAAGCTAATCTATCAAATTAATGATCACGCTGTAACCTCTCAGTCTTGTAGTGAAACAAGAAGTCCCCCAGGGGTCAATTCTTAGCCCCTCTCTTCTTAGTCTTTGTGAACAATATCACCCAGCCACAAAACTTCAAAAGGCTGAGGGATGCAGATGAAAGATCTTTGTTGTTTTTTGGCAAAAACACTTGGTAACTTACATCTTCTGCAGCAGATGGAGTAATAAACAAAATTAATTACTTTCGTGATCAAGATCTAAATGTAAATATTAACAAATCGCAATATCATTTAAGATTGTTAACTCTTACCACACCTCTGTAAACCATATATGTAGAACTGAACCAACTGATGCCACTAGCAGCAAATTCTTAGGCCTAAACTTAGATTAAGTGTTGCAATGATCAAATCATATTAACTTTCTATGTGGTAAAATTATCAGTGGATTGTATTTATGCAGTCACCTAGCAAAAATAGTTACAAACTCTACTAACAAAACTGTTTAGTATGGAACAACATATCCTTTACTAAGCTCTTCCCAACCAAGATCACCGCCGAGTTAGAGCACAGGTATTTTCTTTGTCCACTAAGAGAACTTATTTAAGAGGAAATAGTGTCGAATTTAAATTTTCTTTGTTTTTTATACTTCCTGTGGTGTCCGTTCTTGTCACACAACTGAATATTAGCATCTCATCAGCGCTTGTTCTTGAAAAAAACTTGTTCTTTAGCTGAAGTCCCGATAATCACAACATAAACTAAAAAATTTTGTGTGACGTAAAATTCGTTTAAAAAAAGACTGCTACTAGTTTCATCAGTGTCTATTGTCGCAATAAAAGTGTAATTAGACGTTTCTAAATCGTATTTAAGTAAAACAGCTAGTACTGTTTACTAGTTAGATAGACGTGATCTAGGCCTAAATTTTCTGAGTTACAAACGTTTGAAAACCTGACCAAACACGCCTGATAACGTAAATTCTCTAAAAGCAAATTAACTACAAATACATTCTTCTGCCATTGTATCTCTAAATCAGGAAAAAAAAACACCGCACATAAGACGTTTGTGTCGTTTTTTGTTTACACACAGCCAATTTCGCGTCCTTAACAAATTTAAAACATTCTTTAAACTTAATTATTCTTTCGAAACTGACCATGAGTGAGAAAGGTGGGAGCTGTTATAGGGTAGTGAGGAGAGGGATTTGTTGCCAATCTTGTAGGAAATATTTTCACTGGAAGGGATGAAGTGGGGAGAACGTTGGGAGAATAGAAGAGGCTCTCTCCTGAAACTGCAAAGTATGCAGTAGGAACATTTTGATTGGGACCAGGAAAGGATGACCTGTGCCCTTCAGGCACAGTTGGAGGAAGCAAGGAAGGAACTCAGAAGGATCAAGGGAGGTAGGGGGAAGGAGGATGGTTGGGAACTGGCAGCTGGTAGGAGGATAGGAAGAAAGATACCGGTAACGCAATCTGACAGTTTTATCATCAACACCAAAAACAGGTATCTGCCACTGCCAGAGTTAAGTGGAGAAGAGCCTCAGGTAGAACGAGGAGCAGGAAATGTGCAGCACACTTCAAGAGGGCCAAGAAGCCTAGGAATGTACAAAGTGTTAGGAAGAAGAAAGTGCTGCTGCTAGGTAGTAGACATGAGCGAGGTGTAGGCCCTCAGTTACAGGAAAGTTTAGGGGCAGCGTACCAGGCCACCAGTATCTTCAAGCCAAACGCAGGGCTAAGTCATGTGATAGAGCACCTAGGGTCTTTATGTAAGGACTTTACAAAAGAGGACCATGTAGTGATAGTGGGTGGGGCGGGAAACAGTTTGGACAGGGATGGGGCATATGACATAGGTGGTGACCTGGACAAGATAGCTTCCCTGACTCATAGCACCAACGTACACTTTGTTGAGCTGTTCCGGCGTCATGATCGACCACAACATGATGGAGCTATGAGGCGAATCAATGTGGGGTTGGGGATGGCTCTGAGGACAGCCAGTTTTGCTCATGTTTCTCCGGTGCCCGTTGGGACAGTCAACAGATGGGGTTTCACTAGGTATGGCCTACACATAAACAGGAATGGGAAGGGAAGATTGGTACAGCTGATTCATGAAAGTATAGGGGGTGGATCTTGGGCCACACATGGTCAAATATCTGTTGTCATATGTAGGAAAAGTAGGTCCTTTTTAGAATAAATCCAGACAACAGGTTCCCCTGCTCAAAGAGTATCTCCAGCACTTTAGAAAATACTGAAACAAGCACTCACAAGGCAGATTTTAACACCTCAAATATCACATATATCAGATGTCACAAAGAAAAATAAACCATTGGAAGGAGTAACATGGGTGCTTTTACAGACTTAACAATCCTCCATCAAAACATGCAATCAATAAAAAATAAAATAAAACTATTAGAAGTTGAGCTCCAATCTTTTAACTGCACAGTAGTTTGTATTACTGAGCACTGGTGTGGAGTCACAGAAATCCAACATGTAGTGTTATCATTGTACGAAGAGGCAAACTTTTACTGCAGAACTAGATCAAGGGGTGGAAGATCATGCATTTATATCAAAAAAGGAACACAGTTCTAATCAAGACATGACCTCAGTACCGTAAATGAAGACAAAAACTTCGAAATATCAGCTATTGAATTAACAGGGTTTGATATCACCAAGAAATTGAACATTTTGTGGGTGTATAGATCTCCCAGTGGTAGTGTCGACACTTTTTTCAATAAGTTAACAGAAGTTGTAGATAAAGTCTCAAGTACAAAGGTCAACATAATTCTGTGAGGGGACCTTAACATCAACACTAACATCATAAATGAATCCAGCAGCACTTTCATAAAAATCCTCCAAAGTTTTGGCATATCCCTATTGGTCAATAGTGCAACAAGGGTTATCACACTGACTTCATCAGTAATTGACCATGTGGCCACAAATATGGACAGGTAAAAATGTGATGTACCTGTAAAAGATCTCAGATTATCAGACCATCTCTGTCAAACAACAACAGTAAAATCAGGCATTGAATCATTCCCTAAACTACAAGCCTACAAACAACATCTATCAGAAACCAAAATAAAAGATTTTT
Source organism: Schistocerca piceifrons (assembly GCF_021461385.2). Taxonomy (NCBI): domain Eukaryota; kingdom Metazoa; phylum Arthropoda; class Insecta; order Orthoptera; family Acrididae; genus Schistocerca; species Schistocerca piceifrons. The sequence continues at coordinate 10,960,012 of NC_060149.1, forward strand.
CAAAGCAACTAGAAAAACAAAGCTGAGATGAGGTGTATAAGGAAACCAATGTGAATATGAAATTCTCTAAATTCTCCATATTGTTTAAATTGAACTTTGAAAAGGCATTTCCAGAAGATTGCATGTCTGTATCAACATCCCACCAAAACAGATGGATAACAGCAGGTATTAAAAAGTCCTCCCAAACACTTAAACGCCTCAATTCCATGAAAAAGATTCACAATGATCCAGAATTCTTAAATTTCTATCATAGATACATAAAGATCTATAGAAAGGTGCTGATTGCTGCAAAAAAGTCATTTAATGACAAAATAATATATAATACAGAGAATAAAAACAAAGCAGTCTGGGATGTTATAAAAAAGGAAACGGGGAGAGGCAAACAAATGCAGAATAACACACTGCTAAGGAAGAGGGATAAAGTTATAAATGATCCACAGCACTTAGCAAGCTATGTAAACGAGCATTTTTCAAGTATTGCAGAGAAGTTACTTTTGTGGCGGTGTTCGTTGTGACAAACAATTCGCTGTAGAAACGGCTTACGAAGTCACCGCCACACTTTTAATAGTGGGCCGACCGGTCCGCTGGAACAGTGAACAGAAAGATGAAAACCCAAACACTCTGATTAAATAAAAGTCGGTACTTATCTTTATTAAAGAAGATACAGAAACACAGTAGTGAACTCCGTGTCTACAGAAATCTGTCTAGTTCGAGTCGGAGCGGCTAGGTCAGCGTCGGCTGACGACAAACAACAACTCTGCTGCGATGAACACACAACTGACTAGCAAGTACACAATTCAGTGGCGAGTATCCAACTGAGCGGCGAATACAGAGCTGTCCTAGCGCTCGCGACTCCAGCACTTAAGAAGCCAGAAGCCAGCGGTGGCGCGCGCAGACTTGCGGCGATTTTCTGTCTCGCTGGCGCTGCTTATGCTGACGGCGTCCGGACTTTGATGCTTCCAACCTTTTGGCAGCGGGCTCGGGTGGCATTACTGGCTAGGATATAGCAGTTACAGCAAAAATTCTCCCAAACAAACATAACACCTGTAAATAATGTTGCACTAAATACAATGTTTTACTTCCAACCACAGAGAATGAAGTCAGTAAAGCAATTCAAAAACAAAAAAATAAAAATTCAGTAGATTTAGATGAAGAAGCAATGTGTGTACTAAAAAAATGCATAGGGATTACACAAGGCCCCTTAACAAATATAATAAATGAATCCTTCACATCAGGGACATTTCCAGAGCAGTTAAAACAGGCAAGAGTTGTACCTTTGCTTAAGAAAGGTAATGCAGAAGACAGAGAAAATTACTGGCCCATTTCTCTGCTGTCAGTATTCTCAAGAGTAACAGAAGCAGTTATGAAAGACAGATTAATGAATTACCTGAATAAATACAATCTTTTAAGCGAATCACAATTTGGTTTCTGAACTGGTAAATATACAGAGTCAGAACCACTCCATTTACAGACCACAAGTGGCCCATCGGGACCCTCCAACCATCGTGCCATCCTCAGGGGAGGATATGGATGGAGGGGCGTGCGGTCAGCACACCGCTCTCCCAGTCATAATAATGGTATTCTTTACTGAAACTGCTACTATTCAGTCAAGTAGCTCCTCAAGTGGCATCACGAGGCTGAATTCACCCCGAAAAATGGCAACAGCACATGGGGGCCTGGATGGTCACCCATCCAAGCGCCGACCACCCCCGACAGCGCTTAACTTCAGTGATCTAATGGGAACCAGTGTATCCACAGCGACAAGGCCGTTGCCTGTCAGCCATAGTAAACTTCACAAAAGCTGTACTTGAAGCTCTTGTTAAACATGAGTGTGTTACAGGCATATTTTTGGATCTTTCTAAATTGTTTGATACCATCGACTACAAGATTCTATTAAATAAATTAGAAGCATCAGGAATAAGAGGGGTAGGTAATGACTGGTTTCGATCATACCTAACAGATAGGGTACAAGGAGTAGAGATAACACATACTACAAATAGATCTAAACATTTAGTAAAACACTTATCTGCACAAAAATGCATTAATATAGGGGTTCCATAAGGTAGAATATTAGGACCAATTGTGTTCCTGATATACATCAATGAATTTCCCAGTAGTGTTACTCATGGTGAAAAAATCCTCTTCGCTGATGACAACAATATCATAGTCACTGAAAAAACCAGAGAATTCCTTGCCGAGAAAGCAAATGAAACTCTCAAGGAAGTTTATGATTGGTCAATAGGTAATAAAGTGATATTGAACATAAAGAAAACTAATGCTTTGAATTTCAGTTTGAAGAGGAAAAATGACAATGTTAAATTAAATGTGGATGGCACCTTTATAGATTGTGTAACAAATGCTGAATTTCTAGGAATGAATATTGATTCTCAGTTGAAGTGGTGTGAACACACAAAGGCAGTTGCCAACAGAATGTCATCGGCATATTATGCCCTTAGAATCCTATTGTCAGTATGTAACATGTTGGGTCTTTTAGTTACATATTATTAATATGTACACTCAATTCTTAGCTATGGCATTCTCTTTTGGGGAACAAATGCACAAAATATGAACACGGTTTTCAAATTCCAGGAAAGAGCCATAAGAATAATAACCAAAAATACTAGTCGAGCTCATTGTAAAGATCTGTTCAGAACACTGGGGAGTTTAACTGCTCCATGTGAATACATTTACCAGTCAGTTGTACACATTAAAGATAACATTGCTAATTACTGCACAAACAGCTATGTCCATGACCATGTAACAAGAGATAGACTCAACTTACATTAACCAAGAAAAAATAACATAAAACTCAAAACAGTATTTTCTACCAAGGAATAAAACTGTACAATAATTACCAAATTGCAAAAATGTACTTATTTAAAAAGGCAGCTGAAAAGTACCTGTTATGCAATATATTTTATATATCGAAGGATTACTTAGATAAAACAGAGTAGGGGTTTGATAAAAAAAATGTTTTACAAATAAATAATAATAATAATAATGATGATGATGATTATAAAACATCCAACATTCCACATAATACCTTTACTTTATGTTTTTTCCCTTCTTTTTTCCTTCCTAGAAATACTACCCACAAGCTAACCATCACACAATACTAACACCTCTTCCTCTTTCTGAGCTCAACATCTCACTCATTATGGAGGGATGCTGACTGTGTGTATTGTGTGTGCAGTGACTGATAGTGAGTAATGAGTGAAAAATCTGACATTACATTATTTAATAAGTTATTTGTAAAAAAGTATTGTACACAAGGAGTAAATTTAACGATTGTCTCTAACTAGAAGTCTGTAAATATATGTGTATACGAATTAGTTTATTTTAAATTGATCTAAATCTGTAAAAAAATAGATCTACTGATGAATAAAGCTACTACTACTACTACTACTACTACTACCACAACATGATACTGGATGATGAGGCTGCACTGCAGATACACATCTCAACAGACTAATGTTGTAGGAGAAGGCAATTACAATTATGCATGGCTTGAGTCAACGTGATTACTGTAGAGAGGTTTTTGTCCGACATAAATAATACACACACTACTGGCCGTTAAAATTGCTACACCACGAAGATGACGTGTTTAACCGACAAGAAAACGATGCTGTGACATGCAAATGATTAGCTTTTCAGAGCATTCACACAAGGTTGGCGCCGGTGGTGACACCTACAACGTGCTGACATGAGAAAAGTTTCCAACCGATTTCTCATACACAAACAGCATTTGATCGGCGTTGCCTGGTGAAACGTTTTTCTGATGCCTCGTGTAAGGAGAAGAAATGCGTACCATCACGTTTCCGACTCTGCTAAAGGACCGATTGAGACATATAGCGATTGTGGTTTATCGTATCGCCACATTGCCGCTCGGAACGCCGTGCTGGATCCCAACGGCCTCGTATCACTAGGAGTCGAGACGACAGGCATCTTATCCGCATGGCTGTAGCGGATCGTGCTGACACGTCTTGATCCCTGAGTCAACAGATAGGGACGTTTGCAAGACAACAATCGTCTGCACGAAAAGTTCGACGACGTTTGCAGCAGCATGGACTATCAGCTCGGACACTATGGCTGCGGTTACCCTTGACACTGCATCACAGACAGGAGCGCCTGCGATGATGCACTCAACGATGAACCTGGGTGCACGAATGGCAAAACGTCATTTTTTCGGATGAATCCAGGTTCTGTTTACAGCATCATGATGGTCGCATCCGCGTTTGGCAACATCGCGGTGAACGCAAATTAGAAGCATGTATTTGTCATCGCCATACTGGCGTATCACTGGGTGTGATGGCATGGGGTGCCATTGGTTACACGTCTCGGTCACCTCTTGTTCGGATTGAAGTTTTAACAGCGGATGTTACATTTCAGATGTGTTATGACCCATGGCTCTACCCTTCATTCGATCCCTGCAAAACCCTACATTTCAGCAGGATAATGCATGACTACATGTTGCAGGTCCTGTACGGGCCTTTCTGGATACAGAAAATGTTTGACTGCTGCCCTGGCCAGCACATTCTCCAGATCTCTCTCCAATTGAAAACGTCTGGTCAATGGTGGCCAAGCAACTGGCTCGTCACAATACACCAGTCACTACTCATGATGAACTGTGGTACCGTGTTGAAGCTGCATGGGCAGGTGTACCTGTACATGCCATCCAAGCTCTGTTTGACTCAATGCCCAGATGTATCAAGGCCATTATTGCAGCCAGAGGTGGTTGTTCTGGGTGCTGATTTCACAGGATCTATGCACCCAAATTGCGTGAAAATGTAATCGCATGTCAGTTCTAGTATAATATATTTGTCCAATGAATGCCCGTTTATCATCCGCATTTCTTCTTGGTGTAGTAATTTTCATGGCCAGTAGTGTAGTACATTCTTGGTATATATTTAAAGTATTTTTATTTTTTTAACGTCGTCAAAAACATGCTAGAAAATGCAATGACATATATGACCACAATACTAGAAATAGAAATAACTATAATAGGCAAAGAACTAATCAAAAATAAGTGACCGCACTCCTTATATCAATGGTTAAATCTGGATTAATAACTTGTCAAAAAACTAATGCGCATTTGATGGAACTATCTTGAAATAGAAAATTAGGTTATTCTTGGCAAAAAAATTTTATACCCACTTTCTGAATTTTCAGTTGAAAACATGTGACATTACAGTTTTTTTTACAAGTTAAACATATTTTAATTGTACACCCACTTTTGTGGCTTATTCTTTTTTATGCTTGTATTGCAGTTTTGTTAATTTACATCAACTATCTATTTTATTGACATTTTAAAAGAAATTCTGAAAATGATGTAAAACAACACTGATGTTTGCAATCTATTCAGTCTATACAAAAAATAAATAAATAAAAATAAATGTATTGCTAAATCTTTGTAACTTCATGCTGTTGCCTGGAATCGCAATATCGCTGTAAGACGGTCATGTGCCTAAATTACTCTCCTCATACAAGTAATTCACCGTGTGATATGGGGAGTCAATTCTAAAATAATTTCGCCAATCGTCAGGTTTTGCATTTAGCTCGCGAAGCACATTATTTTATGAAAAGCGATTAAGTAGCTTCTTAAAGACGTTTTGGCTGAGATTATTTTATGCTTATAGGCGTTTCTCCCACAACGAACATGAAAACAGAACCCTGTATTATCTCTCATATTAACTAATAATCTCCTCTTTGTAAAAGCGAACATTGAAACAAACCAATAAACCTGGAACGTGTTTGCTACACTGTACGTGCCAGAAGTGAGGACATTCGAGATATCGAGTGGTAAACACAAATAATATCTACGGCAGAGATTATGGTAGACGTTGCTGCGGACATTTTCTTGACTTCTAGTAGATGTATCTGTAAGTGCGAAAGCTGTGAGTATTTAAATTGGGTTTCATTCTTCAGTTGCATGAATTTTTTACAGTTTTATATGTTTTATTACTTGCTTACCTTTACGCTAAGTTTGTTAAGCCTTCCCGTTTTATGTGTACCAATCGGCTATGATGTAATGAGATTTTATGTCTTACTTATCGTTACGCCATATTTATTAATTCTTTCCATGATATATGTAACAGTTATTTGTGTTTTAATGAGGCCGTGCTTCAAATAATTATTTGATGTTTCGTAGTCGAAGAAAATGAGGTTAGCAGGGAGTGTGCAAATAACCGACTACTTGGAAAATACCTTGCTTCAAAACTACGATTCAGTGGTGTCTCTTCATTCTGCTCATGGCGAAGACTTTTTGTCAGTAGTGAATCCGCACCTCAAACCAGGCCTCAGATACAAGGTACTGGGCTGTTACCATAAGTTATGTTTCACGAAAGGCTAGCATTTCATGATATCTTATTTTCAAATGTGTAGTGCTTTACATTCTCTCATTTGCAGTGAATTTACAGAGTCGTATTTAGTTGTTCGTACATAACATAAAGCATATTGGGCGCGTTATTTGGTACGATGTTCATTGCAAACTTCTATCTTTTGTACAAGTGCAGCGTAATGTTTCAGTGATCTTAACGTGCTGA